>NW_006408854.1:865579-866646 GCF_000296735.1 Chrysochloris asiatica
CCTCATACGTATACAAAAGCTGGACAATAAATAAGGAAGACTAAAAAAAAAAAGAAGAACAAGGTGGAAAGCCTCTGTGTTCCTCATTTCAAAATTTACTATATGGCTACAATGGTCTAAACAGCCAGGTACTGGTATAATGAAAGGTACATTGAACAATGGAACAGAATCAAGAATCCAGAAATCAACCCATCTACATATAGCCAACTGATTTTCGACTAAGTACCTACGTATTTTGCATGTGGAAGAGATAGTCTCTTCAACAGATGGTGTGGGCAGAATTGAAAAGCGATATGCAAAAGGCTGAAACAAGACCTTTACCTTACACCTTATACAAAAACCAACTCAGTATGAATTAAAGACCTAAATGTGAATCCCAGAATTACAAAAGCCATCAATGAAAAACTAGGGACAAATGTGAGAGCTCTAATACAGGGCATACACAGACTACCAAACGTTTTGAAAATTACACAAACAAACAAAAGTAGACAAAATATATGAATGGAACATACTAAAAATTAAAAACTTATTTGCATCAAAAGACTTCATCAAGAGTCAAAAGGGAGCCCACAGAATGGGAAAAAAATCTTTTGCAATGACACATCGGACAAGGGACTAATTTTCAAAATATATAGGAACCTACAATACCTTTACAAGAAAAGGACAAATAACCCAATTAAAAAAATGGGCACAGGACATGAATAGACACTTCACCAAGGAGGAGATCCGGGCAGCCAACATTCGTATGAAGAAATGCCTATGATCACTAGTCATTAGAGAGATGCAAATCAAAACAACAATGAGATATGATCTCACACCAGCAATAATAGCAAAGATCAAAAAGGTAGAGGACAATAAATGTTGGTGAGGATGTGGAGACACTGGGACCCTCCTACATTGCTGGTGTGATTACAAAAGGGTCCAACCACTCTGGAAAACAATATGGCGCTTCCTCAGAAGGTTGGAAATAGAGATACCTTATGATCCAGCAATTCCTCTACTTGGTATTTATCCACAAGAAATACAAGCCATAACATGAATAGATATATGCGTACCAATGTTCATAT
>NW_006408854.1:868166-874320 GCF_000296735.1 Chrysochloris asiatica
AAAAAAAAAGGAAAAGAATGTGGCATCAGGATTTGAGGAAGACTCATTAACAACCTGTGATATGCAGATGATACAACCTTGTTTGCTGGAAATAAAGAGGACTAAAATATTTACTGATGAAGATCAAAGAACACAACCTTAGTGTGGACTGCACATCAATGTAAAGAAAATAAAAATCCTCACCATCAAGATAAATGGTGAAAAGATTGAAGTTGCCAAAGACTTCATTTTGCTTGAATCTACAGTCAACACTCATGGAAACAGCAGTCAAATAAATCAAACGACGTATTGCATTATGCAAATCTGTTGCACAAAACCTCTTTAAAGTGTCCCAGAGTAATGATATCAGTTTGAGGACTAAAGTGCGCCTGACCCAAGCCATGGTATTTTCAGTAGTCTTACACGCATGTGAAAGTTAGACAAAGATTAAAGAAGACCATATAACTGATGCATCTGAGTTATTGTGTTGGAGAAGAATAATGAAAATACCATGGGCTGCAAGAAGAACAAACTGTGTTGGAAGAAGTATAGCTAGAATGCTCCTTAGAAGACAGGATAGTCAGACATGTTATCAAAAGGGATCAGTCCCTGAACAAGGACATTATGCTTGGAAAGTTGAGGGTCAGCAAGAAAGAGGAAGACTCCCAAAGATATGGATTGGCACATTGGCAGCAGCAGTTATCTCAAGGGTAACAACAACTGTGAAGATAGCTCAGGAACAGGCAGTGTTTCATTCTGTTATGCATTGTGTTCCTATGAGTTGAAACCAACTTGATGACACCCAGCAGCAATAACACTAATGTTACCCACAAGTAAAATTTTGCTGAAGATAATCCAAAACCTGTTGCACGAATACACTGACAATGAACTGCCACAAATTCAAGTCAATTTCATAAGACAATATGCAATGAGCGGTATCATTGCTGATATCAGATGGATCTTGGTTGGAAGTAGAGAACCAGAAAAACATTTACCTTTGTTTCATTGACTATGAAAAGGCATTCAACTGAGAGGATCATAATAAATTATGAATGTCATTATGAAGAATGAGCATCCCAGAACACTTCATTATGCTCATATGGAACCCATACATAGACTAAGAAACAGTCTTTCAAACAAAATGAAGAGTTGCTGCATATTTTAAAATCGGGAAAGGTTCTTGTCATTGTTGTAAGCTTTTCCCATACTTGGTTACGTGGTAGCTGTGTACCATGGACTCATAGCAACCTTGTTAGGGTTTCTGAAACTGTAGACCTTTATGGAAGCAGAAAGCATCATCTTTGTCCTATGGAGCTGGTAGATTCAAATTTTGTCCTTGTGATTAGCAACCCAACTCATAACCCACTATGCTACCAGTGCTCCTACTTCCTTAATACTTATTCAGGACACAGAAGTGTTTGTGTTCTGTATGTGGAGCAAATAATCCAAGAAGCTGGAAGATGTAAAGAACGCAGTGACAGAATAGGAGGAACACATAGTAACAACCTGCAATCTGCAGGTGACACACACTTGCTTTCTAAAAGTAAAGAGAATTTGAATCATTTACTGATGAAGATCAAAGAATACAAACTTCAATATGAAATAGATATCAACCTAAAGAAACAATCACACATTTTTAAAGCTGGACCAATAAACAACATCATGATAAATGAGTGGAGAGAAGATTGAAGTTGCCAAGGATTTAATTTTACTCACAATCAATGCCCATGGAAGCAGCTGTCAGGAATCAAATGATGCACTGCATTGGTCAAATCTGCTGCAAAAAATCTTTAAATTGTGTAATAAAAAAAACAAAAAAACAAACAAGCTATGGTATTACTTTGCTAAGGTATGCCAGATGCAAGCCATAGTATTTTCAATTGCTTCATATGAATGGGAAAGCTGGTCAATAAATAAAGAAGATCAATGAAGAAATGATGCTCTGAATTATGGTGTTGGCAAAGAATATTAAATATATCATGGACTTCCAGAAGAATGAACAAATTTGTACTTAGGAGTACAGCCTGAATGCTCCTTAGAAACAAGAACGAGGAGACGTCATCTCATGAACTTTACACATGTTATTAGGAGAGCTCCATAGGGTCGCTATGAGTTTGGAACCAACTCTATATCACTTAATAGCAACATATATTAAGCACTGGAGTCGGAACCTTAAGGTCCGTAGTTCAAGCCCGCCAGCTGCTCTGTGGGAGAAACATGAGGCTTTCTGCTCCTGCAAAGATTTTAAAAGTCTCAGAAACCCCATACAGGGTCGCTATGAATTGGAGTTGATTCCACAGCACTTAACAACAACAGTAATTAGGAAGGACCAGTCTCTAGAGAAGGACATCATGCTTGGTAAATTAGAGGGTCACTGAAAAAGAGGAAGACCCTAATAAAATGGATTGACACAGTGTCTGCAACAACGGACTCAAACATAGAACTAATCATAAAGATGGCTCAGGAATGGGTAGTGTTTGCTGTGCTGTTGATAGGGTCACTATGAGTCAGAACAGATTCAATGGCACCTAACAACAACAGCAAAATTATGGAGTTGGGGTTTTTCTGTTTTGATAGTAATATATGTGAATCAAATTTTTATCTTTTATGTGATTTTTAATTACTTTACATTGCCAGTAGTGTGCATTCATTGCCTGATGATATCAACAAAAAAATTAAAATAAGATGTAAGCATAGGAACATCTGGTTATTATTTATCTATGCTTTTTTCCAGTTGCATAATTCAAGTTGAGGCTTCATAATTTGTTTTCCTTTTATTTTATTCCATATGGTGGCAGAACAACTACTAAAAGATGAATACTTTCAGTACCTTACATATGAAAGCTGCAGCTTTCACATTCTGTTCTATTGATACTGCATCTTGGCAGTGGATAAAGGGACACAGTTAATTGGTTTTATTTAAGAAAGATTTTCTTTGAACTAGTGGCCACCCATGATTTTATAATTATCAGAAATTAACCAGCTCAGCATTTCTTGCAGGAAATATTCACAATTCACTTCCTTGCTTTTGGGAAAAAAGAGAAAAGAAAAGGAAAAAGAAAAACTAAGGAGTATTAGAGAACTCCATTTTGTTTGGGAATATTCCATGTGGATTGCTCTAATGCAGTGTTAAAGCTGTATTTGAGTGCATGGCACCCTTTCAAGCATAATCTTTAAAAAATCTCTTTGCTTTCTTAGAACCCTACAAAGAAAAAAAGCTCAAAACAATTTTGATTTGCTGAAACTGAGATAGTTCCAGTGTTTTTTGGTATGACCAGACCAACATAAAATACAAGCAATAGACAAAACCTTAAAGCATTCTGCAGAGGATGCTGTTATATGCATTTTAATGTGATTTTACATTTCTATTGCTGTGTGAAATTACTTAAATTAATAAAGCTAATTGAACATTTGATGTTGTTGTTGTTATGTGCCGTGGAGTCAGTTCTGACTCATAGCAACCCTGCATAGGGTTTCTGAAGCTGTTAATCTTCACGGGAGCAGAAAGTCTCATCTTTCTCCCACGGAAAAGTTGGTAGTTTCAAACTGCTGATCTTGTGGCTCGCAGCTGGATTCATAACCACTACGCTACCAGAGCGTGTTTGTTGTTGTGAAGTGCCGTCGAGTCAGTTCTGACCCATAGCGACCCTGTATAGGGTTTCCGAGGAGCAGCTGGTGAGCTTGGATCACAGACCTTGCAGTACAAACGACTTGGCAGTCTAACGCATTAGCCCACAGCACCACACCAGGACTCCACTCCAAATTTAATTTAAAGCTACTGGGCAGAGCAGAGGTATCTGTAGTAAGTGTACCAGGCATCCACACATAGAATATACGTTTTGCAAGACTGCATGATTCTCAAACATACCATCGTTCAAATCTCTCTTCCCAGTGGATTTCCATGTGGGAAATATACAGTAGGAACTCAGTTTGCCATGGTTTTGTTTGCTTGCAGCCACTGGTAAAGTAAACACTACTTCAGATTGGACAAGTCCCTGATGGAGTTTGGAGTTTTAAGAGAGCTTGTCCTATAACCCAACATAGATGACTTCATTAGATTATCTGGTTGTATATAGACTTGCCCCTTTTAGGATAATTGGATCAGGATCCTGTGTAGATCCAAAGAAGACTGGCTTAGTATGTTAAGTAGGGGACTCACCACCCCTGGGAAGAGACTTAAAGGAGGAATAATGAAGAGACATTTACCTTCTCTCCCTTTGGCTGGTGCTGGTTGTTGTGGAGTTGGTTCTGACTCACAGAGACCCTGTTTAGGATTTCTGAGGCTGCAAATCTTTAGGGGAGAAGAAAGCCTCATCTTTCTTCCCATAGAACACCTGATAGATTCAAACTACTGACCTTGCTGTTAGCAGCCCAGCTCGTAATCCACTATACTACCAAGGGTCCATCTTTCCCTTTAACCTGGCCCTATATGTCAGTGAATGGAGTCTTGGTGGCACAATGAGTTAAGTGTTGGGCTACTAACTGAAAGTTCTGTGGTTCAAACCCACCAGTCACTCAGCACAAGAAAAATGAGGCATCTACTTCTGTAAATATTTATAGGTTTGGATTTCAGGGCAAGATGGCAGAGTAAGTAGACATGCTGAACAGACTCTCTGCCACAAAGACATGGAAGATCAAATGAAACAGATATGGATAGTGATCCTAGAACCCTGAGCTTCAGAGAATAGGACAGAGAGGTAGACTGAGTGACAACTGGAAGAAGCTAAACAGGAGCAGCAAAAGAGAAGAAAAATGGGTGAACAATCAGCTGGCCAAGAGAGTGACCATCTTTAGCTTTTGCAGGTCAATACAGAGGCCAAAGGAGCTCTGGTAGTATAGTGGTTACAGGTTGGACTGCTAACCTCAAGGTCAGCAGTTCAAATCTACCAGTCACTCCATAGGAGACAGATAAGGTTTTCTGCTCCCGTAAAGATTGCAGCCTTAGAAACCCTACACAGGGTCACTATGAGTAGGAGCTGACTCCATGACACAAACACAAAGGCTAAGAGGCACAGGACACAGTTGTAGGTTGGTGGCAAGGGGAGTGTGATCCTCCTTTATTCCCCATGCCTTCGCCAGCCCAGTGGCCTGGGGCACCTCCTTCTAAGCATGTTCTGCTCTGCCTTGGGTTGGATGCCAGGCATACCACCTCTACTTCTAGAGGTGCATGACCCAGTTCAGAATTATGCTACACATATAGTGAACAGAGAACTGCATTCACATTTCCAAGTTGCAATCACATATACCAGCAAACAGGTGATGAACATACCAACACATCATCTATTAAATATAAATACAATGATACCACAATGTTTTGGTGACAACAGACATTTTCAATTAACAACAAAAAACCAAGACAGAGAGCCTCAAACAAGTGACCAAAATATAGAGTCAGAAAATATATGAGAAATGGTATTGTAACTATTTAGCATGCCTCAATTAGATACAACTGGAAAGAGAGAGAGAGAGAGAGAGAGAGAGAGAGAGAAAGAAAGAAGATTAACTTTCCTTAAAGGATTAAAATTTTTATGTACATTGGTATCTGATTTATGGGGACATGCCATTTAAAATATGAGAAAAAAACTATTCTGAGACATACTTCGTAATATCAAATAGAAATGTGTTGATTTTTAAAACACCAGGAATTTAAAAGATGAGGATAAGGAATTTAAAAGACTGGTATTGAGATATCTTCAGAGGATTGAGAAAATAACCAATAAACTGCAGCAGATTTCCTTGTGAAACCAAGGAAACACAAACTAAACTTTAACAGAATTCAAGAAAATACTACAAGAGCAAATTGACAAAGCAAATGAAAAATTGGAAACCATACAAAAAGAACAATTAGAAAGCCATAAGATTAATACTAAGAGTTCAGAAATAGATAATACATTGAAAGGGCAAAGAAGTAGAATTGAACAAATGGAAGACTGAATTACTGAGTTTGAAGACAAATCTCTCAATATTCATCTGTAGGAGGAATAATCAGAAAAAGAGAAAGAAAAAAAAAAAATCCAAAGAAAGCCTAAAATGCATGTGGAGTACTATCAAGAGGAATAATTATGAGTGATTGGAAGAGAAAAACAAACCAAAAACATAAAGAATATTGTTGAAGAAGTGTTGGAAGAAAACTTCCATAACATCATGAAAGATGAAAAGAGATGCATTCAAGAAA
>NW_006408854.1:879493-887482 GCF_000296735.1 Chrysochloris asiatica
TATGATAGAATGAGTGTAAAGCTAATGTTCCCCCATGTAAAAAAAAAAAAAAAAAAAGAGAAAAAACAAAGCAACCTAATTATAACTCTAAAACTAGACCAAATCTTACTCCTAGCCCTAGCACAACCCTTATTCTTAACACTAACCATAGTCCTATCCATAACCCTAACACTAACGATGTCCTAATTCTAGCCTAGACATAACCATAGTCTTAACATTAAACCCTTACTCCTACACACCGCCTCCCCCAAAACATACAAAGAGAAAAGATTTCTAACCTAAGAAACTTTATGTTACAGTTCTACTCTATCCAATTAGGTCACTATAGGTTGGAATCTACTTGATGGTAGTGAGATTTTTTATGTATCAGTGAAGCTTCAAAGGCACTTCAGAATTCTGCCAGTGAGATCTACAGTTCTGAAAATGTACACAGCCACTATTGGGTTTTAGAAAGCAAACTCATATTGTGACCCAATCCATTATCTACTAGAAACTTATATGATTATAAAAAGTCTTTGAAGAAATTTCAGTATTTTAAAATAGAAAAGGTCAAATTAGGTTTTTAAAAAATAATTGTTCAATAGGGAAGGTGTTTAGAAATGGAAGTTATTAAATGGAAATCTTTTGAAGATAATATGCACATGCTGTTCTTATTAATTAAGCTTCAAGGTAGGATATATAAAATGGAATTAAAAATTTTTATATCAAAGATTAAAGACTTTATATGAAAAGGTTTATGCCTCTTATCTCCCACCTACATACTCACCTCCCAGGAAATTATCTGTCTTGATTTAGTATGTAGTACATTTACTGTTGCCCATAGAATGCTTTTGGATACTTTAAATTGTGTTTTACTATGTTACCTGCCAAGTAAGTGCAATCATATTGTAATCATACCCTATTTTCATAAATAAAGTATAGGCAGAAATCATAATCTTGGCCCAACTAGAACTTGATGTTAGGAATGAAGGAGTTGTTTGTCTTGCCTTCTCCCAAGCCTCAAGCAATAAATCTCAAAAGCTTCAATATTGATTCAAGGAAATGAATGGCTGAGTCATTTCAGAAGGACTCTGACAAGTAGACAAATGCTACCATGGTGACGTTTGGATATGCAGTGTGGTCACTGAGCCTTGCTGGTTTCCTCCCCCTGCCATTGAAGCAAAATGACAAACACAGTTTTTGAAGCAAGTGCCACACACAGAGTGCCTGAATTAGAGGCAACTGGACAAAAAGAAAGAAAAAGATTAAATTAATGTTTCTTAAAGGATTGAAAATTCGATGTACATTAGTATCTTATTTATGAGGAAATTCCTTTTAAAATATGAGAAAAAATTATTCTGCGACATACTTCTTGGAAACAAATAGAAATTATTGATTTTTTAAAGCACCAGATAGCATTTCTACAACTTTAAAAAAAAAAAAAAATTTCTTGAAGAAAAAATATTTTTAACCTCGGCAGATAAAGATTTCCATTTATTTTCTTTTTTTCTGTTCTGCACACACCTCTTATTTATTTATTTATTTTTAATTTGTTATTGTGAATTGAGTGAAGGGAAACAGACAAGATCATCAGCTTTACTTTCAACCAATCATATGGCTTGTTTCATCTCAAGATTTACAATATTTTTTATGGAACATATCATTGTATTTAATTTATCTTTTGCTAAATAATAGAATGGCTTTGTAGGATAAGCACAGAACTTCGAACAACAAGGTCAGTGGTTTGAGCACATCAACCACTTCTTGGGAGAAAGATGAGGCTTTCTGCTCCAAAAATTACTCACAGCCTCAGAAATTCTGTACAAGGTCACTATGAGTCAGAGCTGACTTGATGGCACTTAGCAACAGCAACAAAAAATAATGGAATAATATGTTTTATATGGCCCAAAGGAAAAAAAGTTAAATTATGTATAGATAAATATATTATCATGTATATTTATAGTCTCACTTTTCTACCACTCATCTGCCAGTTTGTCGTAACTTGATGGCTTGCATATTGCTGTGGTACTAGTAGCTATGCAATGGGTATTTTAAATACCAGCAGGGTCATCCATGGTGGACAGGTTTCAGCAGAGCTTCCAGACTAAGACAGACTAGGAAGAAAGAGAGGCAGATGAATTCTGAATGTTTAGCTATTGAAAATCTATGAATAGCAACAAAACATTGTCAAATATGGTACCAGAAATTTAAAACATTATGAATAGTAGCAGAACATGGTCAGATATAGTGCCACAAGATGAGCATGTCAGGTTGGAAGATACTCAAAATATGACAGGGAAAAACTTCCTCCTCAAAATACAGTTGGCCATAATGATGTGAGTGGAATGAAGCTTCCGGGACCTTTGTTTGCGGATAGAGTACAATGCAAATGAGGAGAAACAGCTGCAAACATCCATCAATAATTGGAACATGGGATGTCTTAAGTATGATTCTAAGAAAATTGGAAGTTGTCAAAAATGAAATGGAAATAAAGATCAATATTCTAGGCATTAGTGAACTGAAATTCGCCATTTTGAATCAGATAATCATATGGTTTACTATGTTGGGAACGCCAAATTTAAGAGGAATAGTGTCAACTTCATTGTCAAAAGAACATTTCAATAGTCATTCGAGTTCAAAAGGACAACATTTGCCTAAAGATAAAGTTGAGAAGCAATGGAAATTCAGGTAGAATGGAAATAAGAACCACAGGGAGTAAATGGGTAAACTTATTACATGAAGAGGATTGCAATCATTGAGATGAAAAAAATGTGTGAATTGTTGAATAAAAATCTAATGATCTTGTCTATAAACCTTTACTCAAATCACAATAAAAAGTTTTTTTTTTTAAAAAAAGAACACTTCAAGATCGATCTTGAAGTATAATGTTGTCTATAATAGGAAACTATTCATACGTCTATGAGCAAGGAAGACCAGTTAATACCATTATTATTCACTACAATCAGTGACGTCAAAATTGAAGAATTATACCAACTTCTTCAGTCTAAAATTGATCAAACATGCAATCAAGATGCATTAATAATTACTCGTGATTGGAATGAGAAAGTTGGAAACAAAGAGGAAGGATCACTAGTTGGAAAATATGGCCTTGATGATAGAAATGATGCTGGATACCACAGAATAGAATTTTGTAATACCAACAATTTATTCATTGCAAATACCTTTTTTTAAACAGCATAAAAGATGACTATGCACATGAACCTCACCAGATGGTATAATCAGGTGTCAAACTGACTATGTTGTTGTTGTTAAGTGCCTTCGAGTCTATTCCAACCCATAGCGACCCTGTATAGGGTTTCCAAGGAGCAGCTGGTGAGCTTAAACCACCAACCTTGCAGTTCAAAAGACTTTGCAGTCTGACGCATTAACCCACAGCGCCACACCAGGACTCCCAAACTGACTATATCTATGGTAAAAGACAGTGGAACAGTTCAAAATCATTAGCCAAAACAAGGCCTGGCAGCACCTATAGAACAATCTATTGCTCATATGCAAGTTCATGCTTTGTTGTTGATAAGTGCTGTAGAGTCAGTTCCAACTCATAGTGACCCTGTATAGGGTTTCCAAAGAGCGGCTGGTAAGCTTGAACCACCAACCTTGTGGTTCAAACTGATCTTTCAGTCCAGTGCATTAAGTTGAAAAAATTTAAAACAAGTCCACGAGAGATAAATATGGCTTTGAGTATATCACACCTAAATTCAGACATCATCTCAAGAACAGAATTAATGCAATAGATACTAATGGCCGAAGACCAGAAGATTTATGGGAGAACATTAAGAACATCATAAAGGAAAAAAGCAAAAGATTGTTAAAAAGTCAAGAAAGAAGAAAAGACCAAAAAGGATGTCAGAAGAGACTGAAGCTAGCTCTCAAACATACAGAAACCAAAGCAAATGGAAGAAATGAGGTGGTAAAACGTTGAACAGAAAATTTCAAAGGGAAATTTGAGAAGACAAACTCAAGTATAAAATGAAATGTTCAAAGATGTGTAGTTAGAAAACCAAAAGGGAAGACCACAGTCAGCATTACTCAAGCTGGAAGAACTGAAGAGAAAAAAAAATTCAAGCCTCAACTTGTCATACCGAAGGATTCTAGAGGCAAAATGTTAAATAATGCTGAAAGCATCTAAAGAAGGTGGAAAGAATACACATTCACTATACTAAAAGGAAATGATCGATGTTCAACTCCTTCAAGAGGTAGCATATGATCAGGAACCAATCATACTAAAGAAAGAAGTCCAAGCTGCACTGAAGGTTTTTTTTGGGAAAAGCATCCTCCAGGAATTGACAGAATACAAGTTGAAATATTTCAACAAACTATTCAGCATTGGAGGTACTCACTCATCTATACCAAGAAATTTGGAAGAGAGCTACCTGGCCAATTGATTGGAAGGGATCCATACTTTGGCCCATTTCAAGGAAAGGTGACCAATCAGAATGTGGACATCATCAAACAATATCATTAATGTCACATGCAAGTAAAATTTTGCTGAAGATAATTTTAAAATGGTGACAACAGTACATCAACTGAGAGCAGCCAGAAATTCAAGAAGATTTAAAAGAGGATGTGAAACTAAGTATATCATTGGTGATACCAGACAGATCTTAGCTGAAAGTAGAGAAGACCAGAAAGATGTTTGCTTGTGCTTTTTTGTCTATGCAAAAGCTTTTGACTACGTTGTTGTTATTGCTGTTAAGTACTGTCAAGTCAGTTGCAACTACTAGTGACCCTGTATTGGGTTTCCAAGGAGTTGCTGATGTGTTCAAACTGCAGACCTTGTGGTTAACAGTCCAGTGCTTGTCCTAAAGAACCACACCAGGACTTCTTTGATTATGTAGATCATGGCAAACTATAGATAACGTTTCCAAGACTGGGTATTTGTGAACCCTTAATTGTGCTCATGAGGAACTTGTACATAGACCAAGAGTCAACTGTCTGAACTGAACAAGGGGATACTGAATTGTTTGAAAAATCACGGTGTGCACCAGGGTTGTATTCTTTCACCATACTTATTCAATATACATGCTGAGCAAAAATATCCAAGAAACTGGGTTACATGAACAATAATATGGCATCAGGATTTGAGGGAGACTCATTAACAACCTGTAATACGCAGATGATAAAACCTTGTTGGTTAAAAGCAAAGAGAACTTTAAAATATTTGTTGATTATGATCAAAGACTACAATCTTCAATATGGATTGCACCTCAATATAAAGAAAATAAAAATCCTTAAAATTGGACCAACAAACAGCATCATGATAACTGCATAAAAGATTAAAGTTGTCTAAGACTTCATTTTGCTTGGATCCATAATCAACACTCATGGAAACAACAGTCAAGAAATCAAATTACCTACTGTATTTGGCAAATCTGCTGCAAGAGACCTCTTTGAAGTGTTTTAGAGCAAACATATCAGTTTGAGAACTAAGTTGTACTTGACATAAACCATAATATTTTCAACCACCTCATTTGCATGCGAAAGTTGGACAATGAATAAGGAAGATGGTAGAAGAATCAATGCATTTGAATTATGGTACTGGAGAAAAGTCTTCAAAGTATCATGGACTGCCAGAAGAACTAACAAATCTGTCTTTAGAAGCCAGGATGATGAGACTTCGTATCTCATACTTTGGACATGTTATCTGTAGGGACCAATCTCTGGAGAAGGACACCAGACTTGTTAAAGTGGAGGGTCAACAAAAAAGGGAAGAGACCCCAACAAGTTGGAATGACACAGTGGCAGTAGCAATGGGATCAAACCTAACAATTGTGAGGAGGTGCAGGACTGAGCAGTGTTTTGTTTTGTTGTGCTTAGTGTCGTTACAAGTCAGATCCGACTGGGAGGCACTTACTTAACAGTAACAACAAATCTTATATATTTAGATTTGTAGAGAGGTGAAACAATTCGTTAGAAACCAATATGTACACGTGGCTGTTACTTGATCTTAATACTTACTTGATAAGTAACTATTAGCAATTATATCTATGCTATTTTCTTCATTTGTATCAAATATGTCCAGATATATGGAGTCCTGGTGTGGCATTGAAGGATGAACACTGGACTGCTAAACAAAAGATTGGTGGTTCAAACCCACCAACCACTCATTTGAAATCCTATACAGGGTCACTGTGAGTTGGAACTGACTTGATGCATTTAACAATAATGTTTTTTACAAATTGGGGGACACAGTGGCTCTAAAGGCTTACCACTGGATTGCGAACCAAAAGGTCAGCTGTTCCAGTCCATCAACTGCTAGGTAGGATAAAGAAGAAGCTATCTGCTCTCAAAAAGAATTATAGCCTTGGAAACAGTATGCAGGGTCAATATGAGTCAGAACCAACTTAATAGCACTTAACAACAACAGCAATAAGAAATACTTTTCAATTTGTGATTGTGAATTAATTTATTTATGCAGAATAAAAAATTGCAATGTTTTTGGTATTCGATTGGTTAACTAGGGAAAAAAAAGCTTTCTCAGTCATATCTGAAAAATAGCTGAAATCATTGTTTAAATTTAATTTTATTGTTTTTCTGTCCATGCGTTATTGGAATCTTATGATGAGCTGTTGTTAAGTGCATTTAAATCAGTTCCAATTCAGTGATTCTCTGTAGGTCTTTCGGGGAGTAGCTGATGGGTTTGAACTGTCAACCTTGCTATTAGCAGCATTACACTAGGATTGCACTTATTCCACACACAAACTTGTACTGTAGATATTGTATGTAAGAAACTCCATTTTGTAGGTAGGGACACTTGGTTACCTAGTGCTGCTAAAACAGAAGTACAAGTGAATGGCTTTCACAGAAATTTAAAGTTGAGGAGGCTAGAAGTCTGAAATCAGGGTACCAACTCTAGGGGAAGGGTTTCTTTCCATGTCAGCTCTAGGGCAAGTCCAAGTTTCCTTTCAACAACTGTGGACCTGGTGTTCCTTGCAGATATCCATGTATCTTGACATCAATCTTCCGGGTCTAGGAAGCTCTCAGATTAGGGAACCCAGCTCTAAAGATGCACTCTGCTAGGGCTCTTCTTTCATGGAGATACCGAGGTTCCTCCTTCTCTGCTCACTTCTCTCTCCTTTTGTCTCTTGTAAGATAAAAGTTGATGTAGGCCATATCCCAGGGAAGATCTCCTTACTTTGGATCAGGGCTGAGGTCTGAGTAAGGGTTTTTGTATCCCACCCTAATTCCCTTATAATTGGTTGGCTGATCACATCAGATCACAGCATGGGGGAATGGTTACATTATTACATACTTGCAAAAACTCAAGAATCATGGCCCAATCAAGTTGCCACATATTTTAGGGGGACATAATTCAATCCATGAAAGAAATGATTAATAAACTTGCCCAAGTTTGCTCAACGTATCTTAATTTTATTTTATTATTCTTCATTGAAATTTATTATGTGAAATGTTTTGAAATTTGTTTTTCTGTCAAATATGTTTTTAAGTCACCACTCATCTGTCAGCTTGTCATACTGTGGTGGCTTGTGTATTTCTGTGATGTTAGAAATTACGCCATTGGTATTTTAAATACCAGCAGGGTCATCCATACTGGGCAGGTATCAGCACAGCTTCCAGACTAAGACATACTAGGAAGAAGCTGAGGTGGACCACTTCTGAATGGTTAGTTACTGAAAACTTCATGAATAACAGTGAAACACTGTATAATATAGTGCCAGATGCTGAGCCTCTCAGTTTGGGAGGCACTCAAATACGACTGGGGAAGAATTACCTCCTCAAAGTGAGTTGACTTTAATGATGCCGATGGAGCAAAGCTTTCAGGATCTTCATTTGCTGATATGCACAACTCAAGATGAGAAGAACTAGCTGCAAAAATACATTATTAATAAGAATGTGGAATGTAGAAATTATGAATCTGGTTCTGGGAAAATTGGAAGTCATCAAAATGAAATGGGAAAGAAGAAAAAAATTAAATGGAATGCATAAATATTGTGGTTGTGGTAAGTGCTGTCGAGTCATTTCTGACTT
>NW_006408854.1:888097-901900 GCF_000296735.1 Chrysochloris asiatica
ACCCTCGGAAACCCTGTACAGGGTCGCTATGGGTCAGACCCGACTCTACGGCACTTAACAACAACTTTAAATTATTTTTGGATATAAACTTTATGCCCTCCCCATAAGTACTTATTCCATATCCCCCCCAAGATCTCCCTGAGTTTTCATCCCTTCATAAAGTGTCTGGTTTCTGTGGTCCTCATTTGTGAGACAACTCCAGGGAAGGTACCATTCCCATTTCCATGTGAATGACATTCCCTAGAGTCACACAACTCCTGTAGCCCAGAGATGATTGACAGACAGCCATGGCCTCAAATCATAAGCATCCCAAATCCAAAACAAAGTAGTTATTAACTGGAAATTTAGAATTCATGATTTTGGTATTAGACTCACAGCCAAAATTTAATACTTCTTTAGAACAATGTTTCCAAGTATGTGCTTTGAAGAATATTAATATGAATCACATAAAAAAGGGTCTATGGTCAGATACCTTTATGAAACAGTAGGTTAAACAAATTTAAACTGGCATATTTACTATAGTACTTATTTTATTGTGGTTAGTGATTTTCTGAGGATGTTTTCCATATTTATGGTTTGATTATGAAGTATTTTACCATTGTTACGCTTGGGGAACTAAAATCCAAAGAATACAGTGTTGGAGATGCTGATGTTGTTAGTTTTACCAGGTGAGGTTCAACATGAATCCTTACCATTTTCTGTTTTCTTTCCCTTAGTGTCCTATGTTAAATCATTCTTCCCCATTGGGTAGAAATCTCTTGCAAGTTTCCATAGCTTCAGTATAGTTTAAAGCACCAATTTCAAACCATGTCCACAGCTTTCTCCTCATTATTACTTAGATCATGGACCTGAAATGTGGAAGAAATATAGGTAGTTCTTGAAGTGTTTGTGTGTGTTTGTACAGAGATTTTGGTTTCCAAATACCTCTATTTTTTATCCATTCTTTTTCAAGGCCTAAGTCTATTGTTACTGAGAGCTGAAAGCAAAGATAGAAGACAGATATCTCTTTGCTTAACTACTTAAAGGTATAGCCCTCTTTATGGTTCTGACTGCTTTTGTGGACAACACAGATTATCTATCCTCTGTGTGACTGGCATGCTGACTCTCTCAAACACACATGGGTAAAATTCTGGTACATTGTATGGGCCCTCCTCATTGCATGGTTCCTTAAAGTGGGCTTCTCCTCCTTTATCTACTCAGCTACACAACTTCTCATTCCTAAGATATCCCCACAACAATTAGCTCAAGTGCAGTTTATATGATGCCACTTAATCCATGAGACACCTATACATCCTTGTAACAAGGTGGAAGTGAGCCTGATTCTTTCTGTCTTGCCATTTCCTCTTAGTGATGAGGATGGTCAACAAGTCAGGTATGATCAACAAGTCAATTCTGAGCAGACATCTGACAGGGGAATGAGTTGCTAGTCCTCTCTTACTACCAGCATCTCAAATCGTTGCCACAATTCTCTGGGCACTCCATCTCACTTGGCTGCTGGTGAAGAGAGAAAAGCCAGAGATTTTCTCCTAGACTAACTACTTTTGACCAACGTTTCCTTCCTTTTCTAATTTTGCTGAGATTGGGATGGAAACAGGTGATTGTTGTATATTTAGTGCTTATACCGTTTAGAAAGCCCTAGAAGTGGATTCTGGTCTCAATGGTTGCCAGCCTTACTTACAAGTTGAATACTTTATCTTTTTGGTCCCAGTTGTGATTATTCCCAAAACTGGAGAAGTAGAAAATGTGCCATTCAGTACAATGAGTTATAATATTGTAACTGTACATAACCACCACTCATCTGTCAGTTTGTGGTAGCTTGCATGTTGCTCTGATGCTGGAATCTATACCAACAGTATTTTATATACCAGCAGGGTCAACCATAGTGGATGAGTTTCGGTGGAGTTTCTAGACTAAGGTAGACTAGGAAGGACAGACAGATTACTTTTGAATGTTTAGCCACTGAAAACCTATGATCAGCAGTGGAACATTATCAGATATATTGTCAGAAGATGAAAACATTATGAATAGCAAAATATTGTCAGCTATAGTCCTGGAAGATGAGCTAGCTCTTCAGGTTGGTAGGAACTCAAAATAAAACTCTCCTCAAATACAGTTGACCATGATGAGGCAAATGGAGTAAAGCTTTGGGGACCTTCATTTGCTGATAGGGCACAACTCAAAACGAGGAGAAAAAGCTGAAAATATCCATTAGCAATGGAATGTACGAAGCATGAATCTAGGAAAATTGGAAGTTGTCAAAAAATTAAATGGGTTGCATAAAGATCAATATCTTAGGCATTGTAGTGGTGGTTATGTGCCAGGGAGTTGGTTCCAACTCATAGTGACCCTGTATAGGGTTTCTGAGGTTTTAAATCTTCATGGGAGCAGAAAGACTCATATTTCTCCCTTGGAACTACTGGTAGTTTTGAACTTCTGACTGTGAGATTAGCAGCCTGACTCGTAACCAATACATTACCAGAGCTCCTAATCCTAGGCATTAGTGAACAGAAATAGATTGGTATTGACCATTTTTAATCAAACAATCATACGGTTTACTATGTCAGGAACACCAAATTGAGGAATGATGTCACATTCATCTTCAAAAAGAACACTTCAAGCTCTATCTTGAAGTACAATGCTGTCTGTGATGGGATAATATCCATGTGCCTACAAGAAATACCTGGTGTTGCACTGTAGGATAAGCACTAGACTTCAAAACACAAGATTGGCAGTTCGAACCTACCAGCTCCTTCTTGGAAACTCTATACAGGGTTTCTATGAGCTGGAACTGACTCAATGGCACTTAACAACAACAACAAGATCAGTTAATACAAATATTATTATTCAAATTTACTCACCAACCATGACAGTCAGAGATGATGAATTTGAAGAATTCAACCTACTTCTTTAGTCTGAAATTGATCTTACGTGCAGTCAAAATTTATTGATAATTGCTGGTGATTAGAATGGGAAAGTTGGAAACAAAGGGTAGTATCAGTAGTTGGAAAATATGGCCTTCGTGACAGAAATGATGCTGGAGACTCCACGATAGAATTTTGAAAGACCAATGACTTGTTCAAATACCTTTTCAAAAAAAGTTAAAAGGTGACTATATACATGGACCTCACCAGATGGAATAGACAGAAATCGAATTGACTGCATCTGTGGAAACAGATGGTGGAAAGGCTCCATATCAACAGCCAAATCAAGGCCGGGGTTGACTGTGGAACAGACCATCACTTGTTCATATACAAGTTCAGGCTGAGGCTGAAGAAAATTAAAACAAGTCCATGAGAGTCAAAATTTGACCTTAAACTTATCCCACCTGAATGTAGAGACCATCTCAAGAACAAATTTGACAATTAGTCCAACACACTATGGAGCATGTGAACATCAATTGTAATGACTTGGAGACCAGAAGAACTAGATGGTGTTCAACTACCACTACCAACTGATCTGAAAGGTATCCTGTTAGAAGATCCGGATACAGGGGGATAAAATGTGTACCAAAACTCAAAATTATATATAAAAAAATAGAACTGGATTTACTGGTCAAAAAGAGACTGAAGGAACCTGAGGCTCTGACCCTCAACTACCCTTCAGATCTGGAAAGAACTTACTATCATCGCCTAAATTTCAGATAGGTATATAGGGGGGACAACAACATGAGTAAGGTATGTTCACCACAGACGGTCATTCAAAATCAAAAGGGCAACATTTACCTAAGAACCAAGATGAGAAGAGCTGGGAAAGTGGGTGCAATGGAAATAGGAATATTAGGGAGAAAGTGGGATAACTCTTGTTGAATGAAGGAGAGTACAAGTATTGAGATGAAACAAAGTGTATGATTTGTTGTGTAAAACTGATGATCATGTCTGTAAAATTCTCAGTAATTTTTTTTTTAAAGAACAGATTTAATGCATTAAACATGAATGAGTCTAAACCAGAAAACCCGTGGGATGACATCAAGAATATCACACAGGAAGAAAGTGAAAGGTCATTAAAAAGATAGGAAAGAAAGAAAAGACCAAATGGATATCAGTAGAGACTCAAACATGCTCTCCAGCATAGATATGCTAAATCAAATGGAAGAAATGAGGAAGTCAAAGAGCTGAACAGAGTATTTCAAAGGGCAGCTTGAGAAGATAAAGTAAACTATTTTAATGAAATGTGCAAAGACCTGGAGTTTGATAACCAGAAGGGAAGAACACATTCAACATTTCTCAAGCTGAAAGAACTGAGGAAAATTTTAAGCTTTGACTTGCAATAGTGAAGGATTCTTTGGGCAAAATATTGGGTGATGCAGAAAGCATCAAAAGAGGATGGAAGGTATACACAGTTACTGTACCAAAATGAAATAGTTGATATTCAACCATTTCAAGAGGTAGCGTATGATCAAGAACCAATGAATTGAATGAAGAAGTTCAAGCTGCACTGAAGGCATTGGTAAAAAACAAGGCTCCTAGAATTGGTGGGATACAAATTGAAAAAATTTCAACAAACTGCTGCAGCACTGGACATGCTTACTAATTATGCCAAGAAATTTGGAAGGCAGCTACCTGGACAACTTAATGAAAGAGATCCATATTTGTTCTTGTTCCAAAGAAAGGTGGCCCAACGGATTGTAGAAATCATTGAACAATATCATTAATATCACACGGAAGTGAGATTTTTATGAAGATAATTTAAAAATGGGGGCAACAGTACATCAACAGAGAACTGCAAGAAACTAAAGCTGGATTCAAAAGAGGATATGGAACTAAGGATATCATTGTTAATGCTAGATGATGTTGGCTGAAAGCAGAGAATACTAGAAAGATAGTTACTTGTGCTTTATTGACTATTCAAAGGCTTTTGATCATGTGGATGATAACAAACTATGAATGACATTGTATAGAATGGATATTCCAGAACACTTAATTGTGCTCATGAGGAACTTGTTGCATTAGGCAAATCTTTTGCACAAGACCTTTTTAAAGTGTTGAAGAGCAAAGATGTCAGCTTGAGGACTAAGGTGCGCCTGACCCAAGCCATGGCATTTTCAATAACTTCATATGCATGCGAAAGCTGGACAGTGACTAAGGAAGACCGTAGAAGAATTGATGCTTTTGAGTTATGGTGTTAGAGGAAAACATTGAAAGTGCCATGGGCTTCCAAAATCTTCAATAGATCCGTTTTGGAAGAAGTGCAGACAGAGTGCTCCTTGGAGGTCAGGATGGCTAAACTTCGTCTCTCATACTTCAGACAAATTGTGAGGAGGGAGCAGTCACTGGAGAAGGATATCATGTTTGGTAAGGTGGAGGATCAGAGAAAAAGAGAAAGACCCCCAGTGAGATGGATTGGCCAAGTGGCAGCACTGATCGACTTAAGCATGGCAATGGTAGTGCGGTAGGCCCAGGATCAGGCAGTGTTCCATTCTGCTGTGCATAAGGTTGGTATGGGTCAGTACTGACTCGATGGCACCTGACAACAACAACAGTGAGGAATTGTACATAGACTTAGAATAGAACAAGGAGAAACAGAATGGTTTAAAATTAGGAAAGGTGTGCACCAGGGTTGTATTCTTTCAAATACTTCTTCAATCTGTATGCTAAGCAAATAATTGAAGAAGCTGGATTGAATGAGAAAGAACATTATATCAAGATTAGAGGAAGACTCATTAATGACTTGCCTTAGGCAGATGATACAATTTTCCTTGCTCAAAGTGAAGAGAACTTAAAATAATGAGAAAGATCAAAGACTATAGCCTTCAGTACAGATTGCACATCAATGTAAAGATAACAAAAATACTCACAACTGAACAAATATGTAATATCTAGATAAATGGAGAAAAGATTGAAGTTGTCAAAGACTTCATTTTGCTTACACTCACAATCAACACTCATGGAAGCAGCAGTCAAGAAATCAAATGGTGTATTGCATTAGGCAAACCTACTGTACAAGAACTTTTTAAAGTGTTCTAGAACAAACATATTAGTTTGAGGACTAAGGTGTGGCTGACCTAAGCTATGTGTCTTAGGCTGGGTTTTCTAGAAAAGCAAAACCAATGAAACATATATTGTTGCTGTTGTTAAATGCCAGTAAGTGGGTTTGAACTCATAGCAATACTGTATAAGGTTTCTGAGGTCACTTTGAATTGCTCAAACCAACTTTGTGGTCCAATGCATTATTCTGCAGTGCCACACCATGATTCCCAACACATATACATGTATATATGTATATGTATTACACATATAAAGAGAATTTTATTATCAAGGAAATGGTTTACAATTGTAAATGTAAGGACCCACCTGATTATGCCTAACTAGAGACTACTTGACTAAACTCTAGTCAGGCTTCAGAAAAGACTTTTGGACAGACAAGGCCTCAGTTTTCAGTTCCCTCCAGAGATGAGGCCAATCGGTCAGCCCTGAAAACCCCAATGTCAAAATAATCCTTGAGAAACTCATAACAGTCAGGCTGACCCAGACGGGTAGGAATATTCAAGCTTCTTGTAAAAGAGGGAATGTAGGACCAAGAAAAAGACTCCATTCTGTACATTAGCCTGAACACGTCCTCCTGTTCCAGGAACGTGCTAAATCAGCTCATGCTGCCTTAGAATATCCTTTCACCCCTAGCAACAGCAAGAATTAGATAAGTAATAGACAGAACAACCCAAGGCCAGATGCCAGATGTTTTCGTTATCCTAGCCTAAGAACAAAAGACCACCAGTATTGACCAATTAAACTGTAACATCTCATACTTTGCCAAATATCAACCAGAGACTGTATCTATAGTGCTGTGCAATTATGCCCCCTGAAACCCTATAAAAACTTGTGTGCATAGTGAGTCGGGGTGGCCTTTGTCTCCTGTTTTAGGAGTCTGTGAAGGTGGACCCCAGTGTGTTGGAAATAAACCTCTTGCTATTGCATCGAACTCGAGTCCTGATGATCTTTTTGGGGTCTTCTACTGGATTAGGCCACAAGGGGCCTAACATAAATACCCACGTCCTCAGCAGAAGAGATAAAGAGAGACGTTTCCTTGTGTCCATTATATTGGGAACACCCACACCTCCAAGGAAGCATCTCTTTAAATGATGCTTGTTCTAGGTTTCATCACTATGGAAATAAACACATCTCAACTGCTAAACTTCTGGAAATCCTGGCCTAGTTAAGTTGACACAGAACGCTAACCATTACAGTCCACCCTTGCCAACTTGAAACCTATAAATTATATGTATAATCTCTAAATAAAGAAAATTATAAAGTCATGCTTGTGCCTAACATGATAGAACTAAAATTCATATGAATGAAAATACACTGGTCCCAGTTACATCTTTTTTTATTTTTAAAACTTTTGTTGTGAATTGAGTGAAAGTCTACAGGGCAGATCATCAGTTTTACATTCCACCAATCATACACCATCAACTACCCCTCCCCTTTTTTTCTTTTTGAAAAGTTGTACCCATATAACTTTGAAGAAAAAAAATATACATTTAAATGTCCAAAGGGCACATTTTGTAAGCCAGCCTCCTGCCCGCAGGCACATGGTGCCCCAGTTCCCTTTAACTTTCAGTCCTACAAGGGTTGTTTTTTCTGTTGGGCTGAGTTTCCTTGCCTTGAGGCCTCCAAAACTCAAAAGGCAAAAACTATCAGCTTTTTTTCTGTTTGAATCTCCTCTTCACCCAGCAGTTCTGGGTTGCTCTGCATGTCTTTTCAAATGCAAATGTACCAAATAAAAGGGCTCTGGGTGGGGCTCAGGATTCCACCTAAGGTCTGATACTCTACAAAGGCTTAAAGCAAGAGACTGTTTTTTTTTCCCCCTAGGCAAATTCTAGCTGCCCTTTTAGCAAACCTAATAAAATACAGGCTGACAGTGGGCTTACTAGCTCTCTGTAATCATAATTCTCAACATTCCTATCAAACATATACATTTATTTTACAATCGTAAGAAGGCAGTCAAACATGTAAACTCTTTTAAAAACACTCAAGTTCAATCTTTTCTTCTCCATTGACTAACCTTTTCATATGCATATGACCTTGGGCCTCTCTCAGCCTTTGACAGGGGCTCCAGGCAACTCCAGCAGCTCTCCCCACCACTTAAAGTGTTTTATCCTCTGCCTCTTTGTTCTTTCTCTTACAAACCCTCATACTTTCCAGAGTCTGAAGCCTTTGCAATGAATCCAGCTCCTGATGCCAACTTCAAAAACCATTTGCAGGTCATGTCTGTCTGCCTCTGACTCCACAAGGGGAAAAGAGGACCAAACTCAAAATCAGCCCAAGGTCAATTCTCATGAAGTGTAGGTCAGACACACTGCACCCTATATCAGTGCCTTTAAAATTAGTCAGACCTGAGAACCAATTTAGAAAATTCATCCATATGTTTTGTTTCTCTTGAAGCCCACTCTCTCTGTACCACATGTCTTATGCCAAGGTTTCTAGAGAAGCAAAATCAGTGAAACATATATATGTATATATTTAAAGCGAAATTTATTATTAAGGAAATGGCTTACAATTGCCCAGTCCCAGTCCCTACTGGAAGAGAGAGAGAAAGCTTTTCCCAGGTCCATTTCATTGGACACAGCAGGCCATATCCCCAAGGAAGAATCCCTTTAATTAATTGGCTGCTCATAGTCAATCATCATAGAGTTAACCATGCTTGTTGTAGGTTTTATGACTTTGGGAATAAGCACATATCAACTGCTAAGTCTCTGGAAATCTTGGCCTAATCAAGTTGACCCAGAAATTTAATCATTATACCATGGTATTTTCAATAGACTCCTATGCATGTGCAAGTTGGATAATGAATAAGCAAGACCATAGAGGAATTTATGCATTTGAGTTACGGTGTTGGAGAAAGTATCAGGGACTGCCAGAAGAACAAATAAATCTGTATTGGAAGAAGAATAGCCAGAAGGCACCTTAGAAACTAGGATGGCGAAATATCACCTCTCATACTTCAGGCATGTTATCAGAAGGGACCAGTCCCTAGAGAAGGCCATCATGCTTCATAAAGTGGAGGGTCAGCAAAAAAGAGGAAGAATACCAATGAGATGTACTGGCATATTTGTAGCAGCAATGGGCTCAAGCTCAAAACTTATGAGTATGGCGCAGGACAGGGCAGTGCTTCGTTCTGAATTGGAATGCAATGATTTGGAACTGACTCAACAGCACCTAACAATAGCAATATTAGCAAATTGTACATAGTAGGTGGACAAGATGCGCTTGCTGGTGCAGATGTTTATAGTAGTTGTTAACTGCCAATAAAAAAGAAAAAGTAGGTGAGAAAGAGGACCTCATACCAGTCTGCTAGAAATAAAAATTTAGACATGAATCTGGACATACAGCAATTGTGAAAGTTATTTTAAAATACTGATCAGAAACTAGGCATATTATTAATAAAGAAACAGTTACTGTTGTTGTTGTTGGGTTCCATAGAGTCAGTACTGATTCATAGCGACCATATGCAAAACAGAAAGAACTACTGCCTGGTCCTACACCAAGCTCACAATTATTGCTACACCCGAGATCATTCTTGCTACCACTGTATCAGTACATCTTGTGGGAATCTTCCTCTTTTTCTTTAACCCTCCACTTTACAAAACAGTATGTTCCTCTGCAGGGAATGGACTCTTATGATAATATGTCTGAAGTATGAGAGATGAAGTCTGACCATCATCATTTCCAAGGAGTATTCTGGACGTACTTCTTCCAAAATAGATCTATTTGTTCTTTTGTCAGTCCATGGTATTTTTAAAATTCCCCAACAAGCACCATAACTCAAACGCATCAATCTTCTACATTCTTCCTTATTCACTATTCAACTTTCACATGCATATGTTGTAGTTGCTGTTGACTGCACGTCTTCCAACACAGATCTGTTGGTTCTTTTGGCAGCCCATCACACTTTCAATATTCTCCTCCAACACCGTAATCCAAAAGCATCAATTCCTCCACTGTCTTCCTTATTCACTGTCTAGCTTTCACATACATATGAGGTTATTGAAAATACCATGGTTTGGGTCAGGCGCACTTTAGTCCTTAAGCTGACATCTTTGCTCTTCAACCCTTTAAAAAGGTTTTGTGCAGCAGATTTGCCTAATGCAATACAGCATTTGAATTCTTGACTGCTGCTTCCATGAATGTTGACAGTTGACCCAAGAATGAAGTCCTTGACAACTTCAATTTTTTCTCCATTGATAAGAATGTTGTTTATTGTTCCAGTGGTGGGGATTTTTGTTTTCTTTATATTGAAATGCAATCCATACCTTGAGTGAAATTAGTTAGTCACCAGAGGACAAATATTGCACAAAACCATTATTGTAAAGCTTAAGAAAAGATACTCATACTAAAAGAAAAGAAGAATCGTTATTGGTTACCAGGGGTGGGAGGGAGGATATGGTAGAGCACAGGTTAGGGAATAGTCACATCATATTTTCTATAATTTCATATGCATGCAAAAGCTGGACAGTGAATAAGGAAGAACATAGAAGAATTGATACATTTGAGTTATGGTGTTGGAAGAGAATAATGAAAGTACCATGGGCCGCCAAAAGAACCAACAGATCTGTGTTGGAAGAAGTGTAGCCACAGTGCTCTTTGGAGGCCAGTATAGCCAGACTTCGTTTCTTATATTTTAGACATATTGTCAGGAGGGACCAGTCGCTGGAGAAGAATATTATGTTTGATAAGGTGGAGGGTCAGAGAAAAAGAGGACGACCACCCAGCATGGCAACAATTGTGAGTTTGTCCCAGGACTAGGCAGTGTTTCATTCTGTTGTGCATAGGGTCGCTCTGAGTTGGTACCAAGTCGATGGCACATAACAATAACAACAACCCAGGTCTTTACACATTTCATTGTTTTCTCAAGACACCCTATGAAATTTTCTGTTCAGCTCTTTAAATTCATCATCTCTTCCTTTTGTTTTAAATATTCCACACCTAAGTACAAGACGCTATTCTGACATCTATTTTGGTTTTCTTTCTTACCTGTTTTTTTTTTTTTTAAATGATTTTTTCTGCCTTAATCATGCAAGAAGTCATCTGACAAATTCATCTAGTCTTGATGTAATCCTACAGTTTGTCTGGTCTTAAATCAATAGTGTTCAAATTTCATAATTAAATGGAATGATTGAATATCAATTTCCAGGCTTTAGTGAGCTCAAATGGTTGATGTTGATAATTTTAAATCAAATAATCATATGCTGTATTATGCCCTGAATTATCATTTGAAAAAGAATGGCATCATATTCACTGTCAAAAAAAAGCATTTCAAGATTTATCCTGAAGCACAATGACAGAATAATATCCATCTATTTATAAGGAAGACCACTTAATATTACTATTATTCAGTTTTATGCACCAACCACTAATGTCAAATTGACTAAATTGAAGAGTTCTATAACTTTTCAGTCTAAATTTGATCAAACATGCAATTAAGCTGCATTTTTAATTACTGCTGATTGGAATACATTAAGTTGGAAACATGGAAAAAGGATTAGTAGTTGGAAAATGTGGCCTTGGTGACACCATAACTCAACCTAAGATTACATGATAGAATTCCCAACAACTTTTTATTGCAAACACCTTTGTCAACAACATAAACAGCAATTATACACATGAACTTTGCCAGATGGAATACTCAGGAGTTAAGCCAACTACATCTGTGGAAAGAGACAATGGAAAGCTCAATACCATCAGCCAGGGCAAGGCCAAGGGCCCATTGTGGAACAGACCATCAGTTGTTTCTATGCAAATTCAAGCTGAAGCTGAAGAAAATTAAAACAAGTTCACAACAGTCAAAGTATGACTTTGAGTACTTCCCACCTGAATTTAAAGATAATCTCAAGAATAGATGTGACAAAGATGTTATCAAATGCTGAAAGTCTTCCTTTGAATACCTATTATGCTAAATTCCAAAATCCATACATGGCTCAAAAGATCTCATGTGATTCAGTCCCTCTTATTTCTTTAGGATATTTCCCCTCTTTTTCAACTTATTTCCATCAAACTAGCTTACTTCGGATGATTCAACACCTCAAAATAAATCCTACCTCAGAGCATTTGCATAAGCATTTCCTGAAGATTCTTTTATGACTGATTCCTTCTCCTTATATCCCTCAATTCAGAGCTAACTTAACTATTACTTCCTTTGATAAATTCCACAGCCATAATTACCCTTTACCTTGCTGTAGTGTCTTTATTAACATTTTTCCATAGCAATGGTCTTATTTGCTTGTTCAGTGATTTTTGCCTGCCCAGTGGATAGAAAGTTCCATTTGAGTAGGTTCCATGTCTATCTTATTCAATACCTTATTTCCAGTAGCTAGAATAGGCTCTGACACATAAAAATTCAGTATGTAGCAAAGGAAGAGGGAATGGGAGAAGGGGGGTGGGGGTGGGGAAAGAGACTGGTCTGTTATTACAGGGTTCTGTGAAGAACCTAGAAGTCTGTTTAATCAAAAAGTTTCCCAGAGTCTATTTCTTTATACTTCAGAATCTAACCCTTACCAAAACATAAGACTTGTTCTTCTGTAAAAATACAAATACGCCTGAATCAGATACTTTAAACCTCATCCATTATTTACAGCTTGTTGTTGTTGTTGTTAAGTGCGATAGAGTCGGTTCCAACTCACATCGACCCTGTATAGGGCTTCTGAGGAGTGACTGGTAGGTTTGACATCTTAGAAAGACTTCATTCTTCAAATTATGCTTTGATAAGCAAAACAGAAAGGAAGGAAGAGGAGATTACTGGTACCTGCAGTGGGTGGTCACAGATGCAGCAGAGAAAGAAGGGTACTGAAAGGAAAGTTGAATATTTTAAAGACAAAGTTGTCCTAGTTCCCAATCATGAATAAATGCAAAGCTGATGAAATGTAAAGCTTTCTCCCTATAGTAATCTTAATCTAATCAGTTCAATCAACCTAAAATTCAAACACTAAAGAGTAATAAGTTGCTTAAACCCTTGAAGAAAATTACTGATGTCAGTAATTTCCTTCTTACTTCAATTTAGTTATCTTGCACACAAAGTAAACCTTGTAAATCATCTCAAAAAGTTATTTTAGTTTCTAGAAAAGGATGCTTCTATACTCAAGTTTTCACATATCTAAATACAGGCATGCATACAGGAATCTCACCAAAGTTTAGGGAGTATTTCCCTACTCCCAACCCATGCCTCAAAAAGAGTGGAAGGAGGATGTTACATCAAGAGCCCCTAAATCTGTCTACCAGAGAGTTCTGTTTGAGTTTGGGTCCCACACAGGAAAAAAAATTAAAAGCTAGACTCTTGTTTCTCTCCCCATTTTGATGTTCTGTCCCACCTGGATTCTATGAAGAAGACAATACTTACCCCTTGCACACCAATATGGAGTTCTGAACAAATTTAAGTATTTATCATCTTAGCACTTGGCAATGGAAAACAAAGTTTAAATCCAATTTGTTGAACACCCTGGTATTGTCAAACCCAGAATCAGAATTAGTGAACCTAAGGAAACAAGTTCCTGTCCCAAAGGAATCAAATAAATCATCTTTTAGCTGAGAATATTTTAAGCCTAGAATTTTGTCCCTGGGCGAAAGAACATTCTTGGGTCTTCCGTGCATCAAAAGTCTTGAAAAGACTGAGTGATTACCTGCATAGTCTCTCAAACAGATCGATCCCCTGGTGCTACTAAGACACTCTACTCCAAACTAATTTTCATTGAACTAACCTCTTGGTAGCGTAGTGGTTACGAATCGGGCTGCGAACCATAAGGTCAGCAGTTCGAAACTACCAGCTGCTCCGCGGGAGAAAGATGAGGCTTTCTACTCCCGTAAGGATTTACACCCT
>NW_006408854.1:902000-907399 GCF_000296735.1 Chrysochloris asiatica
GTTCGAAACTACCAGTTGCTCCGCGGGAGAAAGATGAGGCTTTCTACTCCCGTAAGGATTTACACCCTCGGAAACCCTGTACAGGGTCGCTATGGGTCGGAACCGACTAGACAGCACTTAACAACAACAACAACAACAACCTCTTGTTTAATAATACTTATTATTACAGTGCCTCAGAACAGGCAGACCTTGCTTTCCATTTCTTCTGGTCATTCTATTATTCTGCTCGTTGTGATGCATATTTTAAATACGTAGCTCAAACCCACCAGCTGCTCCTGGAAAACCATATACAGGTTCACTATGAGTCTGAACTGATGTGATGGTACTTAACAAAAAATCACTAGCCACTCAAGATACAACATTCAACAAAATGTGTTCTCTGGTCCCATTCAATCCACAGTAAGTAAGAGAAAGAAGACACAAATTGTGATGATCCAAAGTATAATGTGACTAGTGGAATCAGGGAGATCCAAGCAAAGGGAATTAAGAGAAACAGGAGAAGAGATTGCTTGCTTGGATCAAGATGACTTTCCTCATACCTATGACAGAACAGTTACATACACCTTCCTTTGCTTTTTGGGAGTGGCTGCTAGCTTGAAAGATCAGTCAGGCACTTCCAATTACCTATACCTATAGGACTTGTTGTTGTTAAGTGCCATCAAGTTGGTTCTGACCTATATCGACCTTGTATAGGGTTTCCGAGGAGGGGCTAGTGAGAGGAAGACCCCCAATGAGATGGATTGGCCAAGTGGCAGCATCAATGGACTCAAGCGTGGCAACAGTAGTGAGGTTGGCCCAGGATCAGGCAGTGTTTCGTTCTGCTGTGCATAAGGTTGCTGTGAGTCGGTACCACCACCACCAACAACATAGGACTTGAGTTAGCCGTATTGTGTTCAAATAACATTGAACAGGAACCATCTGTAACAATGTTTTAAACCTCTAAGCCAGGGGAAACCAACTTTTTGAACAAAGGACCTAATAGTAAATAGTCTAGGCTTGTGGGCCATAGATTCTCAGTTACAGCTTCATCTCTGCCATTGTAGCATGAAAGTGGCCAAAGCCAATCTGCAAACAGATAAGTAGGTTTGTGTTCCAATAGCACTTATTTACAAAAATAAATAAATAAATAAAGTGGTGTGCCAGAAATTGCCCAAGGGCCATAGTTTTGCATAAGCAAAAATTGCTTTAATGATACAGTTTTTGTTTTGCTCCCGATATCCGATATCCTAAATTGATTAATTTACTCAAAAAGTATATGGCACCAAAGGGTAAGCACTTGATCTCAAGGTTGGTTTGAACCACACGGTTGGTGGTTCAAACTCACTAGCCACTTCTTGCAAACACTATACAGGGTTGCTAAAAGTCAGAACCAACTTGACTATAACAGCAACAACAATGACATAATAGAGTCCTGGTATGGCACTATAGGATAAGCACTGGATAAAACCAAAAGTCGGCAGTTTAGGGTTGCTATGAGTCGGAACCAACTCCATGACATTTTACAAGAACAGTAGTGATCTAGTGGAATCCTGGTGGGGCACTGTAGGATAAAGCACTGGACTGCAAGATTGGTTGAACAAGGTCGGCAGCTCAAATTCACCAGCTGATCCTTGGAAACACTGTACAGAGTCATTATGAGTGAGAACCAACCAGACGGCACTTAAAAACAACAAACAAATTATATAATTGAAGTCTTATTGTGGCACTGTAGGATAAACCCTGGACACTAACCACAAATTCGGCAGTTCAAACCGACCAGTGGCTCTATGGTAACCTTGTACAGGGTTGCTATGAGTCAGAACCAACTCGATGGCACTTAACAACAACACTAAAGATATAGTTGTGTTGGAAGAAGTACAACAAGAATGCCCCTTAGAAGTCAGGAGGTGAAATGTGGTCTCTCAGATTTTGGACATACTATTGGAAAGGACCTGTCCCTGGAGAAGAACATAAGGCTTGCTAAAGTAAAGGGTCAGCAAAAATGAGAAAGAACCCCCAAGATGGATTGACACAGTGGCAGCAGCAATGGGTACAAATTTAACAACGATTGTGGAGATGGCTCAGAACCAGGCAGTGTTTCATTTGGTTGTACATGAGGTCACTATGAATCGGAACAAACTTGATAGCACCTAACAAAACTAATAACAATGGTATAATGATCTATGACAGCTCAGAGATATACACAAGCATACAATTTCAGGCCTTGAGAAGCTTTCAGTAGGAGAACATGTGGTCCTGTCTCACACAGTCCTTCTATACATTATATGTTATATATATTCTATTATTGTTAATTGCTGTCGAGTCAGTTCCAACAAATAGAGACCCCGTGTAGGGTTTCTGAGGAGCAGCTGGTGGGTTTGAACTACCAACCTTGTGATTTAGAGTCCCAGTGCTGATCCTATTGTATCACACCAGGAGTGCATGTATATTCTAGTCTTGACTATTTGTTTGAAACTTGGACTATTCCTTGACTTCTTGCTGCTGTTAATCACCACAAAGTCAATTTTGACTCATATGATCCTATATAGGCTCCACAAGTAGTGACTGGTGGATTTGAACAGCCAACCTAGTGAATAGTAGCCCAGTGTTTATCCTACATCACCACACCAGAACACCTTGTATTAGTGCTTCATTTTTGTAATGTACATTTTCTTTCCACCACTCACTCATCTGTCAGTTTGTTGTTCTGTGGTGGCTTGTGTGTTTCTGTGATTCTGGAAGCTGTGACACAGATATTTCATTACCACATATTTTAAATACTGGTCACTCACAGTGGACAGGTTTCAGCTGAGCTTCCAGACAAAGACAGACTAGGAAGAAAGAGAGACGGACTACTTGCAAATATTAAGACACTGAAACCCTTATGAATAGTAGTGGAAAACTATCAGCATGAGAATATTGAAGCATGATGAAGAGCACAAGAATACTGTCAGATATAGTGCCAGAAGATGAACACTACAGATTGGAAAGCACTCAAAATATGACTGGGGAAGAGCTGCCTGCTCAAGTAGAGTTGACCGTGATGATGCGAATGGAGTAAAGCCTTTGGAACATTCATTTGCTGATGGGACACAACTAAAATGAAGATAAAGAACTGTAATGTCCATTAATAATCAGAATGTGGAATGTACAAAGTATGAAAATTGGAAGTTGTCAAAAATGATATGGAATGCATCAACATCGATATCCTAGGGATTAGTAAACAGAAATGGACTGATATTGGCCATTTTGAATCTGACAATCACATGGTTTGCTGTGCTAGGAATGACAAATTGAAGAGGTATGGCATTGCATTCATCATCAAAAAGAACATATTAAGGTCTGTCTTGAAGTACAAAGTTGTCTCTGATAGGATAATAGGGATACTCCTACAAAGAAGACCAGTTAATGCCACTATTCTTTCAATTTATGCACCAAGCATTAAAGCCAGTGATAATGAAAATTGAGGAATTCTACTAACTTCTGCAGTCTGAAATTAATCAAACATGAGATCAAGATGAATTGATAATTATGGTGATTGGAATGCAAAGGTTGGAAACAAAGAGGAAGGATCAGTAGTTGGAAAATAAGGCCTTGGTGAGAGAAATATATTGACGACTCCATTACAGAATTTTTGTAATACCAATGACTTCTTTAAGGAGCTCTGGTAGCATAGTGGTTATGATTTGGACTGCTAACCACAAGGTTAACAGTTCTAATCTACCAGCTGTTCCCCAGGAGAAAGATGAGGTTTTCTGTTCCCCTAAGGATTTACAGCCTTGGAAACCATCTTCATTGCAAACAATTTTTTTTTTTTTTTAATGTTTATTGTGAATTATGTGATCGTTTACATGTGAGAACATTAGCTTTACATTCATCCTATCGTATATCGTTTCATTGCCATGGTTACAATCCCCTCCATGCATCATCAACCACCCAAAGAATATACCCTGCAAGCCTGCCTCCCACATGTCAGCACACAGCCCCTCTCCCTCTTTGGGTCTAGAGACCCCAGACACTCCATCTCTCCACGCCATAGTCTCTGCCTCCATATCTGGCGTCACTGCTTCTCTGGGTAGGGTCCTGTTCTCTGCTCTTCTCCCTTGATGGTTCCAGGGACCTCTGTTCTTGGACTGCAAAGTCAATCACTCCCCTCCTTTTACTACAAAATGTCCACTTTTACATTTCCAACTCTCACAGTCAATCCTGATAACAATTATTCACCATTGTACCATAAAGGACTTATTTATCACCATCTCCTTTCATTAGCCCCGCCCAGACATATTGCATTCTACTCAGTGGAGATTCTACCTTCCTCCACACCCTCTGAATCTAGGCTCCCTCTTGAAAGCTTGTAGGCTTGCCTTTGTTGCCCCCACCATTTTGGGTAGCCAATGTCCAAGTAACCCATCCCTGTCTACTCTGTGTTTGGAGGGGGTAGGAATGATCCTCGCTGTAAAGATTTGTTCTCTCTTTTGGGCTATTGCATCCATAGGTGTAGGTCAAGTTCATTAAATTGTATCAGATTATTCTTTTTTTCCTCTTCTTTATTCTTCTAGTTGAGCTATGATCATCCATTCATTGAAGCCAGGTTTAGTGGGTATTATCTGCAAGTGTGGCTGACAAACACCTTTTTTGAACAACATAAAAGACAACTATACACATGGACCTCACCAGATGCAATACACAAAAATCAAATGGACTACATCTGTAGAAAGAGACAATAGAAAAGCTCCATATCACCAGCCAAAATCAGGTCAGGGGCTGACTGTAGAAAGAGACAGTAGAAAAGCTCCATATCACCAGCCAAAATCAGGTCAGGGGCAGACCATCAATTCCTCATCTGAAAGTTTAGGCTGAAGCTAAAGAAAATTAAAACAACCCCATGAGAGCCAAAATATGACCCTGATGACATCCCACCTGAATTAAGCAATCATCTAAAGATTTGATTAATTAAACACTAAAGACCAAAAACCAGAAGAGTTGAGGATGATATCAGGAACATCATACAGGAAGAAAGCAAAAGCGCATTAAGAAGAAAAGAAAAAAGGAAAACACCAAAAAGGATGTCAAAAGAGACTCTGATAGTGATGTATGTTCAATCTTGGGCCAACAGGGCTCTGTGATAAAAAGATCGAGGCATAGTCAGAAGACAGGAAATAATACTAAGATGCCTGACTGTCTTATGAATATTGGTTTACCTTGCATACTATTATAAAATAGACACTTGAGTGGGACAGAAAGTAATGTCAGGAAACATGATTATAGGAAGCTTGTAAGCCTGTCTTCAGCCTATAACTGATTGGAATGCCTAAAAGGTTCTAGAGTTAGAAAACCAAAAGGGAAGAACACGGTCAGTATTTCTCAAGCTGGGGGAACTGAAGAAAAAATTCAAGCCTCGACTTTCGCTATTGAAAGAT
>NW_006408854.1:907969-929061 GCF_000296735.1 Chrysochloris asiatica
ATTCCAGAACACTTAATTGTACTTCTAAGAAATCTGTACCTAGATCAAGAAGCAGTTGTTCAAACAGAACATGGGGACACTGAATGTTTTAAAATAAGGAAAGGTGTGAGACAGGGTTGTATTCAATTTAACCTAGCCTCGATGGTTTGATAATCAGAACTCGTCTAGAGGAAGATAAAAAGAAAACAATTTTTGATAAACGAAATGAGGGTAAATTGCTACAATTTGACGAACTTGATTTGCAGTATTGAAGGATTCTAAGAGCAAAATATTGAATGATACATAAAGCATCAAAAGAAGATGGAAGGAATACACACAGTCATTGTACCAAAAAGAAATGGTGGTTGTTCAACCATTTCAAGAGGTAGCATATGATCAAGAGCCAGTAATACTGAAGAAAGAAGTCCAATGTGCATTGAAGGAATTGGCAAAGAACAAGGCTTCAGGAATTGAGGGAATACAAATAGAAATCTTTCAATAAACGGATGCATCACTGGTAGCACTCACTTATCTATGCCAAGAAATTTGGGAAACAACTATCTGACCAATTGACTGGAAGAGAGCCATATTTGTGCCCATTCCAAAGAGAAGTGACACAATAGAATGCAGAATTCATCAGACAAAATTAGTAATATCAGGTGCTAGTAAAATTTTACTAAAGATAGCACAAAAACAGCTGCAACCATATACTGAAAGAGAACTTCCAGAGGTTCAAGCTGGATTCAGAAGAGGACATGGAATGAGGGATAGCATTGCTGATTATCAAATGGATCTTGCCTGAAAGCAGAGAATACCAGAAAGATGTTTAACTGTGCTTTATTGACTATGTCAAGGCTTTCAGTTGTGTTGATCATTACAGACTATGGACAACATTGTGGAGAATGATTAATCTGGAACACATAATTGTGCTCATGAAGAACGTGTACATAGACCAAGAGGTAGTTATTCAAACAGAACAAGGGAGCACTGAATGGTTTAAAATTAGGAAAGGTATGCACCATGATTGTATTCTTTCATCATATTACTCAATTTGTATGCTGAGCAAATAATATGAGAAGCTGGATTACATGAAGACAAAATGTTATCAGGATTGGAGGAAGACTCTTTAGCAATCTGCGATATGCAGATGATACAGCCTTGCGTGCTAAAAGTGAAGAGGACTTACTACTGATGAAGATCAAAGACCACAGCCTCTGTTGGTTGTACCTCGGTATAAAAAAACCCCCCAAAACAAAAATCCCTCACCATTGGACCAGTAAAGAACATCAAGATAAATAGAGAAGATTGAAGTTGTCAAAGACTAAGAGAATAGCCTTAGGTATGGATTACATCTCAATGTAAAGAAAACAAAAGTCCTCACCACTGGACCAATAAACAACATTCTTATCAACCGAGAAAAGATTGAAGTTGTCTAGGACTTTGTAGGACCAAAGAGAAGAATCCGTTTTGTATACAAGCTTTAGCACGTCCTCTAGCTCCAAGAAAATGATATATGTATAAATAGCCAGGCAACTCAAGGCCAGATGCCAGATGTTTTCCTTTGCCCTAGCCTAAGAACAAAGACCACCAGTCCTGACTAATGAAACTATAACATCTCATAGTTTGCCAATTGTTAACCAATCCAAAAATTGTAAAGCTGAGAAACCTGAGCTTGTTTGAAAATTCTATAAAAATCCCCGCAGACAAAGGGTTCAGGGCTCTATCCCTAATCTGCTGCATTGGATGAGGCGGAGTCCGAGCCCGAGCTTGAATAAATAACCCTTGTGAACTTGCATCGGTGTTGACTCCTTGGTGGTTTTTGGGGACCCCGAATTCTGGGCATAACAACTTCATTCTTTTTGGATCAACTATCAACACTCATGGAAGCAGCAGTCAAGAAATCAAACAATGTATTACATTAGGCAAATCTGCTGCACAAGACCTTTTTAATGTGTTGAATAGCAAAGATGTCAGCTTAAGGACTAAGGTGCACCTGACCCAAGCCATGGTATTTTCAATAACCTCATATGCATGTGAAAACTGGACAGTGAATAAAGAAGACCGTAGAAGAATTGATGTTTTTGAGTTATGGTATTGGAGGAAAATACTGAAAGTGCCATAGGCTGTCAAAAGAACCAACAGTTCTTTGTTGAAAGAAGTACTCATTGGAGGCCAGGATAGCCAAACTTCATCTCTAATACTTAGGATTAGAGATATTGTCAGCAGGAACCAATCGCTGGAGAAGGATATCATGTTTGGTAAGGTGGAGGGTCAGAGAAAAAGAGGAAGATCCCCAGTGAGATGAATTGGCAAAATGTTAGCATCAATGGGCTCAAGCGTGGCAGCAATAATGAGGTTGGCCCAGAATCGGACAGTATTTCATTCTGTTGTGCAAAGAGTTGCTATGAGTCAGTACTGACTCGATGGCACCTAACAACAACAACAACAACAACAACAACAATTTCCCTCAGCATAATGTCCTCAAAGTTTATCCATATTATGTGCTGGTTTGCAGATTCATTGTTATTCTTCAAGGTAGTGTTGTGTTTATGTAACAAAGTTTGTTTATCCATTGTTCAATTGATGGGCACTTAGGCTATCTCCATCTTTTTTTTTTTTTATTTATTGTGAATAGTGCTGTGATAAACACTGATGTGCATAAATCTACTCGTGTTCTGGCTAGTATTTCTTGTGGATATATACTGAATAGAGGAATTGCTGGATCATAAGGTATTTCTATTTCCAGCTTTCTGAGGAAGCACCATACCGTTTTCCAGAGTGGTTGAACATTTTACATTCCCACCAACAATGTAGGAAGGTCCCAGTCTCTCCACATCCTTGCCAGCATTTATTGTCCTCTGCTTTTTTGAACTTTGCTGTTATTGCTGATATGAGATGATATCTCATTGTTGTTTTGATTTGCATCTCTCTAATGGCTAATGATCATGAGCATTTTTTCATGTTTGTTGGCTGTCCGTATGTCTTCCTTGGTGAAGTGTCTGTTCATGGCCTTTGCTCATCATTATTCTGTAACTTTACAAAATAGAATGCTGTATATGCTTTTTAAAAGCTCTAATGCAGACGGGAATTTGCAAGGCAACTTTGTGGTACAGGTCAGCAGTTTCAACCCTCCAGAAGCTCTCTGGGAGAAAGGTGTGGCAGTCTGCTCTCGTGAAGATTTACACCCTTGGAAACTCTGTGGAGCAGTTTTACTTTGTTCTATAGGGTCACTATGAAAGGAATCCATGTAATACATTGACAGTGGGTGCTGGTATAATCTGATACAGGGTGTCACTTTTAAGCCCTGCAATATAACCAACATTTCTTGAAAGTTTGCCACATGTCAGGCGTATTATAAACAGTTGAATGTCACATATATCTCATCTAACACTTGCATAGTTGTGGTGATGTGTCATGGAGTCAATTCTGATTCACAGCAACCTTGTATAGGGTATCTGAGGCTGAAAATCTTTATGGGAGCAGAAAACCGCATCTTTCTCACCACGAGCTCCTGGTGGATTCAAACTGCTGACCTTCCAGTTAGCAGCACTATGCATAACCCACTACAATACCAAGGCTCCTTAATCCTTTCATGGGATAGAATTAACAGTCCTATTTTTAAAATGAGTCCTAGTGTGGTGCTGTAGGATAAGCACAAGACTGCAAGGTCAGTTTGAACCACAAGGTTGGCAGTTCAAACTCACCAGTGGCCCCCCAGAAGCCCTAAATAGGGTTGCTATGAGTCGGAACCAACTTAATGCTCCTAACAACATTTATAAAATGAGGTAAATTATTCTAGATGTTGACCTCAGTGCCTGTTTAAAAGCATGTGTGGCAGGTTCTTTATAATATTTTAAATCAATTTATGCACAAATTCTTTTGGGGTGAAGGCCTCAGGGTGTGAGTCAGTCAATTTTAAAAGAAATAAGCTTTCAGAACAGGGATGGAGAAGCTTTATTCTGCCAAAACTTATAACATCATTTGTGGGCCATACAAAATGATCAATTTTAAAATTAGCCTGCTGTATTTGGTCAACATGTTGGGCTGCTAACCACAGGTTCAGCAGTTCGAATATACTAGCCACTCCTTCCAAGAAAGATGCTTCCTTAAAGAATTACAGCTCGGAAACCCTATACAGGGTCATGTGAGTGGGAAGCAACTCCCCACTTTAAACAAACACCATCACCAGGTCATTAAAAAGGAGTCCCGATGGAACAATTCTTAAGGCAGTCAGCTGCTAACCCAAAAGGTAAGAAGTTCAAACACACCAGCCCCTGCTTGAAAACTTACATTGCTATGGAGTCCTGATGTGGTGCTGTGGGATAATGCACTGGACTTCCAGTTCCGTTTGTACTAACTCAAAGGCACTTAACAAAAACAACATTTGATCAAACATTTAATTCACTTACCCCTAATGTGATGGCTGGAACTATGGTTTCCTTAACAGGGCCAGACCAAAATCTTTCCTTTCCCACTCCTGTTTTAGAAGCAAGACTAAGGAACAACAACAACAACAACAACAACAAAAACCAAACTGGAATGGTACACAGTGTAGTACCAGGGGCCCAGGATTAAGTGCCCAACTGTGTGTTGATGTGTCTTAGAGTTGGTTCTGAGGCTGTACATTTTTAGGGAGTAGAAATCCTCATCATTCTACTGTGAGTAACTGGTGGGCCTGAACCACCGACCTTATGGTTCACAGTCCAGTGGTTATCCTATAGCTCCCACCCGGCTGCTTAGGTAGAATATTTCCTGTGCCTATGGGGAAACTTTGGTAGCGTAGTGGTTACGAATCGAGCTGCGAACCTTAAGGTCAGCGGTTCGAAACTACCAGCCGCTCCGCGGGAGAAAGATGAGGCTTTCTACTCCCGTAAAGATTTACACCCTCGGAAACCCTATACAGGGTCGCTATGGGTCGGAACCGACTCGATGGCACACAACAACAACAACATGGGGAAACTTTGGGAGTCCTGGTGTGGCGCTGCGGGTTAATGTGCTGGACTGCGGAGTCAGTTTGAACTGCAAGGTCGCCGGTTCAAGTTCACCAGCCATTCCTTGGAAACTTTATACAGGGTCGTTATGAGTCGGCACCGACTCCATGGCACTTAACAACACGGGGAAACTGTAGTCAAAGAACACTGCTAAAAAGCGCCTGTTACAGACCTCACTTGCAAAAGTGGTGGCAGAGGCAGGATTCTTGCTTTCCAGCGTCTGGCGGGTCAGCTTAGGGGCCTCGCTGCTGGAAGAGTCCATTAGGGACGCCAAGGAAGGGTGTTCCTGACGCAGGAGTGCAGACCTGGCTGCCCGCTGCTCTAAGGGTAGCACGCTGTGGTGGACGGCCACCCCCGCTTCACTGGTCAGGTGAGCACAGCCTGAGAACCAGGAGTCCTATTGGAGCAGAGGGATGGAGGGAAATGGAGGGAGGGGGAAGAGATGAAAGCCCCTCCTGGCGGGATAGCGGGAGAAAGAGAGTCGCCAGCCCTGGCGAGGCGTGGGGACCAGAACGGGAAGAACGAAGGGAAACGAAGGGAGGACCGGCCGGACCGGCGGGAACTGCGAATGTTGGTGACGGCGGGGCCAGGTACGCTAAGGTTGGGAGTGGTCTTGCGAGCATCCCAGTGCCCCAGGGAGCATCAGCGGCATCTGTGGCAGTGCGTGTCTCTTCTCTGGCACCTGTTGCTGCAGGTGAGAGGGTGGCAAGCAGCGGAGCTTCTGGAGGCTGTGAGTAAACAGGCATACTGCCCAAGGCTTTTGCTTTTCAAAGTAAGCCTTGCATTCCTTCCCATGCATCCCTCCCAAAAGTTGACTGATTCCAAAGAAGGTGAGAACTAAACCAGCGGAGTGAAGTTTCCATTTTTCTCTTTCTGCCTGTTTGAAACCCTAACTCTAGCTGAATTTTATAAAGTCTGGTTGGAAAATACCCGACCAAGATCGGCGTGCCGTAGTAATAATAAGGGTCGAGATAAATTTAATGCTTGACAATGCGTTGACAAACTAGCACGTAAATATGTTGATTTCACAAAGTTAGCCTGAAGAGGCAACATTGTATATCTGCATCTATATATATCTGCCTCTATATTTATATGTCACATTTTTTATGTCTTAAATTATCTTAAAATTTGTTTTTTTCTCTAAACCTATAATCAAAAAAATTGTTACAATGTTAATCAAGGAAAAATAGTTTAAAGTGCAATATTAACTTTCGATGAAACCAACTTTTCACACTTTGTGAAATCTACAATTTGAAAAAATAATGTGTAATAGGTTTATAAGTAAGCAACATACACTTAAAATTATTGATATAAAATCTTAAGGGTGTATAATTAGCTAGATAAAGCTCATAAATGTAACTTAATAGAGCATTATTACAAAATTTCTTACTTACGTTATTATTACCTTAAATTGTTAAAGTATTTTATCAAAAAGAACAATATTGAAAAACAACAGAAAAAGACTTTAAAGAAAAGACAAAAGCATGTTGTATGCAAATGAACATCAGCTGAATTTATAGGCTAATGACAAACTCTTCAGCCTATGTAACATTTGAGAAGAATGTATGTTGGTTTGGATGGAGTAAATACAGTCTGAACTGTTACAGTAAAATATATTAAATATATGTAATTTGATATAGCATCCTAGTTCAGCCATTAATTTACAGTGACTTTGAGCCATTCACTCATTCTTCTGAAACTTAGTTTCTTCATTTATAAAATAAAGAGATCCTGCTAGGTGATTACTAAAACGAGCTAAAATTTATATGTCTGAAAATTATAGTATTTAAAAAGAAGTACCCAAAATGTATATACTACTACTAATAATAAAGTGTGACAGAATACTATCACCATGTTTTGACTTCCATGATGAATGATAAATTAGTAACCTCATACTGAACACCTGTGTCATGAATTCTAAGAAGCTATTTATTTAACACTTACAACAAAACTATAAATTAAATCAATGATATGAATTTATAGATTATAACACCAAGACACAGAAGCTTAAGCTCCTTGCCCCAAATTCTCCAGTTAATGAGAACACAAGCAAATATTTAAAAAAATGAGTATTCTAAGCATCTATACAATACTGAATCTGATGATTTAAAGTTGAAAATGCTGGTCAGTAGAGCAATCTTAGACTACATTGTAAATCCATAATAGGTGAGGGTAAGTTATGTAACAGCATTGAGTTTTGATACTATCAGTTGTAGAAATGATTCATCAGTCAACATTTATTATGTTTTAATTACAGGAATTCTAGTTTTTAGGTGCATATATATTTAGCAGATATTGAATATCAATTGTATTCATTGTTGGAAAATGATGATATGAGATAAATTTGGAACACAAATGCTTTTATGTTAGTAAAAGTAACTTGTTAGAACTAACACAAGAGAAAAAAAACTAGGACTAGGCAAACATATTTTAAAACTCTTTCTCCCTGTGTTCAAGAGGATAATGCTGAATTTAAAATGAAAGGGTGTTCACAGCAGAATTAGTTGTGATTGCATTTTTTTGTTCACATTCCAAACTTGAGCAATAATGACATGCTCCATTTATTTAATGCCCATGCAAGGAATTCTAAGCCTTTTCAATAGAGTATTTTTATATTATTTGTGAATTAAATAATATTATCCTAATTTGCAGATGAAGAAACTGAGGCAGAGAAATTTATGCTCTGGGAAGACACACAAAGAACACTATGTCTTGCTTAATTTAGGTTATGTGGTACTTCCTTGTTCAGAAATACATCTGATGTAAACACAACATGAAATTCTGAAGCTTTTGGGGGAAACTTGGAATTGGTTTAGACCAAACATTTTATTTTATATGTGGAGTAACTGAGACTCAGAAAAGTTAATAAATTCTTATAACATCACATATTTTGTTTTTATAATTATGATTTTAGACCCTTCACACTCTCATGGAGCCCTGGTGGTGCAGGCTTAAGCACTTGTCTGCGAGCTGAAAAGTCAGCAGTTTGAACCCACCAGTCACTCCATAGGAGAAAGATATGGCATTCTGCTTCCTTACAAATTAATAGCCATGGAAATTCTATGGAGCAGTTCTTTGTCCTACAGGTTCCCTGTAAGGTAAAATCAACTTCATAGCAGTGAGCTTGTTTTTTTTTCCCCATGTATATTTTTGTATACTATTACATGAGAAGATTGTAAAGAAGACTGTAGAAGAATTGATGCATTTGAGTTATGGAGTTGGAGGAGAAAATTCAGAGTACCACAGACTGCCAAAAGAACAAATAAATCTGTGTTGGAAGAAGTACAGCCAGTATGCTGCTTAGAAACCAGGATGTACAGAGTTTGTCTCTCATACTTTGGGCACATTATCAGGAAGGATCAGTCCCTGAAGAAAGACATGGGCTTGGTAAAGTGGAGGGTCAGTGAAAAAGAGGAAGACCCTTAATAAGATGGGTTGGCATAGTGGCAGCCACAATGGGCTAAAGCATAGAAACGATTGTGACGTTGGCACAAGATCGGACAGTGTTTTGTTTTGTTGTGCATAAGATCTCTATGAGTTGATACCAACTCAACAGCACTTAACAACAACAACAATTACACGAGAAAGCAGATTAATAGGTTAACTTGGCCATTAAGCGTTTGATTTACTGTCGCTCAATTAAATGCCACCTCATGGCGCTTTCAAAAAAAAGTCTCATGGCTTCTCTCTCCCACTGCCCCACTGCCGTTGAGTTGGTTTAGACTCTTGGCTTCTTTATTGTTGTGGAAAACTTTAAGGTTGGTGACCTCTTATTTTCCCTAAACTAGAATTCAGAGTGTCTGAGGAAAGAGTAACTATGTTACAGAGTTCTCTAATATATGTAGTTTGTGCAAAATGTTTAATAAATTCAATAAATGACTTTATTTATCAACGACAACTCACTATTTTATGCACCAGGTCTGACATTTGTACGCGGCCATTTACCATTTTTCCCTCTCATGGAGAGTAACTAGATGCTTGTGGCACTGTGGGTTAATGCACTGGACTGTTAAGTCAGTTTGAACCAAAAGGTTGGCAGTTCAAGCTCACCATCTGCTTTTCAGAAACCCTGTATATGTTTGCTATGGGTTGGAACCGACTCGATGGTACTTAACAACAAACAACAACATCCTTGATTTGAAGGAAAAGGCACATAGCTAAGTATCACAACCATTTTGAGCCTATGTATCCTTTTTCCCTTCCCTCCCTTCTTTCTTTTCTACCTCCTTCCCACTGTACCTACTTACTTCATTATTATTTTTTTTTAAGACTTGGAAAGAACTCTTTTTCTGATTATAAATATAACATGTACAAAGACACGTAAGAAATCAAACAGTACAGGAGTAGGCAAAAAATCACCAGAAACTGCACTCTCCAAGGTTTAGGTGATCAGTCAGAGTCTTTGTTCCTTTAACTCCTGCAGAATCAGGATGGGTGCTAAATTATTCATTGAAACTGTTTATGGGTTAAAGCTCTGTTTAGTCTGAGTGTTCTATCATTGTCAGGCAGTTCAAACTTTAAGTGTGTAAGATATTTGTTCAGAAATTAAGATAAACATATTACTAATAAACCACATTCTTTCTACTTCAGTGAAGTAATATAGAAATTTTATTTCCCAGCAGGCATGCCCCACTTCCTCCCTTCATGGGACAGGTTTGGGGGACTTAGGGCATCTTTACAAGTATGACCAGCTCCCCAGTATGCCTAGATGTCAGGCCACACAGGAAGCCACAGCACCCAGGCTCTATGGCTCTGACAGAGGTATGGCAGAGGAGGAGAAGGGTGGAGCTGAGACACAGGAGGCTGTGTTAACACAAAGGCTGTGTTTTCTGGTTCCACTGTGACACACTATACACTTTCAAATGAACCAGACCAAGTCCCTCCCCCAGCCACTGAGCAGGTGGTCATGGGACCCTTTTCTGGTGCAGTCAGGCGTAAGTTTGGCTATACCTCAAATGAGGGCAGGATGCTGATAGGGTTTTTCTCATTCATGTATTCAGGTTTCTGAAGGCCCAGAATAGACTTTCCTTTAAAGGGGAAAAAACTACCTGTTGGAATAAATATTTGAACAAATAATTACAAAATTATTAAGTATAAAGAGAGGCAAGGCGTTTCCTCGAGAGTGGCAGCTTTCTATATGCATTTAAATTTAATTACATTAGATATATTCATATTTTACAGACTAGAATGTTTGATTGTTTTAACTTCATAGATTTGTTATTCAAAACTCATTTTCCCTAGGCACATTGTCTTGATTTGTGCTATATATTTGAGCAGAGAGTTCTTTCATGCCTTACTTTATTACAGGCTTAACATGGCTTTAATCCAACCATCTGTTCCCATCTTGGCACATCAGCATATCGGAGGTGCTGGTAGCGGCTAAGTAAATTTCCCACATTTTCAAGGTTAGGGAAAGAGCTACCTTTATGAATAGATTTCAAATTATTCTCAGCAAGACAATGGTCCAGAAGTGTAGTAAAAATACATTTAATTCTCTACAGCACAAGGTCCCCTGTCTGTCTTTAGTTTTGCTGAAAGGCAATTAGCATTTCAACTAGCCAATTTGGTTACATGCAATGAAGTATTTGGATTTATAATTTGCTGCTCTCAGTCTGAGGCTGCTGAGCTCAAGCCCTTATGTAATCCTCTCCAAGTAGCGTTCTCTCCAGCATAGTTATTGTAGCTGGTCTTAAATAACTAATCAAAGGGAGTTTTCCTTGGCTTCAAGTATAGGGTGCCATAGGGCAAGGAAAAATGAAATGCTAAGTGGATAAGGTGATGATTGTAATTATTAAACAGTCATTATTGAATATAGCACAGATTAAAAATATAAAACAGCTTCATAAAAATGCAACTCCAAAAAGGCATTGTGTAGCAGTTTAAATGAAGTCCTGGTGTGGTGCTGTAGGGTAAGCACTGGATTGCTAAGTGCATATGCATGTGATAGTTGGACAGTGAATAAGGAAGACTGTAGAGGTATTGATGCATTTGAGTTATGGTATTGGAGGAGAATATTATAAAGTATCACGGACTACCAAAAGAACAAACCAATCTGTGTTGGAAGAAGCACAACCAGAATGCTCCTTGGAAGCCAGGATGACCAGACTTCATCTCTCATACTTTGGACCACTTCTTCCAGAAGGATATCATGTTTGGTGAAGTAGAGAGGAAGACCCCCAATGAGATGGATTAACACAGTGGCAGCAATGAGCTCAGGTTTAGCAAAGATTGTGAGATTGATGTAGGATTGGGCAGTGTTTCCTTCTGTTGTGAATAGGGTCACACTGAGTAGGTGCAAGCTCTATGGCATCTAATAAAAACAAGCTGACTGTAAGGTTGGCAGTTCAAATCTACCAGCTGATCCTTGGAAACCCTACACAGGGTTGCTGAGTTAGAACTGACTAGACAGCACTACTGGAATCGGCCCCAGGACACTTAACAACAACAAGACAACAAGAAGCATTGTTCATAGTTTATTTCTGTGTCCAGTATGCTCAATCAACAGAGGCCTTATAGTGGAATTAATTGAGTTTAGATGACTCAAAATTAGTAAAGAGGCAAACTTTAATTATTTATGTTGATGTTGTCCTCTCTGCAAGGATTAATTCTGTTGGGAATATGTGTAAAAGAGAAATTTTACAGTGTTATATCAAATGAAGTAAGTGCTCTGAGGCATATTACCGACATAATCTGAAGTTTTATACCTATATTCTGAATTAAGATAAGATTTTGTTATTAGTCTTTAGTTGTAAATGCTGAAAATTTGTTGTTGTTTTGTTGTGAAGTGCTGTCGAGTCGGTTCCGACCCATAGTGACCCTGTATAGGGTTTCCAAGGAGCACCTGGTGATTAGGTAATGTTAATATATTTCATAGTATATACTCATATTCCTCTGTAGGAAACACTGCAGGTTATAGGAATCTTTTTTGTTAAGATAATTGGAATGATAGTATGTTTAATCCATGTTGTAGAGCAGTAATTGGTTTATCTCATCTTTGAAAGCAGGCCTGTTTTTTTTGCAAAGTTGTACTTATGTAATTATTTGGAGGTAAAATCATACATTCTCATTTTTCAAATAATGCTAAACTGAAATAAGTCATAATAGAGAAAAATGTTTTAGGTACAAACCCCGTGATTGATCAATATAATATTGAAAATTGCTTTATCTTCTACATTGTGAATCTGATTATACAGAGAAAGCCTTATTTGCAGCTGTAGTTAGAGTCATTAGTATATTCCACCACATTACCACTTGTCCTCTGTAGCTCTGGTGTGGCGCTGTAGGATAAGCACTGCTAACTGGTAGGCCAGTTATTCAAAACCCACTAACTGCTTCTTGGAAACTCTATATGGGTTGCTGTGAGTTGGAAATGACTTCACAGCACTTAACAATGACGACCACCATCTGCTGTCCTGTTGATTCTGACTCAAAGCCACATGATAAGGACAGAGTATATCTTCCCCATAGGGTTTCCAAGCTTGTAAATGAAAATGCTTTCCAAGGCAAACAGACTGTGACATCTTTCTCCTCTGGAATGAGGAGAGGCTGGTGAGTTCAAATGTCCAACCTTTTTGGTTAGCGGCCACCAGGGCTCTTTACTAATATATTATTGAACTGAATTCAACACTGTTAATGAGAAGCAGTGAAACTCCCCTGTCCTTTGGCAGACTCATCAGCTATGGGTAGAAAGTGTTCTGGAAAGAGTGGGGTTTGACTTGAGCTTTGAGATTGAGGCATGGTAGAGAAAAGAGTATGTTTGGATTAGGTGTTCAGAGGTTAGCACGATCCAGGTACCTTGATGTATAAAGACATTAAGTCAACTTGACCAGAACAATTGGAGGACAAGAAAAAGATGGATAGAAGTGCAAGGTAGGCTAGATTATTTTTATTTACATGCAATTCATATGCCATAAAATTTACCCTTTTAAAGTATACAATACAATGATTTTTAATATATAGTATTTACAAAGTTGTGCAACCATCACCACAATCAATTTCAGGAAAATTTAATCACCTTAAAAAGAAACCTTGCACCCATTAGCTTTCACTCCCTCTTACTTCCTTTTCCTTCCTTATACCTTCTCCTCCAACCAGCCCCTGGCAATCACTCATCTACTTTATTTACAGATTTGACTATTCAGAAGAATTTATGCAGATAGAATCATATAATATGTGGTCTTTTGTGATTGGCTTCTTTCACTTAGCATACAGTTGTCAAGGTTCGTTCAAGGGGGCATCAAAAAGTTCATGAAAACTGGAATTAAAAGAGGATGAAATTTTTCTATGAACTTTTGAAGCCCCTCGTATTAGTTAGAAGTCCTGGAGTGGCACTATAGGTTAAGCACTGGACTGTTAACTGAAAAGTCGGTGATCAAACCCATCAGTTGATACTTGGAAATCCTATACAGGGTCACTATGAGGCAGAACCAACTGGATGGCATTTAACGACAACAATGACAATGTGTTAGTGTGTGCTTCATCTCTTTCTGTCTTTTAACTTAGTTCTTTTTTAGTGCTGAATAATATTCCATTTTATGGATGTTCCACATTTCACATTTTGGTTAATCCACTCATCAGTTGATGGACATTTGGGTTTTTTCAACTGTTTTATTTATTTTTTTGTTATTTCTATTATGAATAAGAGTCCTGGTGTGGCACTGTAGGATAAGCACTGGATTGCAAGGGGAGTTTGAATCCAAGGTAGATGGATCAAACTCACCAGCCTCTCCTCAGAAACCCTATACAGGCCATAATGAGTTAGAACCAACTTGATGGCACTTAACAACAACAATATTTGAGTAAAGCTGTGTTTTTGTTGTAGAGGTCTTCATCAAGTTGAGGAGTTCCCTTTAATCCTTAGTATGTTGAATGTTTTTATTGGAAAAAGATGTCGGATTTTGCCAAGTATTTATTATTTTTTGCATTTATTGAAATGGTCATTTTATTATGGTCAGTTTTTTCTATTAATGTGATGCATTACATTGATAAATTTTCATATATTGAACCAGTGCTCCATTTCTGGGAAAGATCCTATTTGGTCATGATGTATCATTTATTTAAAATGTTACTGTACTTGATTTGCTAGTGTTTTTGCTAAGAATTTGTATTTCTATATTTATAAGGGATATTGGTCTTTCTCTTCTTGTCTTTGGTTTTGGTGTCAGGGCAATACTAGTATTAGAGAATGATTTGGGAAATATTCCGTCATATTCTATTATTTTGAAAGAGTTTGTAAAGGGTTGGTGTTACTTGAATTTTACATTGTGGGAGGTTTTTTGACTATTAATTCAATCTCTTTATTTGTTATTGGCCTATTCAGTTTTCCATCTTCCATAGCACTGTGGCACTGTAAGGGTAAACACTGGACTGTGAACCTTAAAGTTGGCCATTTGAGCCCACCAGTTGTTCTACAGGAGAAAGTTGAGACTTTCTACTCCTGCAGAGATTTACATCCTCAGAAGCGCTATACAGGGTCACTATGTGTTGGTACCGACTTGATGACACAGAAAAATAACAACAGCAGCAACGACAATAGTTTATTTTGGTAGTATGAGTCTTTCTAGGCATTTCTTCCTTTTACTTGTTGTAGCTAGTTCTGACTCATAGCAATCCTACATAGGATTTCTGAGGCTGCAAATCTTTATGGTAACAGAAAGCCTTCTCTTTCTTCCACAGAGTAGGTGGTAGATTTGAACTATTGACCTTGAGGCAACAAGCAGTTGATGAAACCTACTCCTGGTTTGTCATTGTGGGTTAATGTGCTGGACTGCAAAGTCGGTTTGAACCGCAAGGGTGGTGATTCAGTCTCACCAGCCGCTCCTCGGAAACCCTACACAGGGTTGGTATTAGTCAGAAGTGACTTGACAGCACTTAACAACAACTACATTGCTAGCACACCTCCCTCTCATCTAATTTATCTAATTTGTTGGTTTACAGTTGTTCGTAGTATTTCCTCATAATCCTTTTTATTTCTATAATTTGTAGTAACATCACCTCTTTCATTCCTGATTCTAGTAATATATGAGATCCCTCAGTTTTTCTTGGCCAATTGAGCTAAATAAATGTTGGTCAATTTTTATCTTTTCAAAGAACTACATTTGGTTTAGTTGTTTGTCTTTTTTCCTATCGTTTCTCTAGTCTCACTTTTATTTATTACCGCTCTAATCTTTATTTTATTCCTTATGCATGCTTTGCATTTTGTTTGATCATGTTTTTCAGGTTTTCTAAGGTGGAAAGTTAGGTTATTAAGTTGAGATCTTCTATTTTAATATAGGTGTTTACAGCTATATATTTTCCTCAAGTACTGTTCTAGCTGTGCTGCTACTGCTGTGTGTTCTCTAGTTGGTTCCAATTCATAGCAACCCCGTATAGGGTTTCTGTGGCTGTAAATCTTTTTCCTATAGAGTTGCTCATGGATTTGAATTGCAGACCTTGTGTTAGTAGCCCAACATATAACACACTACCCTACCAGGGCTCCATTCTAGCTGTATCCTATTTATTTTTGAATGCTGTGTTTCTGTTTTCATACCTCTCATAGTGTTTCTTCTTATGATTTCTTTTTGGATTCTTTGGAGTGTTGTTTAATTTCTACGTTCAAGGTGGTTTCAAAATGTTAGTGGAAAAAATGCATTTTTGTGTGTGTTATTTTTACTCCATCTGTCCAAACTTTCTGAAGTCTCTTTGTACTACAAAATTTCCCAACTTCCTTCTGTTATTGATTTCTAATTTTACTCTATTGTGGTAGGAAAATATGCTTTGAATGATTTCAGTCTTTACAATTTATTGAGACTTATTTTAAGGACTCTGATATGGTCTATCCTGGAAAATGTTCCCTAAAACTTGAAAAGAATTTAAACCATTCAGTATTCCCTTGATCTGTTATAACAACTGCCTCTTGGTTTATGTACAGATAATCCAACTTTAATAGCATTAATAACAACTTTGTTAGGTGATAAATACAATGATGTACATGAACCTGCATTACAACAAATAATAATAATCTAAAAGTGGATACATGAGTGTCTATATATGAAACATGAATGGGTGTGGGAATGTTCTATGGATGTCAGTTTTGGCTACTTGATTTATATTGTGTACCAAGTCATCTTCTTTCTGGCTGATCTTTTGTGTAATTGTTCTATCCATTATATAAAGTTGAGTATTGAAGTATCCAAATATTATTGCCTTTGTTGTAGTTGTTGTTAGTGCCATTAAGTCAGTACCAACTCATGGCAACCTTATGCCCAACAAAATGAAACACTGCCTGGTCCTGGGCTAACCTCACAATTGTTGCCACACTTGAGCCCATTGATGCTGCCATTTTGCCAATCCATCTCGCTGATATCTGCCTCTTTGTCTCTGACCCTCCCCCTTACCAAACATGATATACTTCTCCAGTAACTGGTCCCTCTTGACAATATATCTGAAGTATGAGAGATGAAATTTGGCCATCTTGGCCTCCAAGGAACAGTCTGGCTGCCCTTCTTCCAATACAGATCTGTTTGTCCTTTTGGCAGCCCATGGCACTTTCGATATTTTCCTCTAACACCATAACTCAAAAGCATCAATTCTTCTACTGTCTTCTTATTCACTGTCCAACTTTTGCATGCATATTAGGTTATTGAAAATACCATGGCTTGGGTCAGGTGTACGTTAGTCTTCAAGCTGACATCTTTGCTCTTTAACACTTTAAAAAGGTCTTGTGCAGCAGATTTGCCCAATGCAATACGTCGTTTGATTTCTTGACTGCTGCTTCCATGAGTATTGATGGTTGATCCAAGAAAAATGAAGTCTTTGAAAGCTTCAATCTTTTCTCCATTGATAAGAATGTTGTTTATTGGTCCAGTGGTGGGAAATTTTGTTTTCTTTACATTAAGATGCAGTCCATACCCAAGGCTGTGCTCTTTGATCTTCATCAGTAAACGTTTTAAGTCCTCTTCACTTTCAGCAAGCAAGGTTGTATTATCTACATATCTTAGGTTGTTAAAGAGTCTTCCTCCAATCCTGATGCCATGTTTTTCTTCATATAATCCAGCTTCTCAGATTATTTGCTCAGCATACAGGTTGAATAAGTATGGTGAAAGAATACAACCCTGTTGCACATCTTTCTTAATTTTAAACCATTCAGTGTTCCCATGCTATGTTTGAAAAACTGCCTCTTGGTTCCTCATGAGCACAATTAAGTGTTCCGGAATACTCATACTTTGCATTGTAGTCCGTAGATTGTCATGATCCACGCAATCAAAAGCTTTTGAGTTGTCAATAAAGCACAGGTAAACAACTTTCTGGTATTCTCTGCTTTCAGCTAAGATCCATCGGACAATTGCAATGATATCCTTCATTCCATGGTCTCTTCTGAATCCAGCTTGAACTTCTGGAAGCTCTCTGTCAATGTCTGCTTGCAGCCATTTCTGTATTACCTTTAGTAAAACTTTACTCGCGTGGGATATCAAAGAGATTGTCCAATGATTTCTGTCTCAATTGGGTCACTTCTCTTTGGAATGGCCACAAATATGGATTTCTTGCAATCGGTTGGTGAGGTAGTTGTCTTCCAAATTCCTTGGCATAGATGAGTGAGCGCCTCCAGTGCCACCTCACTTTGTTCAAAGATTTCAATTTGTATTCCACCAATTCCTGGTGCCTTGTTCTTTGCCATTTCCTTCAGTGCACCTTGGACTTCTTCCTTTAGTATCATTGGCTCTTGGTCATACGCTACCTCTTGAAATGGTTGAGCATCAGCCATTTCCTTCTGGTACAGTGACTCTGTATATTACTTCCATCTTCTTTTGATGCTTTCTGCATCATTCAATAATTTGCCCAGTAACGAATGTCGAGGCTTGAATGTTTTCTTCAGTTCCCACAGCTTGAGAAATGCTGAGTGTGTTTTTACCTTTTGGTTTTCTAACTCCAGATCTTTGCACTTTTCATTGTAATATTTGACTTTGTCTTCTTTAACGGACCTTTGAAATTTTCTGTTCAGCTCTTGGACCTCATTTCTTCCATTTGCTTTAACATCTCTACAATGGAGAGCAAGTTTCAGAGTTTCCTCTGACATCCATTTTGATCTTTTCCTTCTTTCTTGTCTTCTAAATAACATTTTTCTTTCTTCCTGTATGATGTTTTTGATGTCAAACCACAACTCTTCTGGTCTTTTTTTTTTTAGTGTCTAATGTGTCAAATCTGTTCTTCAGATGATCTCTAAATTCAGGTGGGATATATTCAAGGTCATATTTTGGCTCTCATGGAGTTGTTTTCATTTTCTTCAACTTTTCCATTTTCCCTTCAGTTTATAGGCATACCTATTGCAGTACATTTACTTGCTTAATATGGCCCTTCCAGTCTCATTTGTCCATTTTGTGATGTATGTAAATTCTAGTCTTAATGCCTGTGGTTATGGTCCCATTTTGGAGTCAGTTGTCTGTTATGTTAATGAGGCAGGACTAACATGGGATGTAGCTGGAGTCCCATCATTCTAGAAGTGTTTTATTGGTAATGTGGTCTGCATTCAATATATAGGAATGCTTTGAAAAGTTAATTCTCTTGCTCTGGATTCTGCATCTGGCTTGCCTCCATCTGACCTCCAGTTCTTGGGACTTTTAGCCTATTGCCTGACCTGATTTACCAACATCCCCAGCCCTGTGTATCGACAGATAATAATCTGACCTGCTGGTTTGTGTTCCTCAGCCCCTGCAACCATGTCTGAACTATGGATTTGGGACTTAGCAGCTTCCACAACTATGTGAGCCCGTTTCTTGTCCGTTTGTGAATTCTGTGAGATGTTGCAGTGAGTTGTAGAATCCTGCGGTGTGAAGGAAAGTACTGAGGGGAGGAGTGGTGATTGATATCAGGAATTATGGAGTGGTGTAGCATCATGGAAAAGTCTGACTTTTAGGATATCTTTTACTTCTACCTTAGAGTGACCAGCTTCATGTAGATATTGTGAAGAGAAATTATTTCTGTACCTGTATAACTATCTTTACTTGTATTCTTTAGTTCTTCATATAGGTTTGATTTACTGACTCATACCTTTTCATTTCTTTTTAGTAAATCTTGTAGAGAAGATCCGTTAGCAACAAATGCTCATAGGTTTTATCTGGGAATATCTGAATTTCTTCACCTTTTTATTGTAGTTAAGATTTGTTGCTGTTGTTAAGTGCTGTTGAGTCAGTTCTGAGTCATAGTAATGCTGTATAGGGTTTCCGAAGAGTGGCTGGTGTGTTTGAACCACTGACCTTGTGGTTAGCAGTCCAGTGTTTATCCTATATGCCACATCGGACTCCATGGCTGATACATAAGTGACAAAACATTTGTCACACCGTTTCAACGATTTTCACATATACACTTTCATGTCATTGATTATGTTCATCTCCTTCATTTTTGAAAGATAATTTCGCTGAATGTAGAATTCTTTTTTTTAAAGGTTTTTATTGTGGATTGAGTGAAAGTTTACAGGGCACATCATCAGTTTCACATTCAACCATTCATATGACTTGTTTCATTACATTGATTATAATCCCCTCCATACATCATCAGTTAACAGTGTTCCTCTTTATCCTCTTTAGCTTTTTTTGGGGGGTGGGGGGAAACTTTGCCTTTTTGGAATTTACAGTCTCGGCTTCTAGGGAAGGTTTTTACATTTATCTGTGGATATCCAGGGCTCATGTATTGAATGTAGAATTCTTGTTTGAGAGTCTTTCATTCAGCCCTCTGACTCTTGTCATCTGCTCTGTCTTCTGACTTCATGATGTCTGATAAGAAATCACTTGTTAACCTTATTGAGAATCTCTTGTATGTGATGGTTTACTTTTCTCTTTCTTCTTTCAAGACTGTCTCTGTCTTTTAACAATTTGATTTTCTGTGTCTACACATAGATATAAGGAGCTCTGGTTGCATAGTGGTTATGAATCAGGCTGCAAACCACAAGGTAAGCAGTTCAAAACTACCAGCTGTTCCGTGGGAGAAAGATGAGGCGTTCTGCTCCCATAAAGATATACAGCCTCGGAAACCCTGTACAGGGTTGCTATGAGTCAGAACCGACTCCATGGCACATAACCACCACCAGCCACACGCATATATATATAAGAATTTGTCTTAACTATCTGGATATTTAGATTCATGTTTTCCTTAAAGTTTAAAAAATTTTCTCCATTTTTTTCCTTCAATATTATTTCTGTACTTTCTTTTCTTTTCTGAGATTCTTATTATGTGTATGTTGGTATTCTTAATAGCATTCTCCAGTTCTCTGAATCTGTGCTCATTTTTCTTTCTTCTTTTGTATTTCTGTTCCTTAGTCTGAATAACCTCAATTATATTTGTATTCATGTATTCTTTTTCTACCGTCTTAATTGTGCTCTTGAGCTCCTTGAAATGAATTTTTCACTACACCTTTTGTATACTTCTTCTCCATAATGGCTGTTTGACTTTTTTAAAAAACAAATCTAACCCCTTATTGATATTCTTTATTTAGTGAAGACATTTTCATATAAAAATGTTAATTAAATAGGATTCCTTTAGTCTCAGAAAATCTTTAAAACAGCTGATTTATCTAGTATATCTGAGTCCTGTTATGGATCTATAGGATAAGGACTTGACTGTTAACCACAAGGTCAGCTGTCCAAACATGTCAGCTGCTCTCAGAAAGCATATCAGGCTCACTGTGAATTGGAAACAACTTGATAGCAAACAACAAGTCTGACATCTTGTGTTTTCAGGGACAATTTCTATTGGCCACATTTGTATATTTCTCTGCATGCTTTTTTTTGTCTAAATGGATAATTTAAGTACTATAATGTATGACTTTAGAAGTAAACTCTCCTTGCTTCCCAAAGTTTGTTGTTGCTGCTTCTTATTGTTCATGGTAAGCAAGCTTTTATGAATTAATTCTGTAAAGCCTGTATTCTTTGTCTTGTATGGCCACTGAATTCATGAAATTAATGGTCAGTTAATGATAGGACAGAAGGAGCTCTAGTAGCGTAGTGGTTTATGAATCGGGCTGTGAACCTTAAGGTCAGCAGTTCGAAACTACCAGCCACTCTGTGGGAGAAAGATGAGGCTTTCTTCTCCCGTAAAGATTTACAGCCTCGGAAACCCTGTACAGGGTCGCTATGAGTCAGAACTGACTCC
>NW_006408854.1:930271-931342 GCF_000296735.1 Chrysochloris asiatica
ACAACAACAACAACATGTAAAGCAAATGGATGAAATGAAGAAGTAAATGCACTGAAGAAAAAATTTCAAAGGTTAGTTCAAGAAGACAGTCAAATATAAGAAATGTGCAAAGACACGGAGTTAGAAAACCAAAAGGGAAGAACATGTTCAGCATTTCTCGAGCTGAGGGAACCGAAGTAAAAAATTCAAGCCTCGACTTGCAGGATTGCAGGATTCTATGGTGCGGCACTGTTGAATAATGAACTGGACCGCAAGGTCAGTTTAAGCCTCATGTTCGGTGACTCAAACTCACCAGCTGCTCCTTGAAAAATCTATGCAGGGTTGCTGTAAGTCAGAACAGACTAGATGGCATTTAACAACAACAACAAATGGGCAAAATATTTCATGAACAAAGCATTAAAAGAAGATGGAACAGTGATACTTTTATATGATTTCACTGACTTTCTCTTTGCCTAACAATTTGCCTGACACTCTTTTGAATGTCAGTGAAAATTGTAATTGAGTGTGAGTAGGATAAGCATGTGGATAGGAGAAGATAGTTTAAAGGAGACTTACTTTTTCCTGTTTATCATTTATGTTCCTTTTTAATATTCTGCCATGAGCTTATATGAGAGTAAGTAAAAAAACACTCTACAAAACCATAGAAATCTTTACTAAACAAAAATATCAAATTCTGGGCAGCTTCCTGCAGAGCCTCTGCATGACATAAGGCCATAGGTGGAATCCTGAACCTCACCCAGAATCTTCTGAGGTGGGAAATTTCCACTTGAAAGGAAAAGCAGACCAACCTGGAACGACTAGAAAAACAGAAAATGCTTCTTGAAAGAAAGACTGACGGGAAAAATACAAAACAACAACAGCAAACGATTGATTACTACAAGAACAAATAAGTTACTAGCCTAGGAGACATCAAGGCAAGTGGTCTGGTCCTCTCAGGGCAAACCCCCTTACAAAACTAAGACTCAATGGGAATACAGGAGCAGACATGCACTCTAATTGGTGACCATGTTTGTCATCGATAAGGGGAAGTGAGGAAAAAACAGCAGTGAAGCTTCAAGCTAAACCCTACAA
>NW_006408854.1:932565-935910 GCF_000296735.1 Chrysochloris asiatica
AATTGAAGATTCTTGGAAGCAATTAGTCCAATGGACTAATGAAACATGTGAACATCAGTTTCCATCAGGCTGAGACGAGAAAAACTAGGTGGTGTCCAGCTGCCATTACCAAGTACTATGAAAGTAATCACTTTAGATATCCCAGAGAGAGTGGGAGAAAATGTGGAACAAAACTAAAAATCATATTAAAAAAAAAAAAAAAATACTGGGCTTACTGGTGAGACAGAGACTGAAGGAACCTGAAACTATGGTCTTCTACCACACTTCACAACTGGAAAGGAATTCAACCTCATGCCCAATTTTCAGCCAAGCAGTTGTTGTTGTTAAGTACTGTGGAGTCAGTTCTGACTCATAGTGACCCTGCACAGGGTTTCTGAGGCTGTAATCTTTATGGGAGCAGAAATCCTCATCTTTCTCCTGTGGAATAGTTGGTAGTTTACGATTCGTAAACACTATGCTACCAGCCAAGCAGTAGATAGGTATATAGGAAGACAACAACACATAGAATGCTCACCATGGAATGGCCAACCATTCAGAATCAAAAGGGATGGAAGGAGGGCAGAATGCAAACAGGAAGCACAGGGAGGAAGTGAGATAACTGTTGTTGCACGGAGAAGATTATAATCATTGAGATGAAACAAAAATATGATTTGTTGAATGTAAAACTGATGCTCTTCTCTGTAAACCTTCACTCAATTCACAATAGAAAGTTTAAAAAAACAAAAACAAACCCAAAACCCTTTGAACATTTCTACTCTCCACATGTGGGTTTCCATGAGTTGGAATCTACTTTGCGGCAACTGACAGCAATAGGAATATAGGCTCACAGCCTAATAAAACAAATGCATCATCTTTCCCTATAAATCTGTTCTCCCTGCCATATTCTTTATACTAATCAGGGCCTCACCATCTCCCTAGTGCACGGGCTGGAAAACATATTCTATAAAGGACCAGATAATAAATATTTAAGGCTTTATGCTGTTGTACATTGAAAGTATCAATAAACAATATGTAAACAACAACAACAAAAATCAAATTGTGAGGCTATTATTTTGACATGTCTTCTACCTTGTTGTACACATTTCTGAAGGTGGTGGTTCCGTCTCTAATCCCCTCTCATAGAATTCTGTGCTGTATGATTTATACCATGTCAAAATGGCAGCTCTGTCATCCTGAGGAATTCAAACTGTGTTTCTTCTTATGTTCTTTGAGTTTGGGGAACCAAAACACATTTGAGGAAGCAAGATCAGTTCTGTAGGGTGGATAGGATAAGGTTTCCCAGTGGAATTCTCTTAGGACAGTCCTTTCTACCCTTGAAGAATGAGTAGATGCATTGCTATGATGGACAAAATTCATTTTTTCACCAATGCACTTTTCAATTTTCTTAAAACTCCTTATAATAGCCCCTGTGATCATCACTTTTCCTTTGAGCCCTCCTATCAAGATTATCCCTTTGGAATCTTTAAAAATAGTTACTGTAATCTTCTAAACTGATCTCTCTGCCTTGAAGTCAGCTGATCCAGCAGATCCCATCGGATGCCAGTGTTTTGACTGGACTTATTATTATTTTTTTTTTTTGGAAGGCATCCTAATCAGGCTAAGACTAGTGTAACTGAAAATGTAGGATAGATACTTTTGGACCTATCCTTGTATAAGGTATTAAATAATGGATAAAATAAAATATATTCTTTAGACAGTGAAAGTCAATTAAAAAAATGCTGAGTCTAAATACCTATGAAACATTCTTTTTTTCATTTAAATTATCTATAATATTGCCTCTGTATGGAACTTTAGATTCCTTTGCTTCCATCAAAAGTGGCAAATTTAAATTGTTTTGGTGTGAAAGAATAAAAATGTCAGTTTTTGTAATACTTGCCAAATACAAATAACATAGAGCAAGAATTCTTACAAACTGAATAATTGATAATATGAATGATGAAACCTCTCTTGTTCCACAGAAGTAATTCTATAGTTTTAGAATGCCTGTAGTAAATGTAATAGAATTCAGGTAATTCTAAACTTGAAAGCATTGCTCCATTAGGATCATATTTTCAGTATTAATTACGTGGTGGTCACATCATGGGACGATGCTTGCTATAGCATTGACCCAGCAACAGCTAAAGCTGAAAATCCAATAATCCAGTTTTGCATTAATTTAGTTTGTCTTTTCAGGTCATTGATCCATCACTCATTGTGGGTAGACAGTTGTTTATTCTGAAGCTTAAGAAGACAGAGCTAATTTTAAAATTGAGTTAAGATTTCTGCATAAAAGTTGATTATAGTAATATTAATAGTTAGTTGAATTCTTACATTTTTCTATATGTTACTTGTGGAGCTGTGGTTAAGTGCTCTGCTGCTAACTGAAGGTCATGGGTTTAAACCCACTAGCTGCTCTGTGGGAGTAAGAGATGGCAGTCAGCTTCCACAAAGATTTATAGTCTTTTAAACACTATGGGACAGTTATAGTCAGCCCTATAAGGATCACTAAGGAGTTGGGATCAAATCAATGGTATTGTGTTTTGTTTAGTTTTATTGGGGACTTTCATATGTTGGTTCCTGATTCTCACATTTGTTTTATTCTGATCCATATTTACAGAGACTATACTATACTATAAGGAGCTCTGGTAGCGTAGTGGTTACGAATCGGGCTGTTCTGCAGGAGAAAGATGAGGCATTCTGCTCCTGTAAAGATTTACAGCCTTGGAAACCCTGTACAGGGTCGCTATGAGTCAGAATCGACTCCACGACACATAACAACAACAACTAATACTATGCTATAATATGCTATGTTATGCTATGCTATACTATACTGTACCAGGAGCTCTGGTAGCGTAGTGGTTACGAATCGGGCTGCGAACCTCAGGGTCAACAGTTTGAAACTACCAGCTGTTCCATGGGAGAAAGATGAGGCTTTCTGCTCCCGTAAGGATTTACAGCCTCAGAAACCCTGTACAGTATCGCTATGAGTCAGAACCGACTCCATGGCTTATAACAACAACGAAAACATGCTATACTGGTTACATTTCTTGAAATATTCATTAATAGGGTGAAAGATGGGAGGAAGCTACTACTCCAGAAACACCAAAACCCACTGCCATATCATTAATTCCAACTCTTAGTGATGGCTATATAGGGTTTCTGAGACTGTAAATCTTTATGGGAACAGACAGCCTAATGTTTCTCCTGCAGAGTCATTTTGTTGTCAGGTGCCATCGAGTCGGAACCGACTCATGGCGACCCCATGTACAGCAGAACGAAACAATGTCCGATCCTGGGCCAACCTCACTACCGCTGCCACACTTGAGTCCATCAATGATGCCACCTGGCCAATCCATCCGTTAGACG
>NW_006408854.1:937240-939003 GCF_000296735.1 Chrysochloris asiatica
AGTCCTGATAGCAATTATTCACTATTGAACCACAAGAATCTTATCCCATCTCCTTTCACCAGCCCCGTCTAGACAGATTGGAAACCTATAAATGACATTTAATACATGTTTTAGCTACCCAGTGCTTCTATTACAGAAATAACACAAGAGGGTTGTTTTAACCCAATGTGAAATATATTTTCTCAAAGTTTAAGAGGCCAGAAAAACAAATTCAGGGTTCTGGCTTTAGGAGAAGTCTTTGTTCCTCTGTTGACTCTGGAGAATCAAATATTCTTGTCTCATTCAACTTCTGCTCCTGAGTGATCTTCATATGGCTTGGTATTTCAATTTTCCATCTTTGCTTCTCTCAGTTGCTTGTCTATCTTTTGTGTCTCAAAAGAGATTGATTTAAGACACACCCTATACTGACCCTGTCTCATTAATATAACAAAGATAACCCATTCCCAAATGGGATTATAACCGTAAGCATAGAGGTTATGATTTGTAACACTTATTTTTGGAGAACACAATTACATCTATAACAATATGTTTATTTGCTAAGTGACAGTGAAAGACAGTAAAAAGACAAAATAAGGATAATATTCAGACCTAGAGCCTGAATGCCAATGAAACTAAGTGGGCTACAAAGTTGGGTAAATACTGATAGGTTTTCAAAAGACAAGAAAAAACTAGATATCCTGGAAAACAACAACAGAAAATCATCAATGCCAGATTAATTTAAAGAAGCATATTGGGACTTTTTAGTGACAGTCGGAAGAATATTAACGTTTTCAGAACATTAAAACCATGTTTTGTGCTTCTGTCTTGTTTTGTTCTATTGTGAAGATACCCTTGGATTACATAAATGTCTTGGATTTCCTTATTTATCTTTGTTCATCAGTATTAAAATGAAGGGAACAAACTTAGGCTTTGAGTATGCAAAATGGTAATAATTTCAAGAAAACAGGACAGATATGTAACTTGTAAGGTGTCCTTTCACAAATTCTTAGATGAGACAGATCATTGAATTTTGTGGTAGTGAGTTATCTTCTATTTGTGGTGGCTGTGTGCCGTGGAGTCAGTTCCGACTCATAGCGACCCTGTACCGGGTTTCCAAGGCTGTAAATCTTTACGAGAGCAGAACGCCTCATCTTTTTCCCACGGAGCAGCTGGTAGTTTCGAACTGCTGACCTTGCAGTTCGCAGCCCGATTTGTAACCACTGCGCTCCCAGAGCTCCTTATCTTCTATTTAGTATACCCTTGTTGTTGTTGTTGTTATGTGCCATGGAGTCGGTTCCGCCTCATAGCGACCCTGTACAGGGTTTCCGAGGCTGTAAGTCTTTACTGGAGCAGAAAGCCTCATCTATTTCCCGCGGAACAGCTGGTAGTTTCAAACTGCTGACCTTAAGGTTCGCAGCCCGATTCATAACCACTATGCCAGTAATCATATAATCATAAATTCTACTATGCTGGGAATGAGAAAATAAAGAGCAATGGTATTTAATTTTTTTTCTTTAAAATTTTTATTGAGAAATGAGTGAAAGAATACAGAGAAGATCATATGCTGGGGACAACATACACAGACCCTGGGTTGATTAGTGGCAGCCCATCGAACCACCTCTGAATATAATCAGTTTAACCCAGATGCTCTTCTTCCTCCTGAAAGTATATAGAAATGTGATAATTAAGAACAATGTAGCATTTTGTTGTTGTCAGGTGCCATCGAGTCGGAACCGACTCATAGCGACCCCATGCACAGCAGAATGAAACAATGCTCGATCCTG
>NW_006408854.1:939703-940322 GCF_000296735.1 Chrysochloris asiatica
GTCTCTCTCTGTCTCTATCCCTTTCACCACCAGATCTCCCTTTTTCGTGACACCCACACTTCCTTGTCGAGGCTAGAACCCGACATAGGACCTCGACAATCATAAGTTTTGCATTCAGCAAATCATACACTTTGTTTCATGTCAAAGATTGCAATCCTGCCCATGTCACAACAGTTTTCTTGCTTCCTCTTTATAGTTCTTACTTTCATTCCATTCTACTCCACCTCCCTTCTCAACTTTGTCCTTAGGTTAGTGTTGCCCATTTGATCTTGAATTGATTGACCATTGCATGGTGGTGAGCCTACCTTACTCATGTTGTTCCCCCTATATACCATCTACTGCTTGGATGAAAATTGAGCCTCTGAAGGGTGTTCGAGGTCTACAGTCTTGTGTACTTCCAGTCTCTTTATGACAAGTAAGTACAATCTTTTTCATAATTTAGAATTTTGTTCCAAAAAACGATCTATCCAGGACCTTCTAGTGTGATATCTTTCAAAGTAGTTGGTAGTGGTTTGTTGTTATTTTTAGGTGCCATTGAGTTGGTACAGACCCATAGTGACCTTATGTACAGCAGAACGAAACACTGCCTCATCCTGGACCAACCTCTCTATTGTTGCCA
>NW_006408854.1:944108-945432 GCF_000296735.1 Chrysochloris asiatica
TTTCACCCCTAGCAACAGCAGGAACTAGATAAAGAATAGACAGGACCCAAGGCCAAATGCCAGATGTTTTCCTTTACCCTAGCCTAAGAACCAGTACTGACCAATTAAACTGTAACATCTCATACTTTGCCAATTGTTAACCAATCAGAAATTGTATCTATGGTACTGCACAATTATGCACCTAAAACCTTACAAAAACTGGCTTGTACTGTAAAGGGGGGTCGCCTTTGTCTCCTGCTTTTGTGAGTGAAGGTGGACCCCAGCGCGTTGGCAAATAAACCTCTTGCTGTTGCATCGAACTTGAGTCCTGGTAATCTTTTTGGGGTCTCCTACTGGATAGGGCCATCTGGGGCCTAACATAGCTTCCAGAATCACAGCAACTCACAAGCCAACACAGTACGACAAACTGACAGATGTGTGGTGGGTTAGTAGTGGTAGCCAGACACAATCTAGTTCTTCTGGTTTTAGGGTCATTGGAGACTGATGTTCCTATGGCTCATTACTCCATTACACTAGTTGTTTCCAGTTGTTTTCAATTTTCATCACTCTTCTTTTCTCTGAACAGAGTGAGACCAATAGTTGCAACTTACATAGCCACTCATAAGCTTTTTAAGATCCCTCATTAAAGTAGGGTGTACAACATAGTCTTATGGATTGTGTGATACCGACTGACCATGCTGTCCACTGAGACAATGGTCCTGAACCCCTAGGCACAGTAACTTGTTGTCTCAAGGTGTTTGGTTTTATCTAAGAGTTTGTCCTGTGGATGCTCCACTACATTAATTGGTGTGTTTGCATCAAAGGTAATCACCCATGTACTAATATCCTCTGTCAAACCTTTATATACCTATTGGCATACTCACACTATCCATGCCATACCCATTCAACTTTGTGTCTGTCCATGCGTCTTCCAGTAGAACACTGTTGTTGCAGGAACTGAAGAAAAACTTCAAGCATCAACTTTCGTTATTGAAGGATATTCTGGGCAAATTATTGAATGATGCAGAAAGCATCAAAAGAAGATGGACTACGGTGTGTCTGATCAAAGCCATGGTATTTTCAATAACCTCATACGCATGTGAAAGCTGGACAGTGAATAAGGAAAATCGTAGAATAATTGACTCATTTGAGTTATGGTGTTGGAGGAGAATATTGACAGCGTCATGGTTTGCCAAAAGAACCAACAGATCTGTGTTGAAAGAAGTGCAGCCTGAGTGCTCCTTGGAGACCAGTATGGCCAAACTTCATCTGTCATACTTCAGACATATTGTCAGGAGGGACCCGTCTCTGGAGAAGGATATCATGTTTGGTAAGGTTAAGGGTC
>NW_006408854.1:947547-948382 GCF_000296735.1 Chrysochloris asiatica
CCTTGACTTTAGTTATTGAAGGATTCTCTGGGCAAATTATTGAATGATGCAGAAAGCATCAAAGGATAATGGAAGCAATGCACAGAGTCATTGTACCAAAAGGAATTGGTTGACATTCAAGCATTTCAAGATGTAGCATATAATCAAGAGCCAATGATCCTGAAGGAAGAAGTCCAATGTACATTGAAAGAATTGACAGGGAACAAAAGGCACCAGGAATTGATGGAACAAAAATTGAAATCTTTCAAGGAAGTGAGGCAGCACAGGAAGCACTCGCTCATTTCTGCCAAGAAATTTGGAAGACAACTGACTGATTGGAAGAGATCTGTATTTGTGCCCATTCCAAAGAGAGTTGACCCAATAGAATCCAAAAATCATCAGACAATCTCTTTGATATCCTATGCGAGTAAAGTTTTACCAAAGTTAATACAGAAATGGCTGCAAGCATGCATTGATTGACAGAGATCTTCCAGAGGTTCAAGCTGGATTCAGAAGAGGTCATCGAATGAGGGTTATCATTGCTGATGTCTGATGGATCTTGGCTGAAAGCAGAGAATATCAGAAAGGTGTTTACCTGTGCTTTATTGACTATGCAAAGACTTTTGATTGTGTGGATCATGACAAGCTATGGACAACATTGCAATATATGAGTATCTGGAACACTTAATTGTGCTCATTCAGGAACCTGTACATGTACCAAGAGGCAGTTGTTCGAACAGAACATGGGAACATTGAATGGCTTAAAATTAAGAAAGGTGTGCAACAGGGTTGTATTCTTTCACCATACTTATTCAACCTGTATGCTGAGTAAATAATCTGAGAAGCTGGGTTCTAT
>NW_006408854.1:949087-958213 GCF_000296735.1 Chrysochloris asiatica
CAGCATCAATGGGCTCAAGTGTGGCAACCATTGAGAATTTGGCTCAGGACCAGGCAGTGTTTCATTCTGTTTTGCATAGGGTCGCTATGAGTTGGTACTGACTCAATGGCAGCTAACAACAACAACATTAATGCTAGGGTGAGATAATATCTCAATTTTTAGATTTGCATCTCTGTAAAGGCTAATGCAAGGAGCTCTGGTAGCATAGTGATTGCGAATTGGACTGCTAACCTCCAATACGGCAGTTCAAAACTACCAGCCGTTCCGTAGGAGAAAGATGACGTTTACTGCTACCTTAAAGATTTACAGCCTCAGAAATGCTGTACAGGGTCGCTATTGGTCAGATGTCACTTAAAAACAATAACAAATGACTTATGGACTCCTGGTTTGGAACTGCAGGTTCAGCACTGGACTACGAACCATAAGGTTGTTGGTTCAAATCCACCATGGATATATTCAAGGTCATAGTTTGGCTCTTGTGCATTTGTTTTAATTTTCTTCAGGTGAAGTCTGAATTTGCATATGAGAAACTGTTGGTCTGTTTAAAAATCTATCCCTGGGCTTGTTTTGGCTGATGATATGGTGTTTTTCCACCAACTCTTTCCACACATGTAGTCAATTTGATTTCTATATATTCATCTTGTGAGATCCATTTATAGAGTAGTCTCTTATGCTATTTAAAATGATATTTGAAATCAACAAATCATTGAATATGCAGAATTCTATCATGCAATCTCCAGCATTATTTCTATCACCTAGCCATATTTTCCTTACTCTTTGTTTCCAACCTTTATGTTCCATTGTCAATGATTATCAATATATCTTGATTGCATGTTTGGTCAATTTCAGATTGAAGAAGTTTAGAATGCTTTACTGGCTTTAGTGGTTAGTGTATACATTTGAACAATAGTGGTATTAACTGGTCTTCTCTGTAGATGCATGGATATTATCCTATCATAGACAGTTTTGTACCTCATGACAGATCTTTATATGTTCTTTTTGACGATGAATGCAGCATGATTCCTCTTCAATTTGTCATTCCTGGCATAGTAAACTATATGCTTGTCAGATTCAAAAGGCCAATCAATACCTTTTCAACTCACTAATGCCTAAGATATCGATGTTTATACGTTCCATTTCATTTTTGACAGTTTCCAACTTCCTGGTTGTTTCCAATCTTTGCATTCCAATCACTAGTAGTTTATCTATCTATCTATCTATCTATCTATCTATCTATCTATCTATCTATCTATCTATCTATATAAAGTTTTTATTGTGATTTGAGTGAAAGTTTACAGGGCAGGTCATCATTTTGACAACCATCAAATCATATACTTTGTTTCATTACAATGATTTTAATCCCTTCCATGTACCATCAATCGACAGTATTTTTCTCTATTTATTTTAGCTCTCTTTTTTTTCTTTTAACTCTCGGGAATATATAATAAATTACAACACCAAAGGGCATATTTTGCAAGCCTGCCTCCTGGCTGCTAGCTCTCAGTCCTCTTTCCATGAATCTAGAGTCCTCAGCTGCTCCCTCTCTCCATGTCCCCATCTCTGCCTCCATCTCTGATGTCACTTCTTCTCTGGATAAGGTCTCGCATTCCACTTGTACTTTGCTCCCTTGATGGTCGTAGGGTCCTTTGTTTCTGGACTGTAAGATTAACTACTCCCCTGTTTTTGTTACAAAACTTCTACCTTTACAATTGTGACAGTCACAATTAGTCATGATAGCAATTATTCCATATTGAATCATAAGAATCTTATCTCCATCTCTTTTAACAAAACCCATCTAGACAAGATGAAAATTATTCAGTGGGGAGTCTTTCTTCCCCCACACAGTCTTAAATTAACTCCCTCTTGAAAACTTGTAAACCGGTCACTTCATGCCTTTATTGCCCCCTTATTTTAGGTAGCCAGTGTCTAAGTTGCCCATCCCTATCTACCCTGTAAGGAGCTCTGGTAGCGTAGTGGTTACGAATCGGGCTGCAAACCTTAAGGTCAGTGGTTCGAAACTACCAGCTGCTCCGCGGGAGAAAGATGAGGCTTTCTACTCCCGTAAAGATTTACACCCTCGGAAACCCTGTACAGGGTCGCTATGGGTCGGAACCGACTCGACGGCACTTAACAACAACAACAACAATCTACCCTGTACACAGAGGGGGTAGGAGTGATATATGATGTGAAGACTCCTTTCCTCTCAGTGGTATTTTGAGCTACTGCCTCCATGAGTATAGGTCAAGTTCATCAAATTGTAGCATTTACTCCCTTTTCATTTATCAAAAATTGTTTTTTTAATCATCCGTTAGTCTAGTTCTGATTATCAAGCCATTGAGGCTAGGTCAAATGGGTACTATCTGAAAGTTTGCGTGTTCTTGTTCATCTCCCCTCACTTCATATCAGCTGGATGCTTCACTCTCAGCTCTAGCTCTCTATGGCTATGTCCTTGTCCCGGGTCTCAGGTGTCACCAGGTCTCACCACACTTTGGACCAACCAGTCCTTCCTCTTCTGTCTCTCATCTCCAGGTCAATGGAAATCTATGGAATGTGGTTGAACTCAGCCCAATTCTTCATTACTTCCTTTCCCCCTCTTCCACTCACCAGTAGACCAATGTGGCTGCCAGCAAGCTTATATGCCTGCTTATGTGTTCCCTTTGAGTTTCAGTCTTGGGGGGAGGGAGGTGTTGTCCTGAAGGGACTTGATTGCTTGCCTTGTGGCTTCCCGGTGAATAACTTGCTTATTCTTATGATATCAATCATTTTGCCATTTTTGCTTTGAGTTATCAATACATCTTGATTACCTTTTTCATCCATTTCAAACTGAAGAAGTTGATAGAATTCTTATATTTCATCATCACTGGCTTTAGTGGTTGGTGCCTAAATTTAAATAATAGTGTTATTAACTGGTCATCTTTGTAAGGTGTTTGGTGATCATCCTACTACTGAGAGAGTTGTACTTAAAGATAGATGTTGATATGTTCTTTTTGACAATGAATATGATGCCATTCCTCTTCAAGTTTTCATTCCCAGCATAGTGAACCATGTGATATTCAGATTCAATATGGTCAATACCAGTCCATTTTCAACTCACTAGTGCCTAGGATATTGATGTTTATTTGTTCCATTTCATTTACAATCATTTCCAATTTTCCTAGATTTGGTGTTCTGATTATTAATGGATGTTTACAGCTGTTTCTCTTCATTTTGAGTTGTGCCCCATCAGCAAATGATGGACCAGAGGCTTTCCTCTATTTGTGTCGTCACAGTCAGCTCTTCTTTGAGTAGGTAGCTCTTCCCCAGTCATATGTTGAATGCCTTCCAACTTGAGTTGCTCATTTTCCATCAGTATATCTGATAATATTCAGTGTTGCAATATTCAGTATTCTGGTGTTGAGTGTTCCATTGCTATTCATAAGGATTTCAGTGGCTAGATATTCTGAGGTAGTTCATCTCTCTTTCTTCCTAGTCTGTCTTCTAGAAACTCAGCTGAAACCTTGCCACTGTGGGTGACCCTGCTGGTGTTAAAATACCTGTGCCATAGCTTCCAGAATCATAGCAACAGACAAGCAGTGAAGGAGACATTGGTCTTGTAAAATTCTATCATGCTATAGCATTTCAGTAATTACCAATGCATCCTGATTGCATATCTGATCAATTTCAGCCTGAAATTATTCTTTTTCAATGTGGCAGAATGTTAACTAGACATTATAGCCTTTAAGTACGGTTTGAAATTCATTGTACAGAATTTAAAAGTAAGTGAAGCGATGGAGTATATAAAATCATTATTTGTGTTTAGTTACTAATACCTGTTCTTTTTAGTTAAATAAATAAAGCCCCAAAGACTGTGTTTTAAGTGTGCTATAGGAAAGCATATCTACTTACTGTAAAAAAGAAATCAGCATTTGTGTAATTATGCCTTGTCTTTAACGGAATTTCACTTTCATAGATTTAAAAAATATTTTAGTTTCTATTGATTGCCAACTTTGCCCATACAACTTTTCTTACTAGTGTGAAAAGATAAAAGACAAATAGATGTAATTATCAATGATGTCACAGAATTCCAGGCATTTCCAATCATGCTTGTTTGTTCATTTCCAGAATTCTTAAAACTCACTGATGTGAACCAATTTAAAATTAATTTACTGATGTAAACACTTGGTCTTGGAGCTCTAATTGTTTTGGAAACGGTAGTGCAGCATTTGAGCTCATTGATTTTGATATTAAAAGATGTTGTTAAATATTTAAAGTAGTGAAGAGAACCATAGTTTCATTTAAGTGAATCTTATACTTACCAGAATAATAAGGTTCATATTTTTAGAAGACTCATAATTATGCATTTATGGCAGTTTTGACTATATTACATGAGTTTAAAGTATTTGAATGCTTGTCAGCATTGAGTATAAATGATATTATTCAAAATGGAAGTGTGTGATTTTTAGGAACAAACTATAAATGGTAGTACTGTGTGGCTGTTAGGCAAGCTTTTTGGAGGTGGGCTCAGGTTTAATTCTTCCCTAGCTATATCATGCATATGTTAACTAACCTGTCTGCCTTAGTTTCCTCAACTATAAAATGGATTAATAGCGCTAGAACTCCTCTCACAGAGGTCTTGTGAGAATTGAATGTTATCTGTCTATAAAGCACCTAGAACAGCATTACGTAAGCATTCATCACAGTTGCTTTTTATAAATGATTTCATATTTTAAGGGTGTATGGAATCTTAGGAGTCCTGGTGTGGCACTGTATGATAAGCACTGTACCACAAGGTCAGTGGTTCAAACTCAGTAACTGCTCCTCCGAAACCATATACATCGTTGCTCTGAGTTGGAACTAACACTACAGCACTTAAAAACAACAGTATGGACTTTTAAAACTCAATGTGAGAAAATCTAGAAAAACACATGAGGAAGTCTGTAATAAGTTAGGCATCAAGTCGATTTCAACTCATAGTGACCCGATGTGTCATTAGAAATATCCTATTGAGTTTTCTAGTCTAATCTTTATGGAAGCAGGTTGTCAGGTCTGTCTCCTGTAGAGCTGATGGGTAGGTTCTAACTGCCAGTTTTTCAATTAGCAGTCATGTACTCAATAATTTTAGTACCAGAGCCTCTTAGTCCAGAAATCCAGTATTGAAGAATTCAATGAGTAATTTAAAGGTACAATTGTGGCCTGTGCTAGGTCCATACTCTACTCTAGTACAGTATTTTCCAAATTCAATCCCAAGGATCCCTTGAATGGGATGAACAAAACTTCCTGTTAAATGAAGATTTGGGGGCTCTACTGGAGACTCACTGGATCAGAACTTTCATGATTGGGAATTAGTATTTTAGCAAACTTCCTTGCTTGTCCTTATGCAGGACAAATTTTGAGAACGTCTCCTCTCTCTTACCCATGATTTCCTCTTCTTATGTTGTTATCTCACTTTATCTTTTCTCCCTTCTAACTTCAAGTGTCTTCTTGTTTCTCAAATTCAGAGTTCTATGGGTATCAATTCCTGCCTATGGACTTTAGCTTTTTCTTTTAAAAATCATAGTAGACCATAGTCAGTCTTTTTCCTATACATCATAACCTAAGTTGTGACCCTTAACATTTCCATTCTGAGTTCTCTTTTTACCTAGTTCATATATTTTCCTCTGTTTGTCTTTAAGTAAAATTTGGAAATCATTCTGGCTTTAGCATTTCAGGAAGCATTTTCTTTGGTTTAGCCTAGAACTGCTCCCAATTTCCTACCTCAATTCAGCCCTTTCCTTCCCTTTCATCATTTTCTTTTCTTTTTCTTTTGTAAATGTTACTGGCTTAGATTTCAGGAAACAGTTTGTAACTGGTGAGGAAGAACCATTTTACTCCTCTAAAGTCTCTTAGCCCCCTTGCTGATCCACTTGAAGAAAAGATGAAAAAATAAGAGGTTTGTTGATGTTAGGTGCCATTAAGTAGTTTGGACACATACAGACTCAGTGCACAACAGAGTGAAACACTGCCTGGTCCTCACAATTATTGTTATGTTTGAACTCATGGTCCACTGTATTAATCCATCTCCTTGAGGGTCTTCCTCTTTTTTTTTTGTTGACTCTCCACTTTACCAAGCATGATGTCCTTCTTCCAGGACTGATCCCTCTTGAGAATATGTTCAAAGAATTAGAGACCATGAAGCCTCATTGCTTACAAGAAGCATTCTAGCTGTATTCTTCCAAGACAGATTTATTTATTTTTCTGGCAGTCTATGGTACTTTCAACATTCTTCACCAATGCCATGATTCAAATGCATCAATTCTTTATGGTCTTCTTAATTCATTGTTCAACTTTTACATGTATATGAGACGATTGAAAATACCTTGGCTTGGGTCTGGCACACCTTAGTTCTCCAAGTGACATCTTTGCTCTTTAACATTTTACAGAGTTCTCTAGTGGCAGATTTGCCTAATGCAATTCCTCCTTTGATTCCTTGACTCCTGCTTCCATGAGTGTTGATTGTGTATCTGAACATAATTAAGTCATTGACAACTTCAGTCTCTTCTCCATTTATCATGAAACTGTTTATTGGCTCAGTTGTGAGGATTTTTGTTTTCTTTACTTTTAGCTACAATCCATACTGAAGGCTGTAGTCTTTGACTGTCAACAAAAACCTTCCTGCAAGCAAAGTCATGTCATCTGCATATTGCAGTTTGTTAATGAGTCTTCTTCCTATCTTGATACTGTGTTCTTCTTGGATTATTTGTTCAACATACAGATTTGAATAAGTATGATGAAAGGATACAACTCTGGCATATGCTTTTTCTGATTTTAAACTATTCCACGTCCTCTTATTCTGTTTTAACAGCATCCTCTTGGTCTATTTATTGGTTCCACATGAGCACAATTAAGAGTTCTGGAATATCCATTCTTCACAATGCCATAGTTTGTCTTGATCCACATAGTTGAAGACTGCATAGTCAATAAAGGACAAGTAATCATCCATCTGGTATTCTTTGTTTCCAGCTAAGATCCATCTGACATCAACAATTATACATCTCATGCCATGCGAATTTCATACCTCTTCTGAATCTGGCTTGAATTTCCAGAAACACCCTATCGATGTATAGCTATAGTCATTTTTTAATTAGTTTTGGTAAAATTTACTTTTTGTTTGTTAAAGTTTTTATTGTGAATTGAGTGAAAGTTTACAGGGCAGATCATTAGTCTTACATTCAACAAATCATACACGTTGTTTCATTACAATAAATATAGTCCCCTCCAGGAGCTCTGGTAGCGTAGTGGTTACGAATTGGGCTGTGAACCACAAGGTCAGCAGTTCGAAACTACCAGCAGTTCCGTGGGAGAAAGATGAGGCTATCTGCTCCCGTAAAGATTTATAGCCTTGGAAACCCTGTTCAGGGTCGCTATGGGTCGGAACCGACTCGATGGCACTTAACAACAACAACAACATGTACCATCAGTTAACAGTATTTCTCTATTCATTTTAGATCTTTTTGTTTTTGTTTTTGTTTTTCTTTTTCTAAACACTCTGGTTTAGAGAAAGATTTACAACACCAAAGGGCATATTTTGCAAGTCTGCCTGCTGGTCGCCAGTTCTCAGTCCCTCTCTTTCCATGAATCTAGAGTCCTCAGCTGCTCCCTCTCTCCATGTTCCCATCTCTGTCTCCATCTCTGGTGTCACTGCTTCTCTGGATAAGGTCTCGCATTCCACTTGTGGTCTACTCCTTTGATAGTTGTAGGGTCCTCGGTTTTAGGACTGTAAGATTAACTACTCCCCCATTTTTATGAAACTTCTTCCTTTACAATTGTGACCATTGCAATTAATCATGATAAAAATTACTCATTATTCAATCATAAAAATCTTATCGCCATCTCTTTTTACCAGACCCATCTAGACAAGATGAAAACTATTCAGTGGGGACTCTATCTTCTCTCACACACTCTTAAACTAAACTCCATCCTGAAACCTTGTAAGCCAATCATTTCGTGCGTTTATCACCCCTCACTTGAGGTAGCCAATGTCTAAGTTGCCAATCCCTATCTACCCTGTGTACCAAAGGGATAGCTTTGATACTTGATTAAAATTTTACTTTTATGTGCTATAATTAATATTGGTCAATCTTTTATGCATTCCATTGGGTCACCTTTCTTTGGAAGGGGCACAGATAGGGATCTCTTCCAATCAGTTGGCCATGTAGTTGTCTTTCAAATTTCTTGGCTTAGATGAGAGAGTACTTCCAACGTTATATCAGTTGGTTGAAGCATTTCTGTTTATATTTACATTCCATCAATTCCTAGAGCCGTGGTTTCCCTTAATGTCTTTAGTGCAGCTTGAACTTCTTTCTTCAATACTGTTGCTTCTTCTGCCTGTTGAAATGACTGAATATCAACCAGTTTTATTTTTGGTACAGTGATTCTGTGTATTCCTTCCATCTTCTTTAGATGTTTCCTGCATCAATCAATATTTTGCCTGTTAGTATTTATTGCAGACCAAGGATTGGATTCTTTCTTCAGTTCTTTCAGCTTGAGAAATACTGATTGTGCTCTTCCCTTTTTGTTTTCTAAATCCAGGTGTTTACACATTTCATTTTAATAGTTTACTTTGTCTTCTTGAGCTGACCTTTGAAATTATCTATTCAGCTCTTTTACTTCTTCATTTCTTCTAATTGCTTTTGCTGATCTGTGCTCAACGACTATTGTCAGAGTCTATTCTAACATCTATTTTGGTCTTTTCTTTTTTTCCCCTGTTTTTTTAATGAGTTTTTTACTTTCTCATATATGATGCTCTTGATGTCATTCCACAACTCCCAGGAATTCAATCATTAGTGTCTAATTGCATGAAATCTGTTCTTGAGATTTCTCTAAGTTTAATGAATATATTCAAGGTCACATTTTGACTCTCATGGACTTGTTTTCATTTTCTTCAACTTCAGCCTGAATTTGCATATGAGCCCTTGATGGTTTGTTGCACAGTTGGCCCCTGGCTTTGTTTTTTTTAAGGTTTTTATTGTGGATTGAGTGAAAGTTTTCAGGGCACAGCATTGGTTTCACATTCAAACATTCATATACCTTGTTTCATTACATTGATTATAATCCCCTCCACATACCATCAGTTAACAGAGTTTCTCTATATCCTCTTTAGCTTTTTTT
>NW_006408854.1:958464-969788 GCF_000296735.1 Chrysochloris asiatica
GCTGCCTGTCTTAGGCGGTCAGTGTGAATTCCTCAGTCTTACCCGTCATCGAAACTCAATGCAGCATGGCAATGGCTCTGTCTTAGGTTGCCCTGGCTTTGTTTTGACTGATGATATTTAGTATCTCAACATATCTTTCAACATATGTGGTCAGTTTGATTCCTGTGTATTCCGTCTGTGAGGTCTACGTGTACTTCTGAGGTCTATGTCTACCTTTTGTGCTGTTGAAAAAGTTATTTGCAATGAGGAATCAATGGCATCGCAAAATTCTTTCATGAGATTTCCAGTATTGTTTCTATCACTAAGGCTGTATTTTTCAACTACTGATCCTTCCTGGTTCCAACTTTCACATTCCAATCACTGGTAATTCTTAATACATCTTGAGTGCATATTTGATCAGTTTCAAATGGAAAAAGTTGGTAGAATTCTTTAATTTCATCATCATTTACTTCAGTGGTTGGTATGTAAATTTGAATAATAGTGGTATTAACTGGTTTTCCTTGGAGGTGTATGGATATCACAGTCAAGCATTGGACTTCAAGTGGATCTTGAAATGCCCTTTTTGATGATGAATGTTGCACCATCCCTCTTCAATTTGGAGTTACCTGCATAATAAATTATATGACAGTCAGATTCAAAATGGCCAATACCAGTATATTTTATCTCATTAATACCCAGGAGCTGAAGCATTGGAAGAAATAAAACCAAAGTTTTTATTAGAAGCCAGGATGATGAGACTTCATGTTTCATTCTTCAGATAGGAGGGACAAGTCTGTGGAGAAGGACAGCATGCTTGATAAAGTGGAGGGTCAGTGAAAAAGTGGAAGACCACCAATGAGATGGATTGACACAGTGGCAGCAGCAATGAACTCAAAAATAACAATTGTGAGGATGGTACAGGACCAGGCAATGCTTCGTTTTGTTGTGCATAGAGTTGCTAGGAGTCGGAACTGACTTGATGACATCTTAACAACAACAAGAAGTGCATAGTATATCGATCTTTATGCATTCCATTTTATTTTTGATTATTCCAATTTTCCTATATTCGTACTTTGTACATTCTATGTTCTGATTACTAATGGATTTTTGCAGCTGTTTCTTCTTATTTTGACTTGCGTTCCATCTGCAAATGAAGGTCCTGAAAACTTTGCTCTATTCACATCATTGTTGTTATGTGCCCTTGAGTTGACACCAACTCATAAGCGACCCTATGCACAACAGAATGAAGCATTGTCTGGTCCTGGGCCAACTTCACAATTGTTTCTATGCCTGAGCCCATTGTTGTTGCCACTGTGCCAGTCCATTTTGTTGGGAGTCTTCCTCTTTTCCTCAGACCCTCCAGTTTACCAAACACGATATACCATGTATGAGAGACAAAGTCTGGACATCCGGGCTTCCAAGGAACATTTTGACTGTACTTCTTCCAACACAGATCTGTTTATTATTTTGGCAATCCATACTTCAGTTTCTCCTCCAGCACCATAGCTCAAATGCATCAGTATTTACTGTTCATATCATTATGACGAACTCTGATTTAAGGAAGCAGATCTTCCCTAATCGTATCTTGAGTGCCTTCCAACCTAAGGAGTTCATTGTCTGGCAGTATATATGACAATGTTTTACTGCTATTCATAGCATTTTAGGTGGCTAACCATTTAAAGTACTCTGACTCTCCTTCCTAGTCTCTCTGATTTGCTTAACCCTCTTCTCTCTGAGTGACCTTGCTGGTGTTTAAAATGCTGGTGACATAGGCTCCAGCATCACAGAATCAAAAAAGCCACGACAATAGGACAAACTGACAGACTAGTGGTAGTAGAGAATTTCTAGTCCTTCATAAATCCTGTTTCTAGTGGCCTACTGACCCTTTTGTGAACTCCACCTGAATTCTGCGTTTCTTGCCCTGTGGACTTATTGGCATATGCATGATCCACATGAGTAAGCAATCTTAGACTGCATTGCTGGAATATACCTGACAGAAAATTGCTTCTAAACCTTAAAACAAATATCTATTATCCATGTGTTTGGTAGCCCCTAAATATGAAGCCATTTGAGCAAATAAGAGAGGGTATCATATGATTGAATGTTCTCTTACTTCTTAAAGATTAATAGGAAGTTTTGTGGTTCATGAAGTGCATAATGTGACTTCTTTAAAAGGCATGAACTTATTATGTTCGTGTGACTGGTCACATAGATCCATTGGAATCTTAATGATCCATGAGATAAATTGTTCATTTTTAGAGGTGCATCTACATTACAAAAACCCCAGCACTTTCAAGAGGGCACTGCACTGTTGTGCTTTTGAAAGTACTTGAATCACACAGTGCTGAAACTAGGACCAATGTTGATAACTCATAAACACCCACATTGTAGTAAGAAGAAGACATTTGAAGTTATGGAGAAGAAAGAAATACACACTTTTCCAAATTGGCTTATTTAAAGTCACATAGACATTTTTTAAGTTGTGGCATTAGTATTTTAGCTAGTAAAATGGAAGAAATTTAAGTTCTGGAAATTTGTCTCTTCTGAGAAAGGATTAGCATTTATTTACTGTATTGAAAAATTTTAAACAGCTTTCTTAATACAAATGATTTTAAGGGAATAGTAGATATCAACAAAGAAATTAATAATTTATTATTTAATCTTTAACTTCAGTTCTTTTGAATACTAACTTTAAGAAATCTATCATATTTGCATGAGCAGTAAGTAAATAGATGAATAAGTCCCATTAAGATTATTGATCCATTTGATTTAATTTTATCTCATTTTCAGTTTCACTTGAGGGAAAGTGAGGATTAATTAAATTTCTGAGTTGTTGCTTAGATTTTTGTTAGAATAAAATGATAGTGAGCAATTTTTAAAATAAACTAAATAAAAAAGTAAGTTTTAGATCTCTGGTAATTATTACCTTGATATTGTTGTTGTTGTTAAGTGCTGTCAAGTTGGTTGCAACTCATAGCAACTCTGCATAGGGTTTCTGAGGAGCAACTGGGTGGATTTGAACTGCCAACCTTGTGGTTCACAGTCCAGTGCTGATACACAGCACCACACCAGAAGGTAAAGAAGAAAAGGTAAGCATAAGTAGTTTCAAAGAGCCATAGGATAAAAAGAGATTGCAATTTAAAAACTTATTCTCTAATCATACATTTGAGTTATATGGCTTAATATTTGATGTATTATGTATGTCTTAGTCATTTAATGTCTAACTCTTCTCATTGTGTATTCATAGAAACAAACTAATGGCAATATATAGACATATTTTATGGATAAAATCTTCGTATTTTAATTTTTTTCCTTTAGGGATGCCCTCTGCATCTTTATTAGTAAATCTTCTTTCAGCTTTATTCATGTCGTTTGTATTTGGAGAAACAGAAGTAAGATTTGCAGGAGAAACAGACTTTGTTGTTAATGAAACAGATACAACAGTTATTCGTCTTGTTATCGAAAGGATAGGAGATCCAGCAAATGCCACTGCAATTGTATCGGTAAGAAATAATCACCACTGTGTTCTTACTGAAATACATATGAGCTTTCTTAATGATTATTTTTTTGTGTGTGTTTGATATTCTGAGTAGCTTCATTATAATGAATAAGTTGCAGATACGCTGTTCCATTCATGTCTCTTACAGGTTTGTAGAGTGTTTCAAGATACCTGTGTACATTTGACAACACTGTCTTAAAAATAAAATGATCATTTTAAAGTGTTTAGATATTTATTTTAAAGCAAATTTAAAAGAAAAATATCGACAAGCATTTTTAGATAAAAATATTTTATTATGGGTAATTTGGATTCTAGTTATCTTTGTTCCAGCATACATTCGAGGAGATCTGTGTGCATGCGTAGTAGAACCCTCCGAGGGTGGGGCTGGGCTGCCCACTAGCTCAGGCACCCCTATAGTCACCAGAATGGAGGTGTGCAGACAGCAAGGGACCAATGAACAGATACCAAAAGAGAAGAATGTCCACACCTTTATCTCAGCGGTTCTGCCAGGCGTCTGTGGCCGCTCCGATCCTTCCCCCACGTGGTCTCACCCAAGATGGCGGCTCCTGGAGCAGCCAAGCGTCCCGGACTAGAAAGCAATAGATTTCTTGCTTCTGCCACAAATTTCCCCAGCTGTGAGCCTTCCAACCTTCTAAGTATTCCTTTATATGTGGTTCAGAGTTCTGGGACCATCCCCTGAACCTGCTTGGTCAGATATTCTGTGTTGTTGTTGTTGGAGCTCTCTGCTACACGTCCACCCGATCCGCCATCTTGTTTGTTCTCTCAAGATTGTACCATTTTTTAATACTAAAGTTGGACAACACATTTTCCATCACCTTTGTCCTTGGATTTATTAAATATTTAAAACTTACTTAATTTCCAAAAGAATAATATATTTTTTTGTATTTTCATGAAAGTTGACCCAGCAAATTAGCTTCTCATTTAATAGTTACAACACAAATTGTGCAGAATCCTGGTGTGGCACTATGGTACTTAACAACAACAACACAAATTTTTCAGTATCATTGGTTATATTTTTCACAATGTATCAACACTGTCATTAATTCCATTTTGGATGTTTTGTTTTCTAGTACTGTGTTTTCCCTGTCCCGTTAGCCTTTCATCTTGGCTTTAGAGTAATTCTTGTTCATATGATCTCATATGAGGGGGCTTCAAAAAGTTTGTGGGAAAATGCAATGAAAACATAATGAATTTTTTTCATTAACTTTTTAATCCCCCTCTTATAGAGGATTTTTCAAAGGTATGTATAGTATTCATGGATATTGTTCTTTATTTTTTAACCCTAGTATGTTATTTAGCCAAAAGATGACCTTAAAGGCTAGTTTTGGTTCAAGATTTATGGGGATCTCAGTGTGATAGTTTTGGGGAATCTTCTAGTCTCAAGTGGAATAGTAAATCTGGACTTTTTGATTGCTTCTCCACATTTTTCTTCCCTATTAACAGAATCCACCTATTGTGACCCTGATCAGAATAGTTGTTAGTGGTAGCCACAGAGCATCTAGTTTTCATTTGAGGGTATTAGACTAATTTCTTCTTTGAGTCTTTATTTCCATTTTTTCTTTTGAATTGGATGAAAAGAGACCAATAGTTGTATCTTGTTGTTATTAAGTGCCATTGAGTGGTTCTGACTCATAACAATTCTGTGTAGCGTTTCTGAGGAGTGGCTGGTGAGTTTGAATCACTGTCCTTGAAGTTCAAACAAATCTTGTGGTCGATCCAGTGTTTATCCTACAGTGCCACACCAGGGCTCCAGAAAACTAGAAATTGACAAACATTTCCCTATGCAGGTCTTACGTTTTTTATTTATACTAAACCATGTTTTTCTAGAGCTCTGTATGGCACTGTAGGACAAGCACTGGACCACAAGGGTGGTTTGAACCACAAGGTCAGCGGTTCAATCTCACCAGCTGCTCCTCGGAAACCCTATGCAGGATCGCTATGAGCTAGACCCGACTCGATGGCACTTAACAACAACTTATTTTTCTAGTGGTTAATTGATACATTATGAGTTCTCTGGTGAAAGAAATTTCAGCTGGGTTTACACAAGAAGTTGTACAATTTCATAGTTATTACTTCACTGTGAATCATATCAGAAGCGCCTGATTTTACAAAATGAGGTAATTGAAAGTTATAGAAAACTTTGTAATTCTAAGATAATTGGGTCTTTCTTTGGGTTGTTATTGTTGTGTAGTGCCATTGAGTCAATGCTGACCCATAGCGGCCCTGTATAGGATTTCCAAGGAGCAGCTGGTGAGCTTGACCCACTAACCTTGCAGTTCAAATGACTTTGCAGTCTGATGCATTAGTCTACAGCGCCACACCAGGACTCAAACCCCACCCCAAACCATTGTTGTAGAGTCAATTCTGACTCATAGTGACCCTATAGGAGAGTAGACCTGCTCCTAAATTCTTAGTCCTCTTTAGTTTTCAAGAATGTACATCTTTATGGCATCAGACAGCTTCATCTTTTTCCCTTGGAGCAGCTGGTGAGTTTGAACCACTGACCTTTTCAAGTTGAAATTTTTGGAAAAGAAGTTTCTTTGAAATTGATAGAGAAATTAATTGATTTTTTTCTGAAACATTTTGTCAGTTATTTTCATCTCTTCTTTTAGTGAATTTCAGCTATAAGTTGTCTTCCTGTAAAGTTTACTAGAGACTACACCAGATCAATTAAGAGGCAGAGAGAAAAGAAAAAAATTCCATCGTTTCTTTTCTATATAATTATTCTTTTTTTTCCCCCTTCTAGAGCATAACCAAAAGCATTTCTTTTTGTAACAGTTTTTGGGAGATGAGTTTACTGGTTGTTAAATATTTGTGTTTTACATTTTTATACAAGCTATCTGTAAGTGTCAGGGCCACTTAATGATTCATGGTTTGTTTGTTTGTTTGTTTTTTCCTTTTGTGGTGTTGACTGTTCTAATGATCGTTTTTTTCTTGTCTGAACATGGTGTTTTGTAAGGACAATATTTTTTCTTTTCTTTTTTTGCATTTGATAGCTTTATGGTGAAAACACAGGGGATTTTTTGGACACATTTGCTGCAGCGTTTATACCAGCTGTAGAAACAAATAGGACCGTGTACATAGCAGTATGTGATGATGACTTACCAGAGCCTGATGAAACTTTCATTTTTCACTTAACATTACAGGTACGTCCTTTTTCCATTAACTTTAACCTCACAAAAGTCTTTCAAGACTTAAATAGTTTATTTCTTTAGAGATAAGCTAGTGTAGCTGACTGGTAGCGATTTTCATGAAAGCTAGAACTGACCATCTCTCTGGCAGTTCCACAGTTTGGTATTCCCCAGATTATCTTTCAGTTTTTTAAAGAACTGCATGACAAATGCTCAAGAAAGCCCTGTCTTCCCTTTGGCCCTTTTCACTTTTATCTCTCTGCTACCAGAGGCACAAAGAATGACCTTGAATTTTGAGTTCAAAAGAGAAGGATGATAAAGCCAGCTTGGAAGTAGGAGTTGCCTGTGCTTAGAATAAATTAGAGTACCCCTGAGAAGAACACTTGACTAGCCTGAAGTTTAATTACCCTTTAGGGCTTGATCACTGGTTTTGGTGATAACTGCTAACATTATTCTAGTTAAAACTTCTGAAAGACATAGAATGTTTTTTAGAATGATTATGCCAAAATGATTGAAATTTTCATGAAAATGATATTTGAAACAGTCATGCTTTACTTTTGTAAATATCTCTTTTTATTAAAAAACAAAACAACCATATACTCATTTATGCTAATGCTGAAATGTAACAGAAAATTCTCCTCACTTACATGAGAAAGTTGGCTTTATTTTTAATTTAATCTTATGATTTATAAAATAATTAACTTTCTTAAGTTCTGTAGTGAAAAAAAATATGTTGGAGTGGAATTTCATGATGAGTACTTAATTCTCTGTTATAATATTGGTGATGACAATATAATAATTGCAACATAACTATAGTAGTATTACAGTATTATTGACCAGTGATTGTTTTTAATATAATTACTAGTAGCCAGTTATTAATGGTTCTCAAATGTTTTTGAAGAATTCTTGTTTGGGGCTTTATACCATGTTAATTTAGTTTGAATATTTTCTTAATATAAACAGTAGAAGTATGCTTAAGTTTTTATTCCTATTTTAGATATTTACTCGGACAAATTATATTAAAATACTTATTTTTTCTTGTTATATTTAATTTATTATTTTATCTTTGGGCTTTTATTTTAGAACCCCTCAGCAAATGTGAAGCTTGGATGGCCAAGGACTGTCACTGTAACAATATTATCAAATGACAATGCCTTCGGAATTATTTCATTTAATATGGTAGGGATACAATTTGATTGATATTGTGACAACAGGTTATATATCTTCAGCTACAAAAGTTAATTTTATTTACTAATTAATAATTTGTATTTGAATATTAGGGAGGTATTAGTTAATTCTGGCATTGGTCTCAAGTCCCTGCCTGGTGAGATTTTTGTGCTATCAGTCAACCTCTGACTGGGCACCTGATCTACATGTTTAAAATGAAAATGAAACTAAATATCTATGGGTAAAAGGAGCTATCAGTGGACCACAAACAAAAGGTTGGTGGTTTGAACCCACCACAGACTCTGGGAGAAAGCCTGCTGATCTGCTTCTATAAAGATTGTTGTTGTTTTAAGTGCCTTACCGACCCTGGGTAGGGTTTCCAAGGAGCAGCTTGTGAGTTTGAACTGCCGACCTTGCAATTCAAACAACATTGTGACCCATAAAGATTACAGTGTAGAAAACCCTGTGGGGCAGTTCTCCTCTATCACATGGGGTCTCTTGAGTCAAAATAGACTCAACGGCAACTAACATCTGTTGAGCACACTGTAGGTGATCAATAGTCTGACTTTCGTTTGTAGCCTGGACAATGATCTTATTGATGATGAAGAGGACATTAATGATGATGATAATTATATTGTTGCTGTTGTTGTTCTGTTGTTGCTGTTGCTGTTAAGTGCCATGGAATCACTATTGTTTCATAGCAAACCTGTATAGGGTTTCTGAGGAGTGGCTGGTGAGCTTGAACCATCAACCTTGTTCAAACTGACCATGCAGTCCAGTGCATTAACCAGCAGAGCCACACCAGTCAGCATTTATTGATCCCTTACTATGTGCCAGGCACAAGGATAAGCATTGTATGTAAATTATCTCTTTGATCTCTTTGAAACTCAGTTATGATCCATAGAGACAGGCATTATTATATCAATTTATGGAGGGGAATACTGAGACTTAGTGTCACCCCAAGAGATTGATTGGCACTGCTGTCTTTGCAAATGTGCACATGGCTGTTTCTCTGTTCCTCCTCTTGTATCCTGAGTTTCAGCTAGTCAAGCTGACACGATTTAATATTCAAAATCCTGGTTCCTTTACCCATACAACCAGTGATTAACCCTCCAAAACCAAATACACTGTCATGTCGATTCTGGATCACAGTGACTCTGTATAGGGTTTCTGAGACTAAACTTTTATAAGAGCAGACAACCTCATCTTTTCCTCATGGAGCAACTGGTGGATTTGAACCACTGAACTTGTAGTTAGTAGAACAATACCTCACCCACAGCACCACCAGAGCTCTTTAGTGTCTGAAAATGTCACTTATCAATTATTTGCTTTTCAGTGGCAAGTTGACCTATGAAGAGAGAAACAGGGTTGATGAGAGCAAGACTTAGTTATGGCACCAATGAGTCATCTGCACTGGTAGCATCCCTCATGACTTCATGGGTCATCTTTGGACTAGCTAATCTTTACAATGTCTTAGTGAAATAGCTAGTTGATGATAGAACCAGGACAAGAACCTACATCTGTTTGACTTGTTGTATGTTCCCTTTATGTTGTTGTGAAGTGCCGTCGAGTTGGTTCCAATCCATACAGACTCTGTATAGGGTTTCCAAGGAGCAGGTGGTAAGCTTGAACCACCAACCTTGAAGTTCAAATGGCTTTGCAGTTGAAGCTCAAATGGCTTTGCAGTCTGGCTCATTAACCCACAATGCCACACCTGGTTAGATAGGGACACTCCTTATTTATTTTTTTTAAGTTTTTATATTGTTGTTGTTGTTGTTATGTGCCAGTTAGTAATTTCGGACTGATTGTGACCCTGTATAGGGTTTCTGATACTGTAACACTTTTCAGTAGCAGAAAGTCTCAATTTTCTCCTTCATAGGGGCTGGTGGGCCTGAATCACTGACCTTGTGGTTTACAGTCCAGTGCTTATACTACAAAGACACCATGCTCAGTGTTTATAGTGTTGTTGTTGTTGTTAAGTGCCATCGAATCAGTTCCGATTCATAGTGACCGTGTATAAGCTCCCAAGGAGCAAATGATGAGCTTGAACCATTGACCTTGTGGTGCAAACTGACTTTGCAGTTCAGCACATTAACCCACAGTGCCACACCAGGTTTATATTGGTAGTGGTGGTCATGTGCTGTGGAGTCGATTCTGACTCATAGCGACCCTGTACAGGGTTTCCGAGGCTGTAAATCTTTACGGGAGCAGAAAGACTCATCTTTCTCCCATGGACAGCTGGTAGTTTTGAACTGCTGACCTTGTGGTTCACAGCCCGAATTGTAACCATTACGCTACCAGAGCTCCTTATATTAACTATTATTAATTAACTAGGAAACACAATATTCTCAGAATACAATGCAGATTGATTTGTATATGTTGTTGCTAAGTGCCGTCGAGTCGAGTCGATTCCGACCCATAGTGACCCATGGCGACCCTGTACAGGGTTCCTGAGGCTGTAAATCTTTACGGGAGCAGAAAGCCTCATCTTTCTTCTGCGGAACAGCTGGTAGTTTTGAACTACTGACACTGAGGTTCGCAGCCCGATTCATAACCACTATGCTATCAGAGAAATCCAGTATTTCTAAGGTAACAGCTTGTACTTCTTCCTACTTCTGATTCATTATCAGGACCTGATTCTTCTTCTTCTTTCCAATAGCCTTCTGCAATCACAGTGAGTGAACCTAAAGGCAGAAATGAGTCTGTGCCTCTTACTCTAATTAGGGAAAAAGGAACGTTTGGGACAGTCACTGTGACTTTTGAGGTAAGTTTATACTGAAGTGACTTCCAAATGATAGTACTTTAGAGTTCCTACTAGATGGCTAGAGTTTTATTAATCCTTTACATAATAAATATGACAATAAAAATAAACATACTTTTATGATTAATGTAAAAATGTTTACTTTGCTATTTTAATATACCTTGCTTTTGTGAACCATAACATACCATTTTGGATTTAGGGTAATAATAAATCACAAAATGTAATAATAATAATAATGATAATTCTAAATAATTCATAAAATCTTTATTGATGAACATTTTCAAGTATATATATATTTAAAATACCCAAGGATTATTTATTGTTGATAAGTTCCATGGACTCAGTTCTGACTCAGTGACCCTGTATAGGGTTTCCAAGGAGGAATTGCAGTTAGCAGTGCAGTGCTTACCTACAGTGCCACACCTGGACTATTATTAAGGTTTATATAAAATTATAGTAAAACCTATAATGCAAACTTGAGTCTTCACCTAAATTTTTGTGTGTGTTAGAAGACCCACTACATGATCATTTATTATTTTGGAAGATTAGAAAATTTGGGTACCAGTTTCTTTCTTAATAATTGTAATATCACTAAAATAGACATTTGGAATTATGTTGCATAATTCTGTTAACACACAAAACCTGTTTTCTCCATTGAAAGAATGTTGTTTATTGGTCCAGTTGTGAGGATTTTTGTGTTCTTTCCATTGAGATGCAATCCATACCAAAGGCTGTGGTCTTTGATCTTCATCAGTAAGTAGTGTAA
>NW_006408854.1:970968-979929 GCF_000296735.1 Chrysochloris asiatica
TTCCATATTCTTTTGATGCTTTCTGCATCATTCAGTAATTTGTCCATAGAATCCTTCAATAATGAAAGTCAAGGCTTTAATTTTTTCTTCAGTTCTCTCAGCTTGAGAAATGCTGAGCATGTTCTTCCCTTTTGGTTTTCTAACTTCAGATCTTTGCACATTTTGTTATAATATTTGAGTTTGTCTTCTCGAGCTGATGTTTGAAATTTTCTGGTCCTCTTCATTTCTTCCATTTGCTTTCACATTTCTACCCTGAAGAATAAGTTTCAGAGTTTCTTCTGACATCCATTTTTATCTTTTCCTTCTTTCTTGTCTTCTTAATGACTTTTTGCTTTCTTCCTGCATGATGTTCTTGATGCCATCCCACAACTCTTGTGGTCTTTGGTCTTTAGTGTTTAATATATCAAATCTGTTCTTCAGATGATCTCTAAATTCAGGTGGGATATAGTCAAGGTCATGTTTTGGCTCTCATGGACTTGCTTTCATTTTCTTCAGTTTCAGTCTGAATTTGCCTATGAACAGTTGATGGTCTGTTCCACAATCTGCCCTGGCCTTTTTTCGGCTGATGATGTTTCGGCTTTTCCATCTTCTCTTTCCATAGATGTAGTCAATTTGATTTCTGTGTATTCCATCTGGTGAAGTCCATGTGTCTCTTATGTTGTTTAAAAAAGGTATTTGAAATGAACAAATCGTTGGTTGCAGAATTTTATCATGCAATCTCCAGCATCATTTCTATCACCAAAACCCTATGCATTTAGATGACACATTGAAAACATTTTTTAAGGCTATATGAAAAAATATGGCTCTAGAAAGATTAAGGCATCCAGGTTATAGTGGTTTAAACTCTATTGATGTTTGAAGATGTTTCATTTGGTCTTTGGCTTTTAGTTTTATGTAAATAATTATAGCTAACAATTGCAGAGCTTTTAATAATGCCATACGAGCTCTGGCGGTGCAGTGATTAAAGCACCCGACTGGTAAATGAAAAGTCAGTTGCTTGATCCCACAAGTCTCTCCACTCAGAAAAAACAAGCCATCTGCTTTCATAAAGATTTGCTATTGTTGTTAGGTGCTATTGGGTTGGTTCTGACTCATAGCGGCCCTGTATAGGGTTTCTGAAAAGCAATTGGTGGGTTTGAACTGTCACATCTCTGAAATGCTATTGGGCAGTTGTACTCTGTCCTACAGGGTATGAGTCAGAATTGACTCATTGAAAAAAAAATTTTTTTTTCATGCCGTACTTTTTTGAAATGTTCTTCACTACAAAATAACAGTAGCAATTCTTTCCAGCACTCATTTCCCTAATGATTTTAATATTTTTCCATAGTACTTATCATCTGATATATATGCATTTATTTGTTTGTTATTTATTCCCTTCCATTAAGTGTAAGGTCTATGTGGGTAGGAAGTTTGTCTATTCATAGCTATACCCTTTATATATATGTTGTTGTTGTTGTTGTTAAGTGCCATCGAGTCGGGTCCGACCCATAGCGACCCTGTACAGGGTTTCCGAGGGTGTAAATCTTTACGGGAGTAGAAAGCCTCATCTTTCTCCCATGGAGCGGCTGGTAGTTTCGAACCGAGCAGCCTGACTGGTAACTACTACGCTACCAGAGCTCCTTCTTTATATATATATATAAAAGAAATCAAAGTACTCAGTGAATAACTTTAAAATGAATGATTTCATTATGTCTTCACATCAGGTATGTGAAGTGAATATTATTGTCATTTTAAAGATGAGGAAAATGCTTCTAAATAACTTGTCCAAGGCCATACTGTCATTGGTAGATTTTGTTACTTAAGGAAATTTATAAATCTTGAACACACTTCCTTTCAATAAGAAAATTTTCTAGTTTTGTCTCAGGTTTAGTTGTTGAGAAAAAAAACAGAGAACAATTAGAAATCATATAGTTTGGTAATGGTAGTAAGGATCTATAATTACATTATTGTTATTGTTAAGTGCCATCAAGTTGGTTCCAACTCATAGTATTCCTGTATAGGGTTTCAAGGAGTGGCTGGTGAGCTTGAACTGCTGGCCTTGTGGTTCAAACTGACATTGCCGTCCAGCTCATTAACCTGCAGTGCCACATCAGGACTCCAATTACATTATAGGCCCTAGCTATTAATTAGAAGAGAGGTCTTACCTTAACATTCCATACCAGTTTGCAGAATTCATTTTGTATAACATTCTAAAATAAACTTCAGATTGTTGTTGACTGACATCACAATATTAGTTTCTCTTTGTTATAAAATTTTGTATTTATTGATGGCACCACATTTCTTTGCAGGTAGAAGGTGGCCCAAATCCACCCGAAGAAGATTTGAATCCAGCTAAAGGAAACATCACATTTCCTCCTGGCCAAGCAACTGTAATTTATAACTTGACAGTACTGGATGATGAGGTGGGCTGCTGTTAAATACCTACATGGTATTTAATATTCCAGACATATGTTAAAGAGATTATATCAAGTATATATCAAGAATTACCTTGTGCTCAGTACTTGAAATTACTGCAACACAGTTCTATGTAAAGTTAGTGCTTTGTGGTCAATCATATTTTAACATAAATAGCTGTATTTTGGATATATTGTGTTCATATAAGTAAGGTTACCTCACTTGGTGGTGTGCCATCGAGTCAGTTCCGACTCATAGCAACCCTGTGTAGGGTTTCCAAGGCAGTAAATTTTTACAGGAGTACAAAGCTTCATCTCTCTCCCAATGAGCAGCTGGTAAATTCAAACTGCTGACCTAGTGGTTAGCAGCCCAGCATGTAGCCACTATGCTACCAGGGTTCTTATTACTTTACTTAGTCCACATAAATTATTCAGCCAAAAGCTGATGAATCTGAATATAATTAGGAACCACATATAACACGTTTAAGGGTTTGGTAACCCTGATGATTGACGTTTATAGCAATTTTCTGTTTTGAGAAGGTACAATACTATTTACTCACCTAGCACAAACATTTTACTATAAAAGCAAAGATAATTCTACAAATGATAGTCTTTTGTTTGGATATTTTAAGCATTCACATTTCACATTGAAACTGCCAAGGAGTGAGATATATGATATATTTAGCTGCTAAGGAAAGAGCAATTATATGCAATGATGTCCCTCATAAGCTAAAGAGAAAATGTGACTTTTTATAAAATAATCTAAGTATTACCAAACCCACTGCCTTTTAATTGATGCTGGCTCCTAGCAACAGCACTGGTCAGGGTAGAACTGCTCCATAGGGTTTCCAAGGCTGTAAATGTTGATGGAAGCTGACTGTCACATCTTTCTTCTGTGGAACAGCTGGTGGGTTTGAACCACCAACCTGTTAATTAGTAGCTGAGCACTTTAACCATTGTATAACCAGGACTCCTTAAGTATTGTCAGAACACACACAAAAGAATAGAAAGTATCTAGGAATTTATAATCTTCCCTCCACTCTCCTACAGAAATCATAAAACCAATTCACAACAAAGTGCTACAGAAGAAAGGCAAAAATAAAATAGAAGATGTTATTAGAAAAGAATATTTCTTTTGAAAAAGAAAAATAGAAATATTAGGTAGTGTTGCTAACTAGTTTGTATGGTTCTGGAAGCCAGTAACCTTCTTAAGACACCAGAACATTGAAAGGTTTTAATTTGTATAGATAAAAAGATCCTCAATCAAATGATACAATTTTATTTTTTGAACTAAATAGCTTTACTTTTTATTTTGCTAATGATGGTGCTGCTCGTAGTTGTGTGCTGTGAAGTTGCTTCTGACTCATAGCAACTGTGTATAGGGTTGCTGAGGCTGTAGATCTTTACAGGAGCAGAAAGCCTCATCTTTCTCCCACAGACTGCTGGATTTGAACTGCTTATCTTTGGTTAGCAGCCCGACTTGTAACCCACTACGTTACCAGGGCTCCTTTGATATAAGTGAAAAATAGAAATTATACTGAAGGAAAGGCTCCAACAGAACAGTTGATTAACCTTAGGATTTCTGTGCAGCTGTAAAAGATAAAGGTTCATTTTAGTGGTCAACATTTTGCCTAGTAGTGACTGGTACAACCGTTCTCCCGAGGCATGTTACACATTTTGGAAGTCATCTACTTGGTATCATGTGTTTGATTCCTGAATGTAAAACCAGAGAGAGACGAGTATGATTCTCATGACTGTACTTTTTATGTGAAACTTAATATAATTTTCTTGATTCTGAGATATTGTTTAACTTTGAGTGTTGTTTCTAATTTTACCAACCTGGAAAACCAGTGAGAGTTTATGTCCATTTTTATTAGGCAATTTCTAGAATTATCTTAAGGCTGATCAAGGTTGAAAGACATTACCATATTTTTATGCTAGTAGCAGTATTCTTTTTCATTTTTTTTTTTTTTTTTTGCCAACCATTCTCTCCGTTACAAAAGATTTCTATAAGCTTGCTATGCTAGCTTTTTTTATATGTTGCAGTCAAAAAATTGGCAAAAAATATATACTGCACAGGTTATTTATATAAAAATACAATACTGCCTGTTCTCCATTATCTATTCTTGCTACTGTTGTTAAGTGTCATAGAGTTAGTTATAACTCATAGTGAACCTGTATAGAGTTTCCAAGGCTGAAAATCTTTGCAGGGGCAGAAACCTCATTTTTCTCCCATGGAGCAGTTGGTGGCCTCCAAACACCAACCTTGTGGTTGACAATCTAGTAATTATCCTATGCAGCCACCACATTCCCATTACCTGTTCATACTATTGCCTTATTCACTTTTCCATCTCTATATAAAATGCATCATTTACCTTTGAAAAATATTTTAATAAGTGGATATTAAACAGATCTCTTCATTTGTTCCTTTCGATTAAAGATTTAAAAAAATCTCTATGTTGAAACATAGTGACATTTTACACCTTGGTTTCTTTGTAGTTATTTTTGGATACTGATGTTTTGTCCTTATTTCTCTGTCTTTGACAGATTCCTGAAAATGACGAAATGTTTTTGATCCAGCTGAAAAGTTTTGAAGGCGGAGCTGAGATCAACACCTCTAGGAGCTCAGTTGAGATTACCATTAAGAAAAATGATAGTCCTGTGAGATTCACTCAGAGTATTTTTTTGGTACCTGAGGAAGATCATTTACTCTTAATTCCAGTAGTTCGTGGCAAGGATGACAGTGGAAGTCTGATTGGATCTGATGAATATGAAGTGTCGATCAGTTATGCTGTTATAACTGGGAATTCAACTGCACATGCCCAGCAGAATATAGACTTCATTGATCTTCAACCAAACACAACTATTGTTTTTCCACCTTTTATTTATGAATCACACCTGAAATTTCAAATCATTGATGACGCCATACCAGAGATTGCTGAATCCTTTCACATTGTATTACTAAAGGATTCCTTACTTGGAGATGCAGTGCTATTAGGACCTTCTATTGTACAAGTCACCATTAAGCCGAATGACAAACCTTATGGGGTCCTCTCATTCAACAGTGTCTTGTTTGAAAGGACAGTTATAATTGATGAAGATACAGTCTCAAGGTATTGTTAATTTTAAATTGGTTGCTATACTTATTTTAATATATTATACTAAGATGTGACTTGTGTGGTGTTGGAAACCTTGCTTGGACTGTTAGAGTATGTAGCATTTCCTTTACCTTGACCTCAATGCTTTCTTTCTTTTCTTATTGGGGATGTGATGAGTTTGTATAATGATAGTGTTCCAGGACCTAACCACATATCTACTCCTTTAGATTAAATACAAAGACTCTATGAAGTAGATTCTGTTTTTACCAGAATCTGAGAACCACTGCTATTGGGGAAGCCTACCAATGGGAAATTGAACGTATTACCATGTAAATATATTTCATTTTAAAATATTCTAGATTTGAAGAAATCACAGTGGTCAGAAACGGTGGCACCCATAGTAATGTTTCTGTGAACTGGGTGTTAACACGGAACAGCAGTGATCCCTCACCAGTAACAGCAGATATCAGGCCAAGTTCTGGAGTTCTCCATTTTGCACAAGGGCAGATGGTGGCTTCAATTCCTCTTACTGTTGTGAATGATGATCTTCCAGAAGAGGCAGAAGCTTATCTACTTCAAATTCAGCTTCACACGATACACGGAGGTGCAGAAGTGAGCGAGCCATCAGAGGTAGATCTCTTCTTTTGCTATGTGCTATAGAAGAGCCAAAGGTTTGGGCACATAAATCAAACATGTTTTATGTGATAGGAAGTGTTGACAATGGAAAGGATTGTTGCTTCCCTTGCTTTGTTTCTTCTGCAAAGAAATATTCTACTCTAAAAAATGTCACAAGCTATGCTTTTGTAAAGTTCTCAAATCTCTTTTGATTGATTCAGATAAGAAGTGATCATTTTAAACATTATAAACAAGTTAGTGTTAAAAATTCTAATAGTCTTAGAAAATAGAGTTGGAAAGCTGAGCTGTGCAAATTCTGCACTTTAATATTTCATTTCTTTATCTGCAGCTTTTATTCTACATTCAGGATAGTGATGATGTTTATGGCCTAATAGCATTTTTTCCTATGGAAAACCAGAAAATTGAAAGCAGCCCAGGTGAACGATATTTATCCTTGAGCTTTTCAAGAGAAGGTGGAACTAAAGGAGACGTCAGGATGCTTTATTCTGCACATTACATCCCTGCTGGACCTGTGGATCCTTTGAGAGCAAAAGATGGCATTTTAAATATATCTAGGAAAAATAACGTCAGTTTTCCAGAGCAAAAAACTCAAGTCACTTCAAAATTGCCAATAAGAAATGATGCATTCCTTCAAAATGGGGCCTACTTCCTAGTACAGGTACCTTAATGAATAAAATAATTTCTCCTTTTTAAAACTACATGGGTACTTGCATATATGAGAGTTAACTTACCTTCATCATTTATTTGTGTTTTTGCCTTCATTTATATTTTGGATTCTACCGTTGCTCACTAAAAGTTTTTTAGGTAGTCTAAGCAGACCAAAGGAGCACGGTGGCTCAACAGGATAAACACTGAACTGAGAACCACAGGGTTGGGGGTTCAAGTTCACCAGCTTCTCCGTGGGAGTAAGATGAGGCTTTCTGCTCCTGCAAAGATTTTTTTTTTTTTTTAATGTTTTTTTGTGAATTATATGATAGGAGAACTTTAGTTTTACATTAATTCCATCATATATCATTTCATTGCCATGGTTCCAATACCCTCCATGGATCATCTTCCGACCAAAGGGTATATCCTAGAATCCTGTCCTCTACTCCCCCCACTCCCCCCCAGTCTTATGCCCTCAGTCCCTCTCCCTCTCTGGATCCAAAGTCCCCAGCCGCTTCATCACTCTACATCATCGTCTCTGTCTCCATCTCAGGCATCTCTGCTTCTCTGGGTAGGGTCCCGCTCTTGGCTCTTCTTCGTTGGTGGTCCCAGAGACCTCCGCTCCTAGACCGGAGAAATAATCACTCCCTTCCTTGCTACAAAACGTCTACCTTTGCATTTCCAACCCTCAAAAATCCATCTTGATAACCATTATTCACTACAGTATCGCGAGTAACCCATCTGTATTTCATTTCATCAGCTCCACCTAGACAGATTGGATAGTACTCACTGGTGATTCTGCCTTCCTCCATGCCCCCTACGTCTAGGTTCCCTCTTGAAAGCTTGTAAGCCAGTCACTTATTGCCTTTGTAGTCCCTCCCTCTCCATTTGGGTATCCAATGTCCAAGTTGCCCATCTCTGTCTACTCTGTGTAGTATGTTTCTTGCTATAAGGATTTGTTGCCTCTTTTGAGTCATTCGTAGGTATAGGTCAAGTTCATCAGATTGAATCAGCTCAATCTTTTTTTTTTTTTTCTGCCCCCTCTGATCATCCAGTCATCCGGTCCTGGTCACATGGGTACCATCTGCAAGTGTGGGTGTTCTTGTGCACATGCCCTCTCTTACCATCAGCCGGCAGCTCCATTCTCCACTTGAGTCCTCCGTGGCCACGTCATTGACTCTGGGCCCAGGAGTCCTCAGGTCTCCTCACACTGCTTGCCAACCAGGTCCCCAACCAGGTCCACAGAAGCTCACTGAATATTGTAAGGCTTAGCTCGCAGCTTCATTGCTGCCTTTACCCCACTTCTCCCCATTGGTGATGCGTGTGGTCACCAATCCGAGTGTGCATTTCCACTGAGTCTCAGTCTTGGAAGGGGGCCTGCGTTGGTAGGACCCGACCAACTGCCCCAAAGTCTCCTAGGGAAGTGACCCATTTGTTCCTGTAGTAACAGTCCATCTGCCTCCATTGTTTCATATTTTTCCTGTAGGTCTTTCATTCGAGAAGTATCTTTTGTTCTTCTCACCACTCTAGGATGGTCAGCTCGTCCTTTCAAGAGGAGATTTCTCATCTCTGGTGATATGGATGTGGTTCAGGTTTCTACCTATAGTTTTATGTATTGCAAAGGCTCCGCAGGAAGCCTCGTTCACTGGGTACACTGTAGCCCCATTTTAGGTATTCCAATCAGTTAAAGGCAGAAGACAGACATACAAGCCTTCTAGTGTGATGTTTCTGACTATTCCTTTCTCTACCCCTCTAGTGTCTACTCTATATTATAATGCAAGGAAAACCAAGCATTTTAACACGATTCCCCACCCATTCCAACCATGACTCAATCCGTGTATCTCAGAGCCCTGGAGTTCCAAGGCTGTGTATATATCGTCCTTTATTTCTGTCCCATTTGGCCCATTCAAACATGCCCAATTGTTCTCCCATCTGCCCCGTTTCTCCACTTCCCTCTCCCTCCCTGTATATTGCCCCCCTCCCCAGCACCCAAGCTCTCCTGAGTCCAATCCACGCCCTGTGCTCTACACTCCCCCCACCCACCACCAATTTCCCAGCAACCAACAAAAACTTCCCCCTAACCCCCTTTTGTATAATTTCTTTTTCTTAGTTTTTTACAGTAGTGGTCCCATGCAGTATTTCTCTTTTTGTGACTGACTAATTTCACTCAGCATAATGTCCTCAAGGTT
>NW_006408854.1:985614-992104 GCF_000296735.1 Chrysochloris asiatica
AGTGGCTTAATGTAGGTATGCCTTTAATGTCCTAACTCTCTTTCGGTCACTCTGCCCTCCTCTCCTGGTTGTTAAGCATTGTCGAGTCAATTGCGACCCGTAATGACCCTGTATAAGGTTTCTGAGGAGCAGTTGGTGAGCTTGAACCACCGATCTTGCAGTTTATAAGGCTCTGTAGTGTGCCATCTCAACCCTCAGAGCTATTCCAGGACTCCTGCTAGACCAGCGCAAAAAGGCAGACCCAGATAGGTGCACATCCATGTCTCAGCCTGGGCTGAGTGCGCGGTTTCCTGAGCATTGGCTGGTGGGCATGAATCACCGCCCTTGCAGTTCAATAAGCTTTGTAGCAGGGTGGGTCCCACAGGTGTTTTGGGAGGCTGGGTGGGCCTCTAGCTTGTTATGGCATGTGGGAGGGGTCAGTGGGGTACGTGCGCGCTGTCTGAGGCAGAGGGAACAATCCCGTGGGGGAGCCTGGTGGGCCTGGTGGGCTGGGTTTAGCGATCAGTCAGGCGGTGCTGGGCTATCGGTGGGTCCCGTGGGCAGGGTGGTGCTTGTGCGAGGTCCTGTAAGCAGTGCGGGGAGTGGGGGGTTGTGGGGGGGTGGGGGGTTTGGGCGGCCCGAGCAGGGCTCTAGCTTGTTATGGCGCATTGGTGGGGTCAGCGGGGTGTGTGCATGCTCCAAAGGTTAGGGCATGCTCTGGTGTGTGCTAGTGGTCCAGTCAGGTCCAGGTCCGGGAAGGTGGGGGTGTGGGTAGCGAGGGGGTAATGGGGCAGGTGAGAGGCCACTTGGCTGGGAGGACACAGTCCTTGCCCAATGACGTCACACAGTCGCCATTTTTTTTTCCCTTTTTTTTTTTTTTCCTTCTCTCTTTGTTGACTGATTACTCTCTGCCCACTGCATGCGCCGAAATTACATGGTGGGGCAAATGACCCTGACTTTCTCTTCCCCTTGTCTCCAGTGGCTCCCCTTGTTCAATAATTACTGAAAGCACTGCTTTTGGTGCGAGTTGGTTCCAGCCCAGCCCCCCAAGCTCTAAGAAGTTGGGGCTGTGCTGCACGCAGTGGTGGGTACAAGTTTAAAAAACCAGTAGTTCCTCAGTACGGTGATTTTTTTTTAAAAAAAAGCTAGTTTAAGATTTTGAAGTACTGAGACTTATGGAGGCTGTAAGGGTGTGGGTTCGCCACAGGAAGGTTTCTTTCTTGAGTTTACCTCCCCCGAACCTGGAGCCTCACTCACCCGTGTCATCTGGCTGTCTGGCCTCCTGAAAAGATTTTTAAAAGCCTCTAAAACCTTGCATATGGTTGCTATGAGTTAGAACCAACTCCATGGCACTTAATGACAACAACAACAAGCAGACCAAAGATAGCTTGTGCCTGCTCCTAAGCTATAAAGGATGAAGAAGATGACATTTCTACTGTTAGAAGGTTCATATTTTAATCATAGTAAAAGTACACCAGTCATGATAATTCAAGTTCAAATATAATAGATGAAGTAACTAAGAAACTAAGGGCTGGGAGAAACAGATTTATCATTCTTTTGAGATGGATTGGAAAAATGTGACATTGGTATAGCGTTTGTGAGATAAATAAGACTTGTATGATGAATATTGTAAGCAAGGCCTTATAGATAAAAAAGCTATATGAGGAAAATTGTGACTGTACTTTTAAGTAATATATGCAAACTGCGATTTCTTTGTCTATCAACTGTCTATAGACTCTCTGGACTTTCAGCTATTCATGATGAAGAACAAAGTGCCCCATAACAAATCTTCCTACTGTGTCTCTTTTTCTTTCTTTTAAAAATTTTAAACAGATACATTATTTTATTGTTTATTTTTATTTATTTTATTTTCTAAAGCTCTTTTTGTGAATTGAGTGATAGTTTACAGGGCAGATCATTAGTTTTATACTCAATCGATTATATTTCTTTCCATTGCAATGCATACACTATTGGTTACCAGTATTTACTTCTATTTTTTCTTGTCTTTTTTTTATGTACATAAATCACACAGAAATTGTATATTCAAGTGACCAAAGGGCACAGTTTGCAAGCCAGCTTCCTGCCTGCAGGGACACAGCCTTTCTCATTGCATGGGTCTAGAGTCCTCAGCTGCTCTATCTCTCTATGCCATTGCCTCTGCTTCGGTCTCTAGTGTCCCTGATTTTCTGGTTAGGAATCCACATTCTTCCCTCTTGATGGTCCAAGGGTCCTCTGTTCCTGGAATGAAAGATTAACTACTCCCCTGTTTTTGTTTCACATCTTTCACCTTTACAGTTGTGACATCGAATCATGGTAACAGTAACTCCCTATTGAATCAAAAGAATCCTATCCCCATTCTCCCCCATCTCCTTTCACTAGACCCACCTGGACAAGAGGAAAACTATTCAGTGGGCAGTCTACATTATCCCCCTCATTCTGAAATTAAGCATACTCTTGAAAGCTTGTAAGTCAGCTACTTTGTGCCTTTATGTTGATGTTAAGTACCATCTAGTTGGTTCCTTGACAGGGTTTCTGTGGAGTGGCTGGTAAGATTGAACCTCTGACCTTGTGGTTCAAACCAACTTTTCAGTCCAGTGCATTAACACACAGCACCACACCAGGACCTCTTTATAGGCTTTAAAGCCCTATTTTTGGTAGCCAATGTCTAAGTTGCATGTCCATATCAAACCTGTGTACTGTGGGAACAGGCTTGATCCATGGTATGAAGAATCCTTCACTCTAGGTTGGAATTTTGAGCAACTACATCCATAAGTAAGATTCCAGTTCATCAAATTATAGTAATTTATACTTGCTTCTTGCATCAAATTTCTTTATCTTCCTCTAGCCTAGTTCTGATCATCAAGCCATCCAAGCTAGGTAAAATGGGTACTAGCTGCAGTTTTCGGCATTCTTGCTTGCCTCCCCCCACTTCAGATCAGCTAGCCACTTCAGTCTCAGCTCTAGCACCTGGTGGCTAGGTCAGTGTTCATGGGTTTGGGAGTTCCCAATTCTCCCTAAACTTCGGTCCAGCCTGCGTTTCATCTTCTCTCGCTCACCTCAAGGTTGACAGGTGTCTACGGAACATAGTTGAACTCAGCCCATGTCTTCATTGCTGTATTTCTCCCACTTTCACTCACAAGTGAACCAAGATGGTTACCAGCTAGTTTATAAGTCTGTTCATGTGTTCCCTTTGAATTTCAGTCTTGGAAAGGGGTTTCCCCTGATGGACTAACTTATCTTGCCTTGATATCTCCCAGGCAAACAGCTTGCTCATTCTTGTAACAGCCAAACAATCTGCTTTTTTAAATCCTGCTGATCTTTCTTTCAAGAAGTACCTTCTTCAAGGCAAAGGCTGAAGAAGGGAAATAATGCTAAGATGCTTGACTGTTTTAGGAATATTGGTTTCCCTTTCCTACTATTGTAAAATAAACACTTGAGTGGCATAGAAGGGAATATTGGAAGGGATTACAGAAAGCTTGTAAGCCTGTCTTCAGCCTATAACTAATTGGAATACCTAAAAGGGGTTCTAGAACTTTTTCAGTGAAATAGGTCTCTTGTGGAGCCTTTACAGTGTATAGGGCCCTAAGTAGAATACTGATTCCCATCCAGAACCTGATGAGATGAGACATTCCCACTAGAAAGGACAAGCAGACCAACCTGGAACAGCTAGAGCAACAGAAGATATATCTTCAAACCCGCCCCCCCCCCAAAATAATGGCAATATGATTGGCTACTACAAGAATAAGCAAGTTGTTCATCCAGAAGCCATCAAGGCAAGCAATCAAATCCCTTCAGGACAAACCTCCCTCTAAGACTGAAACTCAAAGGGAACATATGAGCTGGCATGTAAGCTTGTTGGTGACCACATTGGTGAGTGGAAGTGGGGGAAAAGCAGCAATGAAGAAATAGGTTGAGTTCAACCATTGTCCATTGACTCCCATTGACCTGGAGATGAGAGAGAGAAGAGGAAGGGCTGGTTGGTCCGAAGTGTGGTGAGACCTGGGGACAACTGAGCCCATGGACAAAGACATAGCCATGGAGCGTTAGAGCTGAGAATGAAGCATCCAGCTAATATGAAGTGAGGGGAGATGCACAAGAACACCCAAACTTGCACATAGTGCCCATTTGACCTAGCCTTGATGACTTTATAATCAGAACTCGAGTAGAGGACGATAAAGAAAAAATGCTTTTGATGAAGGAAATGAAGGTAAATGCTACAATTTGATAAACTTGACCTATACTCATGGATGTAAGCAGCTCAAAATAATATCCATGTGCCTACAAGGAAGACCAGTTAATACCACTATTATTCAAATTTACGCACCAACCACTAAAGCCAGTGAGGATGAAATAGAAGAATTCTACCAACTTCTTCAATCTGATATTGATCAATCATGCAATCAAGATATATTGATAATCACTGGCAATTGGAATGCAAAGGTTGTAAACAAAGAGGATCGATGGTTGAAAATTATGGTTTTCATGATAGAAATTATACTGGCGATTGCATGATAGAATTCTGCAAAACCAATGTTTTGTTCATTTCAAATACCTTCTTTAGACAGCATAAGAGACGATTATACACATGGACCTCACCAGATGGAATACACAGAAATCAAATTCACTGTACCTGTGTAAAGAAACAGTGGAAAAACAAAAACAAGCCCAGGGGCAGATTGTGGAACAGATTGTGGAACATCAATTACTCATATGCAAATTGAGACCGAAGCTGTAGAAAAAGAACAAGTTCATGAGAGCCAAAATATGATGTTGAATATGTCCCACCTGAATTTAGAGATCGTCTGAGGAACAGATTTGTTACATTAGACATTAAAGACCGAAGACCAGAAGAGTTGTGTGATGACATCAAGAATATCATACAGGAAGAAAGCAAAAAGTTATTAAGAAGACAAGAAAGAAGAGAAAAGATCAAAATGGATGTCGGAAGAAACTCTGAAACTTGCTCTCCAGCATAGAGAAGCTAAAGCAAATGGCAGAAATGAGGAGGTACAAGGGCTGAGCAGAAAATTTCAAAAGTCACCTCGAGAAGCCAAAGTCAAATATTACAAGGAAATGTGCAAAAAGCTGGAGTTAGAAGACCAAAAGGGAAGAACATGATCAGCATTTCTCAAGCTGAAGGAAGTGAAAAAAAAATTCAAGCCTCAGCTTTCGTTATTGAAGGATTCTCTGGGTAAATTTTAAAAAAACAACAACAACAGGTTGAGTAAGAATGGTGAAAGAATAGAACTCTGTTGCACACCTTTCTTAAATTTAAACCATTCGGAGTTACCTTGTTCTGTTCGAACAACTGCCTCTTGATCTGTATATATGTTTCTTATGAACACAATTAAGTGTTCTGGAATACTCAGACTTTACAATATTGTCCATAGCTTTTCATGACCCACACAATCGAAAACCTTTTTGTAGTCAATAAAGCACAGGTAAAATTCTTTCTGGTAAACATTGGTGTGCATATATTCAGTCATGTTCTTGCTCAAATTTCTTGTGGATATATACCAAGTAGAGAAATTGATTCAGCAATTTCTAAGTTTCCGAAGAAGTGCCATACCATTTTCCAGAGTGGCTGAACCATTGTAAACCAGCACTTTAAGAATGTCCTCTTCACACCCTTGCCACCATTGTCCTCTGCTTTTTTGAAGCTAGTGTGAGATAATATCTCATTGTTGTTTTCATTTGCATCCCTCTAATAGCTAGTGATCGTGAATATTTCTTCCTGTGTTTGTTGGCTGCCGGAATCTTTTCTTTGATGAAGTGTCTGTTCATGTGCTGGGTCCATTTTTAAAATTAGGTTATTTGTCTTTTCTTGTAGAGGTGATATAGTTTCCTATAGATTATAGATATTAGTCCCTTTTCTGATATGTTGTTGCAAAAAATTATTCCCCATTCTGGAGTTCCCTTTTTACACTTTTGGTGAAATCTTTTGATGATCATAAATATCTAATTTTTAGTATGTCCCAGATACCTATTTTGTCTTCTATTGTCTGTACAATTTTTGCAATGCTTGATAGTATATGTGTTCTTTGTATTAGAGCCCTTAAAATTGTTACCATTTTTTCATTGATGACCTTTATGGTTCTGGGATTTACATTTAGGTTTTTAATCCATGTTGAATTAGCTTTTGTATATAGTGTGAGGTAAAGGTCTTGCTTCATTCTTTACATAACGATTTTCAATTTTGCCAATACCAGTTGTTGAAGAGATTATATTTTCCCCATTCAATGTATTTTAGCCCTTTCTCAAAGATCAATTGACTGTATGCATATGGATTAACATCTGGGTTCTCAATTCTGTTCCATTGGTCTATGTTTCTTTCATTGTACCAATACCAGAATGTTTTGACCACTGTAGCCATGTAGTAAATTTTGAAATCAGAGTGAAAGGCCTCCAACTTTGTTCTTCTTTTACGCAGTGCTTTGCTTATATCCAAGGACTCTTTCCGGTCCATGTAAAGTTCATTATCGTTTTTTTCTTGGTATATTCTTCCATTTTT
>NW_006408854.1:995316-997898 GCF_000296735.1 Chrysochloris asiatica
AGAGGCAAGGAGAGAACATAGCTTCAACAGCAAGCAGGTTTATAGAAAATAAATCTAGGAGGGGAATTCAAAGCCGAGAGACAGAGAATCTGCCCATCCCTTACAGATGGGTGTATTTAAGGCAGTGTGGTCCTGGGTACAGTAATGGGAAGATCCAGGTTGGTGGGGGCTGGGGGATTGGCAGGATTTTAATGAGTGGAGGTATGGAGAAATTCTGGAAACCAGAAACTACTAGGGGAAGGACTTTTTGGTGTAACAAAGACTTAAGCTTTCTGGAGACTAAAGTTTAAGCAGAACTTTATTTGGTGCAATTTTGGGGGCAGCTAGAATGCCACTTTTGTATTTTCATCTTGTATTCTGCCACTTTGCTGAATCTTCCAATGAGTTCCATTAATTTTTTGCTAAGTCTGTCAGATTTTCTGTATATTTAATCATATCATCTGTAAATAGAGAGAGTTTAACTTTTTGTTTGCCAATTTGAATGCCTTTAATTTCCCTTTCTTGCTTTTTAGCTCTGATTAAGACTTCCAGCACAGTATTGAATAGGAGTGTTGACAAGGGCATCCTTGTCTGGTTCCTGTTCACAAAGGGAAGGCTTTCAGTTTCTCTTCATTAAGAGTGATGTTGGCTTTTGGTTTTGTATATTCCTTTTATCTCTTAATTTCTTTTAACCAAAACAAGTAGAATTCTGCCACTTGAACATATTTACAGATATATTTGGAAATATTAAAAAAATTATTTAGGTTTGGCCTTATGCAAAAATTTGTCATAACTTGTTTGTTCTTTAAGTTGATTCTGTTAACATGAAAATGTATACTAATTTTACCAGTTCTCACTGAACTGGGAAATTTGCAAGAGTCTTTTGGAGATAATAATTTAGCAGGTTGTTGTTAAGTGCTGTCGAGTTGGTTCTGACCCATAGCGACCCTGTATAGGGTTTCTAAGGAGCAGCTGGTGAACTTGAGCTGCCAGGCTTGCAATTCAAATGGGTTTGCATTCTGATGCATTAACCCACAGTGACACACCAGAACTCCAATTTGGCAAGTTGTGCTGCAGAATCCAATGGAGGTTTTCTGTTTTGTTTTGGTTTATTTAGTTGTAGTGTTCACCATCTTCTAAGGTATTGGTGTTCTCTGGAATCCGAGCAGTCTTATTCATATGTGTTTAAAGTTTTTCTCCCTAGTTTCTTAACATAGGCTCCCTGGTAGCACTGTGGGTTAAGCAGTGGACTGGTAACTGAGAGGTCAGCAGTTCAAACTCCACCAGTAGCTCCTGGAAAAAGATAAGGCTGTCTGCCTCATAAAGATTTATAGTCTCAGAAACCTATATAGGGTCACTGTGAGTTGGCATCAGAATTCTGGTGTGGTACTGTAGGATTTGCACTGGACTACTAACCATGATGTCAGCAGTTGAAACCCACCAGCTGCTCCTTGGAAACTCTGTTAGTCAGAACTGACTTGAAGGTACTTGACAATAGCAATGAATCAGAATTGACTCTTTGGCAGTGGGTTTATCTTAATGTTCAGATCTCTCTTCTGTCTGTCTCTAATCATATATGGATTATAATGCATATGAAGAAAAAATGATTAATATAAGTGAAATGCAGCAAATATTTTATATAGTTTGTATTTGCTTTTATGGAGGATGGAGCAGTTTAGTGATCCTACAATAGCTGGGGTTGTATGATACGACTCTGGAAACTGACAAAACAGAAATGTTGCTTTTGAGTTGTAGAACACTGGATTTCCATTTCCATTGTAGTTTGCTGATTTCTTTTGTAACTTCAAAACTCATTTTTTTTTTTTTTTTTAAGTTTTTGTGAATTGAGTGATAGCTTACTTGGCAGAACATTGGTTTTTACACTCATCGTTTCATTGCAATGATTACATTCTCTTCCTTGCATCATCATTCAACAGTATTTGCCTCTATTCCCTCTGTTTTGATTTATTTTGGGGGGGGGGTGGTTTACACAAAATCACTCAGGAATATATAATCATTTAAACAACCAAAGGGCACATTCTGCAAACCTGCCTCCTGGCTGCTGGCACTCAGTCTTTCTTTTTCCATGAGTCTAGAGGCCTCAGCTGCTCTCTCTCCATGTCTTCATCTCTCTCTCCATCTCTGGTATCACTGCTTCTCTGGATAGGGTGGTCATTCTGCTTGTGCTCTTCTCCTTGATGGTCCTAGGGTCCTCTGTTCCTGGACTGTAAGATTAACTACTCCCTCATTTTTGTTACAAAACTTCTACCTTTACAGTTGTGACAGTTGCAATTAGATATATAACAATTACTCACTATTGAATCATAAGCATCTTATCCCCATTTCTTTTTACCAGACCCATCTAGACAAGATAAAAACGATTCAGTGGGAACTCTTACCTTCCTCGGCACACTCTTAAATCTCTTGAAAACTTGTAAGCCAGTGACTTCATAGCTTTATAGCACCCCCATTTTAGGTAGCCAATGTCTAAGTTGCCCATCCCTATCAACCCTGTATACAGAGGGGATAGGATTGATACTTGATGTGAAGACTCCTTTCCTCTCAGTTGGTATTTTGAGCTACTACATCCATAAGTTGATGGA
>NW_006408854.1:999863-1009659 GCF_000296735.1 Chrysochloris asiatica
TATGAGTTGGTACTGACTCGATAGTACCTAACAACAACAATATATATACATATATCCTTATCCTGGTCCTGGTTATGTGCTGTGGAGTCGGTTCTGACTCATAGTGACCCTGTGCAGGGTTTCTGAGGCTGTAAATCTTTATGGCCGCAGAAAGTCTCATCTTTCTCCAGCGGAACAGCTGGTAGTTTCGAACTGCTGACCTTGCAGTTTGTAGCCCAATTTGTAACCACTGTACATGCTCATATATATTTCTACCAAAGTATTTATGAAAAATCCCCACATAGACACATTCATACTAAGAACCTTTGTTTGTCAGAATTACCCTGCCCTTTTACTCTCAGCATCCTATAATTCATGACAGAATTTGTTTTTGATCACCTTGAAAAATATGGGAAAACCTGAAGGAAGCATGGATTTACAGAATACAGCAACCCAGACTATGTTAGAGTCATTTGCATCATGGATTCCAGACGTAATTCTTTATGCGTCTCTGTATTCTGTTAAAAAAGCAAAGGTCTTACTGTGCAGACAGTTAATTTAACACTTGTCTAGGAAAAATAGAAAGTTTTATTAGTCACTGCCATAATTCCTTTAGATTCAAAACAGCTGTAGGCACTGGCAAGCTGGTTGGAATTAGAAGATTGTGTAGTTTGAATAGTAGATAATGGATGAGATATGCAAGAATAGGAGACATCAGACTGCAAGGAAAGTTGGATGAAACTGAAGAAAGGAGAATCTGAGACAGGAGTGCTTCATTCTTTAGTAACCCTTTCAGTTAGATGCATTTGTCTGAGATACAACTTTTGTCAGGCACAGAGTTACTAATGTGCTGTCCTAGTTGCAGACTATCTGAAAGCAAAGAACACATCTTCATGAATGGAGCAGTTTGATTTAGCAAATGCCTAAGAAACCCAGTAAGAAAGGCGAAGAGACTAAGATAGAAGCTCTGTGAAATTAGCATTTCCCTGTCGGGGAGTTCATTTCTTAGATTTCTAGAACTTCTTTCTTTTAATTAGTCAAAAATATTATATCTATGATTAATTCTGTAGCTTTTTGATTTAAGTAACTTTGAAGAAAATTGTTTTCTTTTTAGAAAATTTTAGTAAAACAATATGGAGATTCTTTATATAACTCTTCATGGCAATTAGGCACATGATTGTTCACTCACAAGTGTGTTTATATACGTGACTACTATAGAATCAGAGATTTTAGTGTAATTGGCTTAGTCTTCATGCCAGTGTTTTAGAATATGGGTTAGTCTTTTTGTCTTTTACTTAAGTGAATATTTACCAATTCAATATTTTTTAAATACCTTTCTTTTTTATATGATTCTCAAAGCAAAGCATGTGACCTTTTAAAAAGGCATTTACCTTTTACCCTGTAAAATGTATCTTGTTAATCACAGAAGGTGAGAGTATGTGGGGGATCGGTAGCATTGGTCTGTGTCCATTGCTGGTGGTATTATTTCCATATTACAATCGGGCTGCAAATCATAAAGTCGGTAGGTCGAAACTACCAGCTGTTCTGGGGGAGAAAGATGAGGCTTTCACTCCCATAAAGATTTACAGCCTTGGAAACCCTGTACAGGGTCACTATGAGTCAGAACCGACTCCATGGCACATAACAACAACAACAACACAACATCATGAAGAGTGGGAGATCTACAATGACCCATTAAGTTAATTTTTTTTAAACTTGAAATCCCTATGCTTTTTGAAATCCTATTATTAGTTATCAATTCCTAAGCTTCTCAAGTGAATATCGTATTAATGGATTTTGTAGTTAGAACTTTTAAGTTTGAAGGTTTTTGATGTACCTGTAGAGCTCAGTTTTATGTTGCAGGGATAAATCAGCCATTTAGTCTCTGTTAAGTACTGGGAAAAATGGAGAAAAGAACACCGTCACTCAAGAGCTCTCCAGTCATGTGTGAAGAAAAACCTGGGATACACAAAATGATGATAAACTGCTAATATCAAACTCATTTGTCTTTGTGGTTGTTCTGACTCATGGCAACTCCATTTTCACCACGCTGGAGTTTAAACAAGCAACATGTGAACTTTATAATCCAATATTAGATTTAGTGGGGATAACAACAGTAGTTCAGAAAGTAGTAGAATTAAGAGTACTGGAGAGTCCTGGAGAGTTCTTTTATAGAAGAGCAGAAATATTGAGTTGACCTTTAGTGGTGAATACATTTTGGATTTATGAGATGATAGAGTGCAGGCTGGAGTTCTGGTGTGGTGCTATGGGTTAACGGCGCTAGACTGCAAGGTTGGTTTGAACCACAAAGTTGGCAGTTCAAGCTCACCAGCTGCTCCTCAGAAATCCTATACAGGGTCACTATGAGTTGGAAACGACTCAATGACAGTCAATTACCACAACAGTGGGCATTCCAGATAAAGAAAGCACCATGAAAAGTTACTGTGGTGGTCATGTTTATACATTACAGGATCCTGATGTAGTACTATAGGATAAGCACTGGTCTGCTAACCACAAGATGGACAGTTCAAACCAACCAACCACATCTTGGAAACCCTATACAGGGTCACTATGAGTTGCAACCACATAATAGCAAAAACAATATTTGTTTTATATGTGCTGCATTACTTTAAATATACAGACATAAGTTATAATTTGGAATTCTGAATGGTCTTCTGATGGTTTTCTCTGGCAATAAAAAAGAATGAATGATTGACTGGATCAATGGATAAGTGGACAGATGTGTGGCTTACTCTGACATTTGACTTTAAGGTCAAGGTACTTATAATAGGTACTTGAAATACAAGGAGGAAAAACAACTTGTGGTAGTGGTGCTTGTGGTAGTGAGGGTACATGGAACAAAGGTAGAGATTGCCATTTGGGGCATTCTGTCTGTTGTTAAGTGCTGTCGAGTGGGTTCCAACTCATAGAGAGCCAGTATAGGATTTCCAAAGAGTGGCTGGTGAATTTGAACTGCCGACCTTGTGATCCAAATTGGCCTAGAGGTCCTGCACCTTTCCTACAATGCCACACCAGGACTCTGATTCTGTCTGTGGGGTTGACCAATGTACAATAAGTGTAGACACCATTTGTCTGTCAGTGGAAACTTGTGGGTTGCTCTAATACTGAACAGGTTTCTGTGGAGTTTTTAGACTAAGATACACTAAGAGGAAAAACCTGGCAATCTACTTATGAAAAGTCACTCAATGAAAGTTCTCTGGTTAACTCCTGTTGTGCATGGGATCGTCTGTGAAGCATCTTTTTGACATTCCTGTGATGTGCAATTTGCAGTTGGTAATAAAGATTTCATATCTGAGGAAGAAATTGAGACACTGCTTGATAAATCCTGGTGTTGCACTATAGAATAAGCACTGGACTGTAAACTGCAAGGCCAGTGGTTCAAACCCACCAGCCACTCTTTGGAAACTCTATACAAGGTTGTTATGAGTGGGAACCAACTTGATGGCACTGAACAACAACAAACACAAAATTCTAAAATAAAGGATTAGGAAGAACCTTGTTGTTGCTGTGTGCTGTTAAGTCAATTTCGACTCATAGCAACTCTGTATAGAGTTTCTGAGAGTAGCTGTTGGATTGTGGACTTTTGTGGACTTTACCAGTCCAGTGCTCATCCTACTGAGCCACACCAAGGCCCAGGAAGAACCTTGGGGAATACTATTTGAGGCACAGAAAGAGCTAAAAGAACCAGCACAGGACATTGGTAAGAGATGGTGAATGAGGTAGAAGGAAAATTACATTGCTAATTTATTGGTGAACATTACCCATGTTTATTTTGTCATCTCATGTTATTAAGGTTTTTTAAAAAAATTGTTAAAAAAATTTCTATCCTAATTTTCAGTGTTTTTGTTTATTTGTTGTAGTTGGAAAATGTGGAATTGGTGAACATAATTCCCCCAATCCCACCTATAAGTCCTAGATTTGGAAAAATCAGGAATATTTCTTTATTGGTCACTCCAGACATTGCAAATGGAGAAATTGGCTTTACTAGCAATCTTCCAATCATTTTGCATGAACCAGACGATTCTACAGCTGAAGTGGTAAGAAGGCTTTTCCTTATTGAAGGAGTTTGGAGTTATGTACTGACACTGTTTTTCTTCTAGAGTTAGCATACAGAGTTCACAGATCTTGAAAAGCTTGCCCATCTATAGCAAGCCTTGAAGATATAATTTGATACAGGTAATCAATGAGTTTATGATTTTTTCATCATTCTTTACTATATTCAAAAAGAATAAAATTAGAATTAGTCACCTACAGGGAGCAGAGGATATTTTGATAGGCATGCTTTTAGTAGTGCTATGGTATTTGATGTGTTGTTCAGTGCCATCTAGTAGGTTCCAACTCAGAGTGACCCTATTTAGGGCACTTGAGGAGCAGATAGTGTGTTTGAACCATCAGCATTACAGTTCAAATGATAACTTGATAACAGTGATAGCAATCTATCTTTTTTTAGTTTCTTCCTAATGAGTGGATTGCTCTTATTTATTTATCATATAAAGCTGTACATTTACCATTTTGTATTTTTCTCTTTAGGCAAATTGAGTTTTAGGAAATGTTTTGGGGTCCATGAACCTTTATTCCACCCTTTTTATGAAATGAAAGAAAATGGGAGTTTCTCTTTGTCCCATCCTGGTCACACTCCCTCCCTCTAGATGTTTCAATGGCCTGGTCCACTCTTATTATTTTTATGACTTTACTTTGAATCGTAGTCTACCCACTACTTATAGTCCCTTACCATTACTAGCCAAATTAGCAGAATGGTTAGAGGTGAAAACGTTTTCTATGGTTTTAAGATTGCATATGAGAAAGGGCAAAGAATAAAGAGGAAACCTCTTTCAAGAAGTTGAAAAATTACCATATCACTACAATTAAATATTCATTTACATTATTTGTTTGAAGATACCTGGTATGGTGCTGTGCGATAATGCACTAGACCACAAGATTGTTTTGAACTGCAAGGTCCACAGTTCAAATTCACCAGCTGCTCCTGGGAAAACCTATACAGGGTTACTGTGAGTCGGAAGCGACTTAAAGGCAATTAACAACAACAACAACATCATAATCTAGAGTCCTGGTATACCTCTATAGGAAAAGTACTGGACTTCCTGGTTTGAACTGCAAGGTCAGTGCTTCAAACCCACCAGCCACTCCTTGGAAACCCTATACAGGGTCGCTATGAGTTGAAAGTGACTTGAGTGCACTTTATAACTCTTGAATGGAAGTACCAAATGCAGTTTGTTTTCATAGATAATAGCTTCCACTTCTGTAGCCCATTCTGTGGAGAAGTGGTGCCCTAGATGTTTTGCTTTTGTGATTTTTAATGATTTCTAATATCACAAACTTATAAAATAGAAGCCAGGAACTTCTTTTTACATGAGGACATTTAGTTCAGAAAGGTTAAGTAATTTACCCAAGATGAGCAAGAGCCATGATTTTAGGATTTATTTAATTGGGTAGCATTTTTGTCTTATTTGCTCATATCACTTTGGGATGTACCTTACATTATGTATAATTTACAGTTTTAATGAAAATATTTATTTTGAATGTATCCTGTCTCATATTGAATTCATTTTCAGAAACCTTCTCATGGATATTTATGGTTTAGTAAGGAGCGTAGTGGTTACGAATCGGGCTGTGAACTGCAAGGTCAGCAGTTTGAAACTACCAGCTGTTCCGCGGGAGAAAAATGAGGCTTTCTGCTCCCGTAAAGATTTACAGCCTCGGAAAGCCTGTTTAGGGTCGCTATGGGTCGGAACCGACTCGACGGCACTTAACAACAACAACAAGCTTGCTCAATGTTTTTCAGATTATTTGACTTAAAATATTTGTCTTTTTATTGAGATGGATCCCTGTGTAGGCATATTTTGGATGTGGATAGTTTATAGCTAAATTTCACTAGTAGAATTAATTAGCTTTATTTAAAATTAGTTTCATGCTTACAAAGATTTGTTCAATTGCGTTTTAATGGCATTTAATAGTTCACTATGTAGAATAACAAAGTGTGAATTCACTAAACATAATGTTTATATAATTTGTGTGCATGTATTTCAGAAGAACTTGTTTTTCTTCTTCTTCTTCTTTTGTATAAGATATACATTCCTCTACATCGGGATGGAACAGATGGGCAGGCTACTGTCTATTGGAGTTTAAAGCCCTCTGGCTTTAATTCAAAAGCAGTGACTCTGGATGATATAGGTCCTTTTAATGGCTCTGTTGTGTTTTTATCTGGGCAAAGTGATACAACAATCAACATTACTGTCAAAGCTGATGACATACCAGAAATGAATGAAACTGTAACACTTTCTCTAGACAGGTAATAACTCCTCTAGGTAATATTTGGCAATATTTTTATGTCCAGGCTCTATTAAATAATTTCGCATTTTTAAAAATTTTTTTTCTCCATATGCTGTTGAGAAAACCCAAGTAGATAATGTTATATTGATTATATTGGCCTGCAGACATTTTTTTTTTTTGGTTATTTGTTGATGGCTTGTTTAGACGAATATTATATTTTTCAGAGACACTTTGCTCTGTTATTTAATGTGAAGAAGCATTCATTACAAAGAGAGCATAGGTGGTATCAGATGACTCTTACTCATAACTAATAAGTTGCTATATTAAAAAAAAGAAAGGCAGCAACAGATTTAAAATGTTAGGTTAAACAAAAAACTCTGTTGGGTTCTTTTTCAATAAAGTAGAGGATTAGAGCCTTTTGAACGAGCAACACGGAATCTGTAATCTTCACATAATGAAATTCTCTTTCTTTACATAGAATTTAGAATTAAGTAATACATAATTGTCAGAGAATCAAAAACAATACAAGGTTGTGGTGTTAGTCTCTAATATAGATTTATTTACCATTCCTCAAAGGGTAGTTTATATTAAGAAAAGATTGCATTCTCTCAAAGAATTTTTTTTTTGTTAAAACAAAAACTTCTTGCTCAAAATGAAAAACACTTAATACTACATTTTATTGATACAAATGAGTGCTTTTTAAAAATCAAAAGCAAACTGTTTGCTAGTAAAGTTCTCTTTATATTTAAGTGGAGGCATGTTAGAGAAGGTTGTATGACTTGAAGACTTTGTAAATTCATATTTCAGAAAGGGTGAAATTCACAAGTTAATTTAATAAATACTATTTTGTACTGCTATGGGTCGGAACTGACTTGATGGCACTTAACAACAACAACAATCATAAGTGAAATATTGATGATTTTTATGTGTAACCCCTATTTCTCTATAATTTTATTATCAACTTTTTGGTTTCTTTGCTAATATTTTGCCAAAACACTTTTCAAGGTTTGTTACAACCTTTCTTTTATCAATCAAATGAAAGGAACACAGCTTTAAAAACCTGATGAGTAGTTTTATTATTTTAAAAGTTTTTACGATAAAAAAAGTTACAGAATGTAGGAAACAGATGATTTAATGCCCATTGTTAATTTTCTTTGCTTTGATGACTACATTATGAATACATTTTGTTTGCTTTGATGACTACATAACACAGCAACAAACCAAAACCGCAGAAAACAAAAACAAAACACAACACAATTAAGAAAAATAAGTCCAAATAACTTGCAGTTTTAATATCTGTTTTATACTGGATCCTAAGAAAGAATTTCATGTGATGAAATAATTTGTAAAATATAGACTAAAATTATTACTTTCTCACTTGTATCCATGTTACTTTAAATTAGGTCTGCACACTTATTATATCTTTAAAATGAGAAAATGAGGAACGATTATAATCCCTAACTGTAGTAACCCATAACATTTATAAACTCAGATTAGTTTCTGCTCTGAAGTTAATGATTGTTTAAAGAATGATTTAAATACCTTTGAAATTTTATGGGTTTTTTTTTATAGTCAGATGCTTTTAAAACAGTCATTTTTGAACCTCATCATGTAAACATTTGAAAATAATTAAATGCTACTTTCGTAGTCTTCTTTTTTCCTTTCTCATATTGGTAAAAACAGTATACTGGTAAGTCTAAATCATGGGATAGAGGATTTCAAAAACTAATGATTCCTTTCATTTCAAGTAGAGGAGATTCATTTATATGTTCATTAAAATGTCTTAATTCAATTAGTAACTTGAGTATACTTGTATTGTCTCAATTGTGCATGTGTGAAAATGCGCAAAATTACACTTGAGTGTTTTCTAAAACATTTTAACTTTAGTTAACCAAAAAGAATAAAATCTATGATTTTAAAAACATGTTGTTTTCTCAAAACCTTAGTTTTGCTGATTTTTAAACAAGCTGAAATTAAAGAATGAATAAATGGCAATAAGCTTCATTGCAATATTGTTATTGCAACAATATTATGATAAAAAATTATCAATACTTTATTGTGATTATAGTGTACAATTTTCTCCTAAAGTCAATTTAAAATTCTCTAATTTTCAACTAAATATAGATAGAAGTTTCCATGATACTAAGCATTTTAAGATGTATTCAATACCATCTTAATTAAAAACATTTTATTGTTCAGTTTCCCCGAAATCAGAAACAACTTTATAATGTCAGTTAATTTTAGAAGATATATGTGATATATAACTCCTTGTTTATAAATATATATTTGATTAAAAATAGAGGCAAGAGTTCTATATTTCAATATTTTCAAGACTATTTGAAAATTAATTAAATTGAGGATTGAGAAAAGTATTTAGATTTCTTGATACAGTATTTGTTAGTACTAAAATACAGCATGTTATTTTATAGCTTCTTGAGTATGTTCCCAGGCAAATGAAGAAAGGTGTGTTTCTCTACTTGTTCAGTTTTAGTTTTCCTATTCAAAAAACAGCAAGCTTTGCAACTGAGGATTGAGGTTTTTGTTTTTCTATAAAAAACCTAATTAAAACTACCTAAGTAATTATAAATAGGACTGAATGAAATTTGCTCAGCTGCTGTGGTTTGTGAGTATGTACAATGTTTGGCAAGCATAAGCGCCTTGGAGGAGGCCTGGAAAGGAATGTCTTGAATGAGTCTTAACATACTGCCTGGCCATGGGGTCATCTTCCATAAGTGGGAATTGCTGAACCTCTTGCTAACACTTGTCAATAGCAAAGTACCAGTGTGCGGAGTTCCCATAAAGTGAACATGGCTAGTGCTTGGGAAAAAACAGACGGGCTTTCTTTAGCTTTATTTTACCCTGCCTCTCTTAAGTTTCTAGCAGTATTAGTGTGGTTTTGGCAAATGTTGCCTCTTTCTCCTTTCCCCTACCCCAGCCCCCACACTTTTTTTTTTTTTTTAATGTTGCACAGGGTAGAAACGGAAAGATTTGTGGTATATTTTGGGTAAGTATAGAAAATCATGGCTTGTTTATTGATTTTTCAGCATTTTGCTTATAAGTGATTATTTTGGACAAACCTACTTTACTGCATGACACATGGTCCTTGAGTGATTTTGCTTGTCCATCTGCCTGTGCATGCTTTGTGTAGAGGTTGCTTTTCTAATGGTAATAGAGCATATATGAATTTTTTCTTTGTTCTAAGAGTTTTAAATTATGAGTGTGTTTAGAATATTTGATAAAATGTTCAATAATTATTATAACTATATTTTTGTATTATACATCTTGTACAATACAAAACATGTAGCATGTTTGAAGAACTTAAACTTTTAACTTTGTTTATAGTTTACATAGTCCTAGAGAACAAAGAAATTCTTACACAAAATCTTTTATGATTCCTGTAATTTATTTAACAGAGAAATACCAACTACATTATCTTCCCATTAGTTTTTGAGTACATATAGGAATTTTCTTGCCTACATCTTCTCAGTTGTGGTGTATAGACCTT
>NW_006408854.1:1009759-1021380 GCF_000296735.1 Chrysochloris asiatica
TTTAGCATAGGGTGACATAATTTAAGAAAGTAAAAAGCTGTTTGATGCTCGGAATGGTCTATTATATTTTATATTTGGATTAATTTTTCTTGTCTTCTAGCTTGTGTGGACAAAGGAAATTTCAATTAATGAAAATATTAATATTGAAGAAACATAGGAATACTTGATATTCATATGTTTTATTGGAATATTGAAGTCATATGAGCTCATATGACTTTAATAACAACATTATAAATAACTGTCCTATTATGCTATCACTTTTGTGACATACTAATATACTAATATTGTTTGTCAGATTTCCTAAAGCTATGAAAGGATATTAATTCAGATTATATATTTAATAGGAAGCAAGCTGTGCTTTTACATATTAATTATGGCTTCATTGTGATTTTGAGATCTGATCATGAGTGCTCTTTGGTTCAATAGGAAGTGACATTTGGAAAGGTTTAAAGCAGCTTGCAGGATTGAGAATTCTCAAAGAGCCTGCTAGCTTTTAAACTCTCAGAGCCTTGCAGTCCAAGCCCCTTTGATCATTCTAATTACACACTGAGCATAAAAACCAGAAATAATAAAACACCATATTGCTTTAATATGTTCTTTTGAGTGATGTATAGGAATTGTTATAACATGCCATACATCTCAATTGATTTTTTTTTTTCTCATATGTCCTACATTTTCATTATTTTAAAAGGAAAAAGAAAAAAACTGCATGAGGTTAAAGTTGTAGTGAACCAAAGTAATGTAAAGGACACAAAATATTTATAAAACTGAATCATAGGCTCAATGCAAAGTTCATTTTCTATTAGTTTGGCATACTAGATGTACCATTAGTATCATTTTATGCAATTAGATTTTAAAAGAAATTCAAGTGAATATAAAATTAAAACATAATTTTTAAATATATGTTTTCTAACTTACGTAGTAAATTATAATTTTCTAACAACTCTATGGAAACAAATCTATAAACTATGATACTTCATAAAAATAAAATATAGTACATTTATAGCAGTTGGTTACTAATATTGATATACATATGCAGTGTATGGTTTCAGAAAAAAAAAATTCAGTGAACACAGAAGTAAATAAAAGTTCTCTTATAACTGTTGTGAGTATACTTAATATACTTAAATCCAATTATGATGTTAATTCCTAGTAATTTCCTTTTCCACAATTTAGAAATGTAAATATTACATTAGAAACCTGGAAGTTTTAAAAGAAAAACTGTAGTCATATAGTAACCTTTACCCCTTCTGATTTCTCCAGGGTCAATTTGGAAAATCAAGTTCTGAAATCTGGATATACTAGCCGGGATCTAATTATTTTGGAAAATGATGATCCTGGGGGAATTTTTGAATTTTCTCCTGCTTCTAGAGGACCCTATGTTATAAATGTAAGTATGAAAGAAATTCAGACTCCCATGCTCACAAATTCAGGAGAATACCATTAAGAAGCCGACAAATGTTTGTGAATTTTTGTTTTCCTTTAAGGAAGGAGAATCTGTAGAGCTCCACATCATCCGATCCAGGGGAGCTCTTGTGAAACAGTTTCTACACTACCGAATAGAGCCAAGAGATAGCAATGAATTCTATGGAAACATGGGAATACTAGAATTTAAACCTGGGGAGAGGGAGATAGTAATCACCTTGCTCACAAGATTGGATGGGATACCAGAGGTATGAGATTTTTTATTTACCTTGTGCTTTTGCTGAAGATTGATATTACCTAGCATACTGTGAATATATATATTTTTCAAATTTGCAAAGAGGCAAGCAAGGAGAAAGTGGGCAATAAAAGATTGAGTAGTGCTTATGTTTGAGGGGAAAACAAGCCAAAAAACAAAGCAAGATTCATTCAAATTTTATTGGTGTATATTTGTCTTAAATACATAAATACCAAACAATCGGAAACTTTCGATGTATGATTAGTTTTCATCTTCTTTTAACTTGTTAGTTGTTTACCCTTATTTCATGTAATTTCTATTCACTGAAAGTTTACTGATATGGTTTTGAACTGAAGAAGTTGCTGTAAAATTATTTTTAAAGTAAATAGATTTGATTTATATTACTGGAATCAAGGTTAGTTCCATTATGCTTAAACACCAAATGTATGTTTAGTTTTAAATTTATTGTATTTTATTTATGCATTACTTTGACTAGGCAGTCTAGATAAGGTTCAGTCTTCTTACAGTTTTAGGATATCATAGTGTTTTATTTAGTCCCTTTTGGATAATGCATATTTATATTTGTTATTTTAATTGATGAAAGAAGGTTCAAAACATTTTTAAATGATATCATCTGATTTGCCTTTTAATGCATTGGCTATTTTTGAAACATTGAATATTTGTAAATATGTAGGTTTTATTTACTCTAAAAATTTCAACTCTATGTTTTCCCTCATTTGACATGCTTAATTTAGTTGGATGAACATTATTGGGTGGTCCTCAGCAGCCATGGTGAATGGGAAAGCAAGTTGGGAAGTGCTACGGTTGTCAACATAACAATTCTGAAAAATGATGATCCTCATGGGATTATAGAATTTGTGTCGGATGGCCTAATTGTCCTTATAAATGAAAGCAAAGGAGACATTATCTATAGTGGTAATTTATTCTGCTCCCTATATTCTATATTTACCAAAGGTGAAATAAATCAATTTTTAAGTGTTTTTTATTTTTCTATTTTATTAACTAGCTATTTTCAGTTGCCCAAAACTGTCTTAGAAATTATTTGCAGTGCAGAATTTGTCTTTTTTTTTCTCTCCAACCATATTTTGTGTTGCTGTTTGTATTTCTTACACTGTACTGTGATGTTCTTGATGACTCCAGTTATATTTTGATTTCAATTCACAATATGCAGTGCAACTCAAAACAATGAGCCAAGTCAAATAGAGAAACTGTAAGTTACTGCAGGAGAATTATTAAAATGGTGAGAAATGAGAAGTGTTGTCTTTCTAGAGCAGTGTCTACCTAGGTAAGAAAATGACTTTTGAGTGTGCACCTTTCCTTGGCAAATACCTTTATAGAGCTTTGTGATTCCTTTCCTAGTGACTGACCAAGGGAATTGAGCAGAACTACTCCTTAGGGTTTCCAAGACTGTAAATCTTTACGGAAGTCAAATCTCATGTTTCTTCCATGATGCAACTGGTGGATTGGAACCATCAACTGTGGGGTTAGCAGGTCATTGCTTAACCCACTGCATAACCAATACTCCTTGAGGACTTTGTGATATGTGCATCTCATTGATTATCAATCTGCTTTATGTGGCAAATGACTTTTTTTTTAAATGATTTATTGTGAATTATGGGATAGTTTACATGGGAGAATATTACTTTTACATTCATTCCATCGTATATCATCTCATTGCCATGGTTACATCCCCTCCATGCAATCCTTCCCCCGTGACCCTCCACCCCCCTTTTTGGGTAGCCAATGTCCAATTGTGTGGCAAATGACTTTTAAAACCCCAAACTATGATAGAAAATTTTGACTTTATTTGATAACATACATCATCTACAGAGTTGAAGAAAGATGAGGCTTTCTGTGCTGATAAAGATTTATAACCTCGGAAACCCTATTTAGAGTCACTATGAGTTGGGATATAAGGAGCTCTGGTAGCGTAGTGGTTACGAATCGGGCTGCGAACCTTAAGGTCAGCGGTTCGAAACTACCAGCCGCTCCGCGGGAGAAAGATGAGGCTTTCTACTCCCGTAAAGATTTACACCCTCGGAAACCCTGTACAGGGTCGCTATGGGTCGGACCCGACTCGATGGCACTTACCAACAACAACAATAACAATGAGTTGGAACTGGCTTGAAGGCACTTAACAACAGCATCAACAGGCCTATTGGGGAGGATTAGGCTAATAATATTTTAAATTATTGTGTTTTTGGCAGAAGAAGACTAACTAATACATGTTTATATGTACTTTGGAGTCTGTAGTAACAAGCAATAGACCTTTTTTGGTTGTTTGTTTTAAGTCTTATTACTATTTTTTATTTCAACAGTTTCTTACTCATCATTTTTGAATTGTTTGATATATATTCATATACATTATATATTTTTTATTTCACAGCTGTTTATGATGTAATAAGAAATCGAGGCAACTTTGGTGATGTTAGTGTATCATGGGTGGTTAGTCCAGACTTCACACAAGATGTAGTTCCCATCAATGGGACTGTTTTCTTTGGACATCAGGAATTTTCAAAAAATGTCACCATTTATTCCCTACCAGATGAGGTAAATGTTACATTTATAGTATTTTGTTTTATTTGTTTTAGCTGCACAATCATTATTTTTTAATTAAATAATTGAATAACTGGTAATAAAGAACTCAAGTATTAAAATATCTGCCTAGAAGCAGGAAAAAATACTATGTTTTTGTTTCTGTGAAGGCATTTTTACCTCTTAAAAGTGACAAAGGTCAGTGGCACTGCTTATGTGTCAAATATCAGTGATTCAAAGCTGTGGGGAATGTTGATCCCTGTGCTAGTAGATAGGTCTTGTGAAGATGAGGTCACCACCCTCTTTCAAGACTTTACACGGGTATCCTGTGGTTCAGTCTCAGAATCAGCACAGTGGGCCAGATGGATCCTGGATCCAACATGGTGTTTCTTCTTATTGAAAATGAAGAGAAAGAAGATGCTATTGTAAAAGTATGTAGCAACAATGGAGAGTGAGATTTTCTGAAGAAAAGGACAGTTATGGCCCTAGGGCAGTTATGGTAGCCTGCCTCCTTCCCCCATATTTTTTAAGAGAAAAAAAAAATCCCAGCACTTTTTTGTTTTAGAGTGAGGAAAAGACCCGCTACATGGATAAAGGGAAAGATAACCAATGTCTACTTGGGGATATATTCTCCAGAGCTATAGGGAAACTCATCTTGTTTAAACATGCTTTATTTGGAAGAAATTTGTGCATGTATGAACTGGAAACCTAGTAGTAATACTTCTTGACTTAATTCACATTTTCTGATTTCTTAGAGAACTAATAGGAGCTTGGAAGATCTCTATTTTTCATTTATATAAGGCAAACTATCTCTGTTTGCATGAAGTTTTCTTGTTAATAGAAATAAACTGTTTGAATAAACAATATTAAAATATTTAATTTAGTTTTGATTTGAATCCTAATTGAATATACAATGGCTCTGCCTCAGAAATGACATTGAGCAAAGCACTTTAAATATAAAAGATAATTTAGGAATATATAATTCAATTATATGTACAATGACCTGACTTTAAACATATATAACATATTTTCCAAAAGATTCCAGAGGAAATGGAAGAATTTACTATTATCCTACTTAATGCCACTGGAGGAGCTAAAATAGGAAATAAAACAACTGCAACTCTGAGGATTAGTGGAAATGATGACCCCATTTATTTTGCAGGTTGTATTTCTATCTTATTTGAGTGAGTTTGCATCTTTCATACCAGTATATATTTTAAGATAAGATTATATGCCTTCGACTTAACCATTTTACAATGCAATCAATATGTATTGCAACATAACTTCATGATTTGTTTAGATGATTCTTTTTTTTTTTAAGTTTTAAGATATTTCTGAGATCTTCTGAAGTAAAAATAAAATAAGTACTATTTTATTAGGCTTTATCACCTTCCTTTAAATTCTAAACTGTTTATTTTCTTTTATTCAGAAAAGTGTATTTTTTCCCATGATCTCCACACACATTCTAGCTGGTTCAAGTCCTAGGTATTATACTTAGTGACTTGTCGCCAGTCATCTTAATTAATATCTAGTGGATATATCATTAAGGTTTTCTTGTTTCTTTCTTTCTACTTTAATACTATCTTTAACCATTTGAGGCAATTTTCTTTTATTTATGATATTTAATTGGTGTCTAATTCTTTGTAAAACTTTTTGTGAGCTGTACATAGGTCAAGTTTACCATTGCAGAGATCTTTAAACCACTTAAGTTTAATTGATTCATATTATTAATACTCAGTTAACCTAATTAATGAATTGGTTTTTTGCTCAGCCTTATGCTAACTGCTGTGGTAAAAATAAAATATATCTGGGCCTGTTCTCAAGGAATTTTAAATTTGTAAGTAAGGGATATAAAACAGCAGGCAGAGTTTACAAAGATATGTAATTAACTGCTAAATTGGGTGTTAAAGACTGGATTAAGTAAGCTTTAAGGGAAGAGGAAGGCCATTGACTGGAAATAAAGGAAGCCCCATGAAAGAGTTGGGCATAGAGCTGATTTTATCAAGCAAAGAATCAATGGAAAGCATTTCTTGGGACAGAGAACAGGAGACAATGTAGACATCAATGATCTGGAAGTATGTAGATGATATGAAAAATCTCACTGTTCCTTTCTTATGAATATTTCAGAACCTCGTGTAGTGAGGGTTCAGGAAGGTGGAACTGCTTCCTTTACTGTTCTCAGAAATGGATCTGCTGATGTTGCCTGCACTGTACAATATGCCACCATGGATGGGAAAGCTACTGCAAGAGAGGGAGACTTTTTACCTATTGAAAAAGGGGCAACACTTGTGTTTGAGGTTGGAAAAAGAGAGCAGCGTATATCTGTATTTGTCAATGAAGATGATAGCCCAGAAACAGATGAGCCTTTTTATATAATCCTCTTTAATTCAACAGGTACATAAACTGTGTTTTAAAAACAAGTTCATTGTTTCAGTGTTTTATTGAGATGATAGTATGTATTCCTGTACAACAGTAGTGCCCATTATGACTGGGCAAGTGTAAATTTGTTATTATTTCTCTAATTTTTGGAGGGATGGGTTGAGAAATATGTTGAACATTCATGCACCTGCAGCTCAATGACAATATTTATCAACTTTTACACAGTGTGGCACAAATAAAAAATTATATAAGAAAGATAACATACTTAAAATGAATGAGCCCTGGGAATATAGCCTAGGTCTTCCCTGGAGTCTTGGTGTGGCACTGTGGGATCAGTACTGGACTGCTAACTGCAAGGCCAGTAGTTCAAATCCACCGGCCACTCCTTGGAAATCTTATACAGGATTGCTATGAGTCTGAAACAACTCAGTACTTAATAACAACAAGCCTTCCCTAGTCATTCAAGGACTGTAGGGACAGTTATCTTGTAACACCTACCCTTAATATCAGGGTCTTGAAGACACTGGTTGGGAAGTTGTTTTTGTAGGTGTTTGATCACAGTGGCTGTTTGATAATAATTCTCTAAATGCAGCCAAGGGAACAGGTGGGCTTTTCTTTCTCTTCCTCCTTGTAAATGAAGCAGGATGTTTTTATTCCATTGTGCAGATCTTGACAATATTTTGACCCCACCTTTAGTAAACTTAAAGGTTTAAAGTTTCTCTTGGTACTTACTTTATTCTTTTAAAAATACAAAAATCTTTCCTCCTGAATCTTTTGAGAATTAGTTGTTGTTGTTGTTAGGTGCCATCGAGTTGATAATGACCCATAGTGACCTTATGCACAGCAGAACTAAACACTGCCCAATCCTGGGCCAACATCACTACTATTGCCATGCTTAAGGCCATCGATGCTGCCACTTGGCCAATCCATCTCACTGGGGGTCTTCCTCTTTTTCTCTGACCCTCCACCCCTCCACCATACCATACTTCTCCAGTGACTGGCCCTTCCTGACAATATGTCCAAAGTATGAGAGACGAAGTTTGGCCATCTAGGCCTCTAAGGAGCACTCCGGCTGCACTTCTTCCAAAATGGATCTGTTGAATATTGAAAAGCACTTTCAATATTCTACGCCAATACCATAACTCAAAGGCATCAATTCTTCTAAGGTCTTCCTTATTCACTGTCCATCTGTTGCATGAATATGAGGTTATTGAAAATACCATGGCTTGGGTCAGGTGCACTTTAGTCCTCAAGCTGACATCTTTGCTCTTCAACACTTTACAAAGATCTTGTGCAGCAGATTTGCCTAATGGAATATGTTGTTTGATTTTTTGACTGCTGCTTCTGTGAATGTTGATAGTTGATCCAAGAAGAATGAAGTCCTTGACAATTTCAATCTTTTCTTCATTGATAAGAATATTGTTTATTGGTCCAGTGGTGAGGATGTTTGTTTTCTTTACCTTGAGATGAAATCCATACCGAAGGCTGTGTTCTTTGATATCCATCAGTAAATGTTTTAAGTCCTCTTCACTTTCAGCAAGCAAGGTTGTATTATCTGCATATCAGAGGTCATTAACGAGTCTTTGTCCAATCCTGATGCCACGTTTTTCTCCATATAACCCAGTTTCTCGGATTATTTGCTCAGCAGACAAGTTGAGTAAGTATGGTGAAAGAATCCAACCTTGTTGCACACTTTTCTTAATTTTAAAACATGTTTTAGAACATGTTCCCATGTTCTGTTGGAACAACTGCCTCTTGGTCCAGGTATAGACTCCTCATGAGCACAATTAAGTGCTCCGGAATACTCATACTTCACAATGTTGTCCATATCTTGTTATGATCCACACAATCGAAAGCCTTTTTGTAATCAATAAAGCACAGGTAAACATCTTTCTGATATTCTCTGCTTTTAGCCAAGTTCCATCAGACATCAGCAATGATATCCCTCATTTCATGTCCCCTTCTGAATCCGGCTTGACCCTCTGGAAATTCTCTGTCAATGCATGATTGTAGTGTTTCTGTATTACCTTTAGCGAAATTTTACTCGCATAGGATATCAAAGAGATTATCTGATGATTTCCGCATTCCATTGGGTCACCTCTCTTTGGAATGGGCACAAATATGGACCTCTTCCAATCAGTCGGTCAGATAGTTGTCTTCCAAATTTCTTGGCATAGCTGAGTGAGTGCCTCCTGTGCTGCCTCACTTTCTTGAAAGATTTCAGTTTTCAATCCATCAATTCCTGGTGCCTTGTTCTTTGCCAATTCCTTCAATGCACCTTGGACTTCCTCCCTAAGTATCACTGGCTCTTGATCATATGCTACTTCTTGAAACAGTTGAACATTAACCAGTTCCTTTTGGTACAGTGACTCTGTGTATTGCTTCCATCTTCTCTTGATGCTTTCTGCATCATTCAATAATTTGCCCAAAGAATCTTTCAATAATGATAGTCGAGGCTTGAATTTTTTCTTCAGTTCCCCCAGCTTGAGAAATGCTGAATGTGTTCTTCCTTTTTGGTTTTCTGATTCCTGATCTTTGCACATTTTGTTGTAATAATTGGCTTTATCTTTTTGAGCTGATCTTTGAAATTTTCTGTTTAGCTCTTGCACCTCCTCATTTCTTCCATTAGTTGCACACCTCCAAATACATTAATGTGTTTTTCCTACTAGTAAGGACATTCTTGTATATAACCACAATATGGCATTTCTGAAAATCAGGACGTTAACATTAAAACAATTATTGCCATGTAATCCTCAGACCCCATTCACGTTTCTTCAGATGTCCTTATAATACACAGAGCAAAATGATTCAGCCCCCAACCCATGCATTGCATTTAATTGTCATGTGTCTTTAATCTTTTCAATATGGAATAGTTTCTCAATATAGTAGATTACAGGCTAGTTCTTTTGTAGAATGTCCTCATTTTGGGTTTGCCTGATGTTTCCTCATGATTAGAAGATTCAAGTTATGCGTCCTTGACAGGAATTTCACAGAGGCAATGCTGTGATTTTAGCATCAGTTGGCATATGATTTTGATTTATTCCTTTACTAAGATTTTCACTTTGATCAGGATTAAGGTGGTGTGTGCCAGTCTTCTCCATTATATACTTCATTTCCTTGGTAATTAATGTATATGAGGGTGAATAAAAATTTATACTCACTCTGGCAGTAGAACTTATTTTAAACAACTTTTATAAAAGACAACTACATCATTTTTTTACATTATCCCCTTGCTTTTCAATACAGTTTTTCTGTCAACAAGGTTTCACATTCCCTTATTTAAACATGTTTTAGGCTGAGCTGCCAGCTGCAAATACACTACTATATTCACTTCTTCATCAGAGGTGAATCTTCCATCTCGAAGAGCTGCTTTCAGGTGACCAAACAGGTCACCTGAAAGTCCGATGGAGCAAGATCAAGAATAGAGGGAGGATGTTTAACACCTCAAAATGGAGTTTTTTCAGAATGACAACTGTGTGAGCAGAAGGGTGCAGATGTGTATTTTCATGCAAGATCACAGCTGCCCTGGATAGCAGTCCTCTGTATTTAATCAGAAGTTTTCAGCTTCAGCTCTTTAGTGAGTACCTCACTGTAGTGAGCACTGTTGATTGTTGAACCTTTTTCCTGATAGTGTTTAAATACTGGTCCTTGTGAATTCCAGAAAACTGGAAGCATCAATTTTCCAGCTGATTATTGACTTTTGAATGTTTTCTTGGTTGGTAATTAATGATGTTTCCAACCCATATTCTGCCATTTACTCTCAGGCTGGTAGTGATGAATCCATGTCTCATCACCAGTAACAATTTTTTTTTTAAAGAATCTTTTACCTTTTTTTGAGTATTAGTCCAAATTTTGTTTGCAGATATCCCAACACTTCTGTTTATGCTTTTCCATGAGTTGTTTTGGTACCCATCTTGCCCAAACGTTTCAAAACAGAAGTCTATCATGGATTATTTCATAGGCAGAACCATGACTTTTTTGCAAAAAATTTGCAACATAATCATTTGTTTGTGTGACAGAATCATTTCATGTGGACAGGCATTTTATTATAACTGGAGTGTGGATAATTTTTTACTCATCTTTGTATTTTGTGAGGAGATACGTAAAACTTAGATATTTATCAGTATGGACTCATGATTTTTATTTAGTGCAGTGAGTTGTTTTATTAGAACCACGATTGATTTAGAGGCTCAAATTGTCTCAAATTTGACCTGTGGTAGCTTGTTTGATATGGCTGCTTTGTCTTTTTTTTTTTTTTTATAAGCAACTTTATATATATGTTTTATTGTGAATTATGTGATAGTTTACATGGGAGAACATTAGCCTTACATCCATCCTATCGTATATCATTTCATTGCCATGGTTACAATCCCCTCCATGCATCATCAACCAACCAAAGGGTATACACTACAAGCCTGCCTTCTGGTCATCAGCACACAGTCACTCTCCTTCTCTGGATCTAAAGTCCCCAGCTGCTCCATCTCTCCACATCATCATCTCTGCCTCCATCTCTGGCATCACAGCTTCTCTGGGTAGGGTTCCGCTCTCCATTCTTTTCCCTTGATGGTCCCAGGGACCTCCACTCCTAGACTGCAAATTTAATCACTCCCCTCCTTGCTAAAAAACATCTACCTTTACATTGACAACCCTGACAATCAGTTCTGATAACAATTATTCACTATTGTATTACAAGACACCTATCTGCATTTCCTTTTATCAGCTCCGCCTAGACAGATAGGATACTACTCAGTGGAGATTCTACCTTCCTCAACACCCTCTGGATCTAGGTTCCCTTCTTTTTTTTTTTTTTTCTTAAATAATTTATTGTGAATTATATTCATTCTGTCGTATATGTCTCATAGCCATGGTTACAATCCCCTCCATGCAATCCTTCCCCCGTGCCCCCCAGGTCTTCAGCACACAGTTGCTCTCCCTCTCTGGGTCTAGAGTCTCCAGCTGCTCCATCGCTCCACATCATCATCTCTGGCTCCATTTCAGGCATCACTGCTTCTCTGGGTAGGGTCCC
>NW_006408854.1:1023370-1039026 GCF_000296735.1 Chrysochloris asiatica
GTTTGCTCTGATGGTGCTTTGTCTTTTTGATGAATACTTATAATTCTTTGAGCAGTTATAAGTTTTATCTTGTACTTTCTTTGCCACAATCCTGAAATCAGCCATTTTTCCAAGCCTTAGCTTTGATTAGTGAATAGTGGTATTTAAAAACTAGGATCTGTACAATATGTAAGCTTCTGCTCAGTGGGAGAAACATGAGACTTTCCATACCTGCAAAGATTTACATACTTGGAAACTCGGTAAGCGGTTTCCATTAGTCAGAACAAACTTGATAGCACTTAACAACAACAACTATGAGGTTTTGCTCCATAGTGTGGAGACATAATGAACATACGAATGCACACACAAATGTACATATGCTTATACACATTTGTATTTTTGTTATGCATCTAGCAAGAAGATGTTTACTTATTTACTTTGTAAAATATATTGTTGGGGTAATGTATACATTGATGGGAGAGAGAAAGAGAGAGGGAGAATGAATGAATTACTTACTGATCTGAGCTATGGGTCTATCTATATTGTCCTTGCATTTGTCTGCAATATTTTTCTTTAAATGATAGAATTTGACAAGTTAGTGATTTTAGTTACTGTGAATTAGATGAGAGAAAGCTCTAGATTTTGTATTTTTACTTATATTTTCTTTTTTCTGTTCTTCTTATGTTCTTCTAACATGAAGGTCCTGAGAAACCAGTGGTGGGAGTACTAGTAGTGGTGTTTTTCTTGGTAATTATTGTTCTGAGTGGGAAGCAAGGTGGCTCTGTACCATAAGCATTGGACTGCAAACTACAAGGTCAGCAGTTTGAGTTTGCCAGCTGCTATGCAGAAGAAAGATGAGGCTGTCGGCTTCCACAAAGATTTGTTGTTGTTGTTGTCAGGTGCCATCAAGTCGGAACCGACTCATAGCAACCCCGTACACAGCAGAACAAAACAATGTCCGATCCAGGGACAACCTCACTACCGCTGCCACACTTGAGGCCATCAATGATGCCACCTGGCCAATCCATCTCATTAGGGGTCTTCCTCTTTTTCTCTGACCCTCCACCTTACCCAGCATGACATCCTTTTCCATTGACTGTTCCCTTACAGCCTTGGAAATCCTGAACAGGGTAGCTATTATTCCAAACTGACTTGATGACATTTAATAGCAACAACAACAAATTACTCTTAATATATGTCCTTTGAGTGAGTTATTATATTAAAATGTTGCTGTTATGTGCCATGCAGTCGGTTCTGACTCATAGCAACCCTGTATAGTGTTTCTGAGGCTGTAAATCTTTATGGGAGCAGAAAGTCTCATCTTTCTTCCACGGAACAGCTGGTAGTTTCAAACTGCTGACCTTGTGGTTTGCAGCCCTATTTGTAATCATTATGCTACCAGAGTTTTTTATATTAAAATATGTCACCACATTTAGAGCAATTGCTAAAAATGGTCAATTTACCCTATGCAAATTATTATTATTATTGAGGCACACAAAAAAACTCAGGAATGTATAATCCTTTAAACAAATTGCCCATTTTGCAAGCCAGCCTCCTGCTCGCCAGCACAGAGCCTTTGTCTTTCTATGAATCTAGAGTCCTCAGATGGCTCTGTGTCTCCATGCCATCACCTCCATCTCTGTCTCTGGTGTTGCTGCTTCTATGGATAGGGTCCCACATTCTGCTTATGTGCTTCTCTCTTGATTGTCCTTGGGTTCTTTATTCCTGGAATGTAAGGTTAACTACTCCCCCTTTTTGTTATACAGCTTCTACCTGTACAGTAAATACAATTTTTAAATACTATTAATGATGTGTATGTAATAGCAAAACTCTGTCAAAATTGAATTTTATCATTGTTCTTTGTGTTGTTTTATTATTCTGTGTTGTCTGATTTACTGTCTACTTTTTATGTCCTTTTTTACTTTTTCAGTTGGCGAATTATGAAGTGCAGATGAGTAGTATTATATCAATTGTTTAATGTGATGACTATATAGAATTCCTGTTTCTATAATTTTACAATGGTTATCCTCATTTAATTAAAAAAAAAATTATTTGCATGAGCTCAGCTAACATCGTAAATAGCTTATAAAAATAATTGCCATGGAGTTGCTCCAATCCCATGTTCACACCAGGTGTGTCAGAGTAGAACCATGCTCCAAAGGGTTTTCTTGTTAAATAATACTTTGCTATATTCTGTTTTCTAAGAAGTACATGTTTCCTTTCAACAATTTCTAAACTGGGTGTTGAGTGATACTGGTTACGTTCTTCACAGTGCATGACCATTTTCATTATTTCTATTCAGTTCTTTTGCTCTCTTACATTCCCATTTCTGGTTTAAAGTATTTATTGACTATTTGGATATAGGGTTTTCAATGACTGGATTTTTAAAAGTAGAATAAATAGCAGGCTATTCTTCCAGGGCACCTTTTGGGTAACAGCCAAGTACTTTAATTCTTTTTACAACCCAAGGTCTTATTTGTATTAGTTATTGGGTCCTGGTGTGGCTCTGTGGGTTTATGTGCTGGACTGCAAGGTCAGTTTAAACCACAAGGTTGCTGTTTCAAGCTCACCTGCCACTCCTCAGTCACTTTATACAGGGTGACTATGAGTCGGAACTGACTGGAAGGCACTTAACAACAACGTTGAGTATCTGCTCCTCTAGGGTATGGAATCGAATGTGCTAGCATTTTATTAAGAAGTTTGCAGTCAAGTGATATGCCTATATGCGTATAGTTGATGATGGTTTTGATAGATTCACCATAGTGCAAAGTATGGGAACACAGTGGGCAGGTACTTAGCTTAACCTTCAAAATTCTTGGAAGAATTATTGCAGGAGCTGGGTGCTGAGAGATGACTAAGAATTAACCAGGTGAGTAAAGATGGGAAGGGATTTTGTTTGCATAGCCTCAGCTGGAGCAAAAGCAAAGTTAAATCAACCTCAGAAAGTGATAGGCAGATATCTAATGTGTAGGCAACAATGGTGTTAACATATTATGGAAAAAAAATTGGGCAGAGAGGAATCAAGTTCAATACTGCAGAAATTTCTTAGTTCTTTGTATGATTTGATCAAATTCTGTCACCTAAAGGTAGAGATCAAAAAGGGAAACTTGGACCAATGATTCCAATCAGTATGTATTTTTATGTTATGAAATTATTATTATTATTTTAAAGTTTTTATTATGAATTGAGTGATAGTTTACATGGGAGAACATTCTTTCATTACTCTTATGACAAAAGATACAACCTCAGAAATTAGAAATTAGAAAATATTTTTTTGATACCTGAAGTCCTGGTGTGGTTCTGGTAATGTAATGGTCACTAGTTGGGCTGCTAATCTAAAGGTCAGCAGTTTGAAACTACCTGCACATCTGCAGGAGAAAGATAAGGCTTTCTGCTCCCATAAAGATTTACAGACTTGGAAATGCTATACAGGGTCGTGATGAGTTGCAACTAACTCCATGGCACATAACAATCACTACCAATAACCTCATATGGATGGATGTGAAAGCTGGACAGTGAATAAGGAATATCATAGAAGAATTGATGTCTTTGAGTTGTAGTGTTGGAGGAGAATACTAAAAGTGCCATGGACTGCCAAAAGAACCAATAGATCTGTTTTGGAAGAGGTGCAGCCAGAGTGCTCCTTGGAGGCCAGGATGGCTAAGCTTCGTCTCTCATACTTTGGACATATTGTCAGGAGGGAACAGTCACTGGAGAAGGATGTCATGCTGGGTAAGATGGAGGGACAGAGTAAAAGGAAGACCCCCAACGAGATGGATCAGCCAGGGCATCACTGATGGTGTCAAGTGTGGCAGCGGTAGTGAGGTTGGCCCAGGATCGGACATTGTTTCGTTCTGCTGTACATGGGGTCGCTATGAGTCAGTTCTGACTTGATGGCACCTGAGAACAACAACAACAACAACCAAAGTCCTGGTGTGGTACCTTGGCATAAAGCCCTGGACAGCAGGTTGGTTTGGACCACAAAGATGTTGGTTCAAACTTAACAATCACTCCTTAGAAACTCTATACAGAGTTGCTATGAGTCGGAACTGACTCAATGGCATTTAATAACAACAACAATAAATAAGCTATAGAAGCTTATTGTGAAAAAACTATCTTGTATGCTTTTCAATAACGTAGTTCCTTTGGAATTAAATATTTTCTCAAAAGACAGGGATAGAAACTGTTTTGCACTTGGGCACCTCTCTCTTTCTCTTTATATGTAATTATGTGTGTGCTAATATATATGTACAGATATATCAATTTGAAGAAATAAAGCAACCATTTGCATGTACTGAGTAGCTTTCAGTAAGGAAATTCTTTCTGAAATTTGAGCACAGTTATAAACTATTTCTTAATCAAGCATATTTATGTAGCAGGCTTGATATCTTTGTGACATTTCGTTTGTTTTTTCTTTTTAATATAGGTGATACAGTAGTGTATCAATATGGAATAGCCACTGTGATAATTGAAGCTAATGATGATCCAAATGGTATTTTTTCTTTTGAGCCCATAGATAAAGCAGTAGAAGAAGGAAAAACTAATGCATTTTGGTAAGTGTATATGGATAAGATGAATTTAGAATTTGAAAAAATAAAGTTAAACATTTGTGTAAAAAAATGAAATATTGTGAATCTTTCAAAATTAAAAAAATTGTTAAAAAATATAACATTTAAAATCTGATAATATGAAGAAGATGTAACTTTTTTATGTTTTTGTCACTTGTTAAAACTTCCAACTCTTTAGCTAGTAAGCAGAAATTGTTTTCCCTTTCTTCCTTACCTCAAATTCCCATCCTTTGTCAGGTCTGAGAGACTAGAATTATCCAAAGTCTTTAGGAACTCTTCTCTAAAGTGGTATGTGATTCTCTTAACCCTATATTGTGCTTTTGAAGAACAGTTACTAATTCTCATTGAAATGTTTTTATTTTATTTAGCATTTATTTTTCTGTTTGGATTTTGAAAGTCATTGTTTTAAAGATTCCTTCTCTTTATTATTTAAAGTTTTACCTTTTTATTCCTTTACCATACAATTCTTCACAGTTCCTTAGTAGGACTGGCTGGTTGTTTTGTTTTAAAGGTGATAGAAAAAGTACATTCCTGTGATAACACAGAAAGCTCTTAACAGAGTTAGATTCATTATTTATACCTTTTTTTTTTTAAGTTTTTATTGTGATTTGAGTGAAAGTTTACAGGGCACATCATCAGTTTTACATTCAACAAATCATATACTTTTTTTCAATACAATGATTATAATTCCCTCCATGTACCATCAGTTAACGGTATTTCTCGCTATTCATTTTAGCTCCTTTAAAAAAATTATTACTTATACCTTTTTTGTATAAAAATAATTTTCTTTAATTTTTTGTAGGATTTTGAGACATCGAGGACACTTTGGCAATGTTTCCGTGGAATGGCAGCTGTTTCAGAATGATTCTGCTTTACAACTTGGACAAGAATTCTATGAAACTTCAGGAACTATTAATTTCATGGATGATGAAGGAGCAAAACCAATAATTCTGCATGCTTTTCCAGATAAAATTCCTGAATTCAATGAATTTTATATTCTAAAACTTGTAAACATATCAGGTGGTGTATTTAAAATTTTTTTAAATTTTACCACCAAAATCTTAGATTTTTAAATAAATAGTGTTGTTATGCCATCAAGTCAGTTTCAACCCATAGCGACCCTGTATAGGGTTTCTGAGGAGCAACTGGTGAGCTTGAACCTCTGACCTTGCAGTTCAAACTGACTGCAGTCTGGAGCCGTAATCCACAGTGTCACACCAGGACTCCATGTAAATGCAATGGATGAAAGATTAAGTCTACCTTGTCTGATTTTAAATGTTAAAATATCTTGTTAGCTGTGTTAATATTCACTTTGTGATCTTAACTTGCTTCAGTTAGGGGAATCTAAAATTGATATACAGACTTTTTCCATGCCAAATAAAGCACTACTGATTGCAAGCTTGGAGTCCTGGTGTGGTGCTGCAGGTTAATGCACTGGACTTCAAGGTCAGCTTGAACTGAAAGGTTGGCAGTTCAAGCTCACCAGCTTCTCCTTGGAAACCGGATACAGGGTCACTATGAGTCAGAACCAACTCGGTGGCACTTAACAATTGCAAGCTTAGCAGTTTAAGCCCACTCGCCACTCTTATAAACCCTATACAACATCAATATGAGTTGGAACTAACCTGAAGACACACAGCAACAATAATATATTAGTAGGAAATACAAATTAAGATTATGGTAGCAGATTGGTCTTTATGCTATCATATAAAGTTTTCTAAAATAAATAATGAAGTTTTCTCATCACAGCTATTAGCTGAGAATACACTGAAGCATGTTATTTGATATCGTGCCCCTGAGAATGTGATAAAAACAAAACAAAACATTTGTTAGGTATCATTGAGTGAAGTGACAGAAGAACTGCCCCATAGGGCTTTTTACTTCTTTTACTATAATTTTTGTAGTAGTAGATTATCAGGTATTTTCTTAAAAAATCATAGAGTGACACTACTCTTCAGTAATCAATGAGGAAATGAGGTTTTCTTCTCTTTTTGAACACATTCCTTTCTCTTCACTTTATGTTGTTTTAGTTGCTGTGGAATCAGGTGTGACTCATGGTGACTGCCTATACAACCAAACAAAATACTGACCACTGCTACACAATCTTTGTGATCATTAGAATGTTTGAGTCCACTGTTGCTTAACCTTGGGCACTCACTTTCCAGTTCATATCAGACAATATTCTGATGTGTTCCATAGATTTTAGTTGGCTTATTTTCAGAAGTAGAACACTAGGCCTTTGGCACTAATCTGTCATAGTCTGGGGGCTTTGCTGAACTCTGTCCACCATGTGTAACTCTGCTGGTATTTAAAATACTAATGACTTGGCTTCCAGCACCATAGCAACACACAAGCTGCCACAATATGACAAGTTGGCACATGGGTAGTGGCTTCCTCTTATGCTCCTCAGGCAATAATTCAAATTCTGATTTCTCATTTGTTATACATTTTCTTAATACAGGTGGATCTCCAGGTCCTGGGGGCCAACTAGCAGAAACCAATCTCCAGGTGACAGTAATGATTCCATTCAATGACGACCCCTTTGGAATTTTCATCTTTGATCCAGAGTGTTTACAGAGAGAAGTGGCTGAAGATGTCCTCTCAGAAGATGATATGTCTTATATTACAAACTTCACTATTTTGAGGCAACAGGGTGTCTTTGGTGATGTACGAGTAGGCTGGGAAATACACACCAATGAGCTCATGGCTGGATTGCCTCCAATGATAGATTTTTTACTGGTTGGAAGTTTTCCCAGCACTGTGCATTTACAACCTCACATGCGGCGTCACTATAGTGGAACAGATGCTTTGTACTTCAGTGGATTAGAGGGTGCATTTGGAACTGTTAATCCCAAATACCATCCCTCCAAGAACAGCACAATTGCCAACTTTACATTTTCAGCTTGGGTAATGCCTAATGCTAATACAAATGGATTTGTTATAGCAAAGGATGATGGTAATGGAATTATCTACTATGGGGTAAAAATTCAAACAAATGAATCCCATGTGACACTTTCCCTTCATTACAAAACTTGGGGTTCCAATATTACGTATATTGCTAAGACGACTGCCATGAAGTACTTTGAAGAAAATGTTTGGCTTCATCTTCTAATTATCTTGGATGATGGCATACTTGAATTCTACCTTGATGGAAATGCAATGCCCAGAGGAATTAAGAGTCTGAAAGGGGAAGCCATTATGGATGGTGAGTGTCTTCTTCATGACTAGGACACTGGTTGGTATTTAAAAAAAAAACAAGACAAAACAAAAAACCTAGCAGGTATTTCAAAAATTCTGCTTGTATATTGGTTTAATTTCTTTACACAAAACTAGGCATTTACCAAGACTGTAGTAAATTCTATGCTGAGTGTTGTGGAAATAAATCTTGCAACGTCTCTGCCCTTGAGGATCCTAGAGCATGCTCTGGAGAGAGATGTGAAAATAGATCACTTCAGTATGTCATGTTGATGTTGGTGGTTGTGGGACGTTGAGTCAATTCCAAGTCATAGTGACTCTATACAGGGTTACTGAAACTTTAAATCTTTCTGGAACAGAAAGCCTCTTCTTTCTCCACAGAGAAACTGGTGGAGTTGAAAAACTGACCTTGCAGGTAGTACCCCAACCCGTAACACCCAATACCACCAAGGCTCCTTCAAGACATTGTAGGAAGAAAGAATAGAATTATAGTGGGGGAACATTTATCCCTCTAGAATTAGAGAAATAAGGGTCCTGTTTGTTACAGAGAATTAGTCATAGAAGCAAAGAATTAGAATGCCTCAAACTTGCATAGTGTTTTATTTTTACAAGGTATTTTGCATACACTGCCTAATTTGGACTTCACAATAATTCTGCATATTAAATATTTTATGGCTAAGGAAATAGAGTTTAGAGTGAGTAAATAAGTTGGCTAGCATCACACAGCCAAGTAACAGAGTTGAATATAAACCTTTGACTCTTTGTTCTTTCTAGTATACAATAGAAACAAAATGAAAGCAGATGGGGTTATTTATCGATAGTCTCCAAGGTGATGAGACCTGTGTATGTGACTTTGTGAGAGTCAGAGGAAATTTAATATCATTTAGTTGACAGACTCAAAAACCCTGTACAGGGTCGCTATGGGTCGGAATCGACTCGACGGCACTTAACAACAACAACAACAGTTGACAGATAATTCAATAGGTGAGACATCAGCATGGAATTTCCCACCCAATCTGGAGCTTCAGTGCGGAGTGGCTTTGGTTACTGAACAGACTAGTAGTCAATCCACAACCACCATACTAGATGTGGGAGCAATAGTGGTAATAATATGCAAGTTGCTTGTAAATACCCTCAAAGAACTATCTGGGTAGCAACTTGTAAAACTGTTTTCATCGAGGTTATTGATAAGAAATATTACATGTCATTTATTTATACAAAATCACTATCAAGTTCTCTTACATAAATATTATAGCTAAATTATTGCTGAGGGAACAAGGAAAGAAGTAATAACTCATGAGTTCCTAATTAGGGTTGTTATAGAGGTATAGTGACATAGTTGGACTGCATGTTGTTAATATGAAAAAGTCCCTAAGACTCACATTGAAGCTGTTTCTGGCAAGGAATACTATTTCTACACTGATTTCAACAGTTGTTTGGATAAAGAAATATAATTGTTTCATACAAAACTTTTTGCTGGCTCCTGACAATTTTATTTGACTCAAGATGAGTTTCTAGCCAATCAAGCCTTGATAGTTATAAATAATGAAATTTAAAAATCGTAACTAAATTGAATCATTAAACACACACATATGTGACTATGAGTTTATGTATATACTTAGTTATTTTTCTGTCCAGAAATGTGATTTGACTGGCTGATAAAATTTACCATTAAGGATATCATCTAAATTAAAGATAAATTACTAATTCCTTGGAGTCCTGGTATGGCATTTTAGGATAAGCACTATACCACAAGGTCAGTTTGAACCACAGGGTTAGTGGTTCAAATTCACTAGCCATACCTCAGAAACCCTATACATGGTCACTGGGAGTTGGAACTGACTCAATGGCACTTAACAACAACAACAAATTCTTTTAGTTTTAACTATTATAATCCTGCTAATAACTACTTTACTGGCTCTTTTTTTTTTAGCCTTTCATTGTGAATTGAGTGAATGTTTATATACAAGATCATCAGTTTTGCATTGAACAAATCATATACTTTGTTTCATTTCAATCATTACAATCCCTTCAGTGCAAGAATATTGTCTCACTTCCTCTCTGTGATTGCCCATGTACAAATATCCGCTTTCAAACTCTTATATATTTGTGGAATGTATTGTTGTTGTTGTTAGGTGTCATCGAGTCAGTACCGACTCATAGCGACTTTATGCACAGAAGAGTGAAACACTGCCTGATCCTGAGCCAACCTCACTATTGTTGCCATGCTTAAGCCCATTGATGCTGCCATTTGCCAATCCATATCGCTGGGGGTCTTCCTTTTTTTCTCTGACCCTCCAACCTACCAAACATGATATCTTTCTCCAGCGACTGGTCCATCCTGACAATATGTCCAAAGTATGAGAGACGAAGTTTGGCCATCTTGGCCTCCAAGGAGCACTCTGGCTGCACTTCTTCCAACACAGATTTATTGGTTCTTTTGACAGCCCATGGCATCTTCAATATTCTCCTCCAACACCAAAACTCAAAAACATCAATTCTTCTACATTCTTCCTTATTCACTGTCCAGCTTTCGCATGCATATGAGGTTATTGAAAATACCATGGGTTTGAGTCAGGTACACCTTAGTCTTCAAGCTGACGTCTTTGCTTTTCAACACTTTAAAAAGGTCTTGTGCAGCAGATTTGCCTAATGCAATACATTGTTTGATTTCTTGACTGCTGCTTCCATGAGTGTTGATAGTTGATCCAAGAAGAATGAAGTCCTTGACAACTTCAGTCTTTCCTCCATTGATAAGAATGTTGTTTATTGTTCCAGTGGTGAGAATTTTTGTTTTCTTTACATTGAGATGCAGCCCATACCAAAGGCTGTGCTCTTTGATCTTCATCAGTAAATATTTTAAGTCCCCTTCACTTTCAGCAAGCAATGTTGTATCATCTGCATATCACAGGTTGTTAATGAGTCTTCCTCCAATCCTAATGCCATATTTTTTTCAATCATAGAACCCAGCTTTTCAGATTATTTGCTCAGCATGCAGGTTGAATAAATATGGTGAAATAATACAAGCCTGTCACATACCTTTCTTAATTTTAAACCATTCAGTGTTCCCATGTTCTGTTTGAACAACTGATTCTTGGTCCAGGTACAGATTTCTCATGAGCACAATTAAGTGTTCAAGAATACTCATACTTCGCAATGTTGTCCATAGCTTCTCATGGTCCATACAATTGAAAGCCTTTGCATATTCAATAAAACGTAGGTAAACATCTTTCTGATATTCTCTGCTTTCAGCCAAGATCCATCAAACATCAGCAATGATATCCCTCGTACCATGGCCTCTTCTGAATCTGGCTGGAACCTCAGGAAGTTCTCTGTCAATGTATGCATGTAGCCGTTTTTTTATTACTTTTGTAAAACTTTATTCACATGGGGTATTAAAGAGATTGTCTGATGATTTCTGCATTCCGTTGGGTCACCTCTCTTTGGAATGTGCACAAATATGGATCTCTTCCAATCAGTCTTCCAAATTTCTTGGCATAGATAAGTTAGTGCCTCCTGTGCCATCTCACTTACTTGAAAATTTTCCATTTGTATTCCATCAGTGCCTGTTGCCTTGTTCTTTGCCAATTCCTTCAATATGCACCTTCAACTTCTTCCTTTAGTACCATTGGCTCTTAATCATATGCTACCTCTTGAAACAGTTGAACATCAACCCTGCCTTTTGGTACAATGACTCTGTGTATTCCTTCCATCTTCTTTTGATGCTTTCTGCATCATTCAATAATTTGCCCAGAGAATCCTTCAATAATGAAAAGTTGAGGCTTGAATTTTTTCTTCAGTCCCCCAGCTTGAGAAATGCTGAGCGTGTTTTTCCTTTTTGGTTTTCTGACTCCAGATGTTTGCACATTTTGTTGTAATATTTGGCTTCATCTTCTCAAGCTGATCTTTGAAATTTTCCGTTCAGCTCTTGTACCTCCTCATTTCTTCCATTTGCTTTAGTATCTCTACTGAAGAGCAAGTTTCAGTGTCTCTTCTGACATCCCATTTGACCTTTTTCTTCTTTCTTGTCTTCTCAATGACTTTTTGCTTTCTTCATGTATGATGTTCTTGATGTCATCCCACAACTCTTCTGGTCTTCAGTCTTTAGTGTTTAATGTATCAAATCTGTTCTTCAGATGATCTCTAAATTCAGGTGGGATGTATAAGTATATATATATATTCCACTTGTCCTCCAATACAGAGTTAGCCTGCATGTCTGTCCATGTATCCACACACAGAAAACTGTTGTTCCAAGGTTGTTTATATATCACTATTTACCTTTACCCGCTTAGCCCTTGCATACCTCCCTGTGTTTTCACCCATCTTCATCATTCTTCTGCCAGCCTTTCTCTTCTTGTATATTGCGCTCCTCGTCACCCAAGTTAACATGTGTCTATCTGCTAGCTGTCTTTCCCAGCGCTAATAACCATCAAAAAATGTTTCTTTTAGTATGAAAACTTTTACTTGAGTTTTTGCAATAGTGCTTTCATACAATATTTGACTTTTTTGATTGACTTATTTCACTCAGTATAATGCCCTCTCTGTTTATCTCTGTTATGAAGTGTTTTACAGATTCATAGTTATTCTTCAACATTGCATAGGATTCCATTGTGTGATGGACCAAAGTTTGTTTATCCATTCTTTCATTGATGGGCAATTAGACCATCTCCATCTTTTCGCTGTTGTAAACAGTGCTGTGATAAACATCAATATGCAGATATTTCCTTGTGTCCTGGCTCTTATTTCTTGTGGCTGTGTGGTCCTGTGGCAGGACTATAAATTTGCTTTGAACCATCAGGTCGGTGGTTCAAGCTCACCAGCCACTCCTAGGAAACCTTATATAGTGTCACTATGGGTCAAAATTGACTTGACGGCACTTAACAACAACAACAACAACCTATACCAAGTAGAGGCATTGGTGGGTCATATGCTATTTTTAGTTTTAACTTTCTGAGGTATCACCATACCATTCTTCAGAGTGATTGAACCATTTTACAGTCCCACCAGCAATGGAGGAATGTCCCAATCTCTCCACACCTTCACCAACATATGTTATTTTCTGTCTTGTTGAATTTTACTATTAATGCTAGTGTGAGATGATATCTCATTGTTGTTTTACTTTATATTTCTCTAATGGCTAATGATTGTGCACATTTCTTGATATGTCTTTGGCTGTACTGGCTCATTTTTTATCATGACAAAAGATAGCCTTTCTCTTATTTTTTACCTGTCATACAAAAGTCTCTTATACTTTTCAATAAAATAGCTTCACATTTTAACTCATATTTGTAATTTAGGATAGGAGAATCGTGAATATAGGAACATTTATACCTATCTCTATTTTCAGGTCCTGGGATTCTGAGAATCGGCGCAGGAATAAATGGCAATGACAGATTTACAGGTTTGATGCAGGATGTGAGGTCCTATGAACGGAAACTGACCCTTGAAGAAATTTATGAACTTCATGCCATGCCCGCAAAGAGTGATTTGCACCCCATTTCTGGATATATGGAGTTCAGGCAAGGAGAAGCTAACAAATCATTCATTGTTTCTGCAAGAGATGACAACGAAGAAGAAGGAGAAGAATTATTCATTCTTAAACTAGTGTCTGTATATGGAGGAGCTCGCATTTCTGAAGAAAATACTACAGCTAGATTAATAGTACAAAAAAGTGACAATGCCAATGGCTTGTTTGGTTTCACAGGAACTTGTATACCAGAGGTAAGCAGTATGTTTGGAGGGTTTTGAGAGTTGGAAAAGTATTGGATTTCTTTGGGAGTGTACTCTTTTTCATTTAAGGAGCACAGTGAATTACATATTGGGCTGCTGATCATAAGGACAACAGTTAGAATCTATTAGCCCCTTCATGGGAGGAAGATAAAGCTTTCTGCTTCCCAAAATATTTATAGCCTTGGAAACCCCATACAGGGTCTCTATGATTTGGAATCGACTTGATGGCACACCACTACCACCACCATCACTCTCTCATTTGGTAAGATTGCTTGATTATCTACTCTAAGCCCTAAAGGATGCTACAGACAGTGGTTGCTAATGTAAGTGAAAAGGTTGCCAGGTGTATGAGTTCACAATTTGAATCATAAGCTTAATGACCTGAGGCATAATAGCAATTTAGCAAATTAAACTTTCACATTTAATTTTGAAATTAATGCATTTTGCAGAACTCAGTTATACAACACATGTAATTTATTTTTTGGTTACTGTTTTGGAAAGTGCATCAGTATATTGAATAATATATATTGAAAGCTTATGTGAATGATTGTAATTTAAATTAAAAAAAAAATACGAGTTTTTGAGTTTTGTTTTTCACATTTGGAAAGCATGTTGATTAGGTACTTACAATATTCCTCTGTGTTGGCTAGATGTCTCTCTTATCAATCTTCTTGGCCAGTTTAATTCATTAAGCTGTTTTACATCCCTATCTGTTCTTTCCAAGTTTTCAAAGATTCATAGTCATCTTGGTTTCCTGTTCGGTAATATGAGATCGCATGAAACTGCTTCACAGGTGTTGTATGTGACAGTAATGGCTCAATGTCTATGAATGGATGCCAAAAGGAAGAGAGGCTGTCTTTTGGCAAGCTGGTTATAGTATATTTGATGTTGTTATTGTTAAGTGACTTAAAGTTAGTTCTGACTCATAGTGACCCTGTATAGGGTTTTGAAGAGGCAGCTGGTGGGTTTGAACCACTGACCTTGTGGTTAGTAGTTCAGTGCTTATCCTGGAGTACCATACCATGAGGTAACACTCCCTTCTCCCTGTTGCTAATTTTCACAATCCTTCACCTATTTAAATATTTTTTTGTACCCTGGATCACTCTCCTAAATTCTCATTGTTATTTATAATAAGTCTAAACTATTTGCTATCTTTCCCGCTCCATTGTAAAAATGAAGGCGCTTCGAGCATAATAAAGTCGATTGTTCATTACTGTATGTGTAGTATCTAGAATTGAGTAGTATAGATATTCAGTAAATATTTGTTGAACTTAATGATTATATTTTATTTTTATTTATTTATTTAAAATGTTTTATTGTGAACAATGTGATAGTTCATATGGGAGAACTGCAGTTAGAAAACCACGAGGGAAAAATATGCTCAGCATTTCTCAAGTTGAAAGAACTGAGGAAAAAATTCAAGCCTTGACTTGAAATACTGAAGGATTATTTGGGGAAAATATTGAATAATGAAGAAAGCATCTAAAGAAATGGAAGATATATACAGTCACTGAGTCAAAACGAAATGGTCAATGCTCAGTCATTTCAAGAGGTAGCTTATGACCAAGAGCCAATGGTACTGAAGGTAGAAGTTTAAACTGTACTGAAGGCGTTGGCAAAGAACAAAGTTCTGGGAATTGATAGAATGAAAATTAAAATCTTTCAACTAACAGAGGCATCACTGGAGGCACTCACTCATCTATGCCAATAAATTTCGAAGACAGCTACCTGGCCAACTAATTGCGAGAGATCCATATTTGTGTCTATTCCAAAGAGAGGTGACCCAGTGGAATGCAGAAATCATCAGACAATATCAGTAATTTCACATGCAAAAAAATTTTACTAAAGGTAATTTTAAAACATCTGCAACAGTACATTGACAGGGAACTGCGAGAAGTTCAAGTTGTTTTCAGATGAGGACGAGGAATGAGGGATATCACTGCTTGCTGAAATCAGAGGAATCGTAGCTGAAAGTAGAGAATACCAGAAAGATGTTTACCTGTGCTTTATTGACTCTGCAAAGGCTTCTGACTGTGTAGATCATGACAAGCTGGGGACAACATGCAGAGAATAAGTATTCTGGAACACTTAATTTCGTTCATGAGGAACCTTCACATAGTCCGAGAGGCAGCTATTCTAACAGAACAGGAGACACTAAATGGTTTAACATCAGGAAAGGTGTGT
>NW_006408854.1:1039501-1041571 GCF_000296735.1 Chrysochloris asiatica
AATACTCATGGAAGCAGCAGTCAAGAAATCAAATAATAATGTATTACATTAGGAAAACCTGCTGCAGAAGACCTCATTAAAATGTCCAAGAGTAAAGCTGTCAGTTTGAGGAGTAAAGTGAACCTGATCCAAGCAATGTCCTTTTTAACAGTATCATATGCATGTGATAGTTGGACAATGAATAGGGAAGACCATAGAAGAATTGATGTATTTTAGTTAATGTGTTGGACAAGAATAATAAAAGTACCATGGACTGCTTGAAGAACAAACAAATCTCTGTTGGAATAAGTCCAACTAGAATGCTCTTTACTCCCGTAAGGATTTATACCCTCGGAAACCCTGTACAGGGTCGCTATGGGTCGGAACCGACTCGATGGCACTTAACAACAACAAAGAATGCTCTTTGGAAGCCGGGATGGCGAGACTTCGTCTCTCCTGTTGTTGTTAGGTGCAATTGAGTTGGTACCAATTCATAGCAAACCTATGAACAACAGAACAAAACACTGCTCAGTCTTGAGCCAATCTCACAATTATTGCCACACTTGAGCCCATCGATGCTGCTACTTTGCAAATCTATCTCACTGAGGGTCGTCCTCTTTTTCTGTGACCCTCCACCTTATCAAACATGATATCCTTCTCTAGTTACTGGTCCCTCCTGAAAATATATCCTAAGTATGAGAGATGAAGTCTGGCCATCCTGGCTTGCAAGGAACACTCTGGCTGCACTTCTTGCAACACAGCAGTGTTCTTATGGTGGCCCATGGTATTTTCAATATTCTCCTCCAACATCATAAATCAAATGCATCAATTCTTCTATGGCCTTCCTTATTTACTGTCCAGCTTTTGCATGCTTATGAGGTTATTGAGAATACCATGGCTTGGGTCAATATGTTAGTCCTCAAATTGACATATTTGTACTTCAACACTTTAAAAAGGTCTTGTGCAGCAATTTGTCTACAACAATATGTTTTTTTGATTTCTTGACTGCTGCTTCCATGAGTGTTGATGGATGATCTGAGCAAAATTAAGTCTTTGACAACTTCCATCTTTTATCCATTGATGAGAATGTTGTCCAGTGGTGAGGACTTCTGTTTTTTAACATTGAGATACAATCCATACGGAAGGCTGTGTTCTTTGATTTTCATCAGTAAGAATTTTAAGTCCTGTTCACTTTCAGCAAGCAAAGTTGTATCGTTTGCATATCGCAGTTTGTTAATGTGGAAATCATCAGACAATATCTTTGATATATCATGCAAGTAAAGTTTTACTAAAGGTAATACAGAAACGCTGCACCCTAACATTGACAGAGAACTTCCAGAGGTTCAAGCCAGATTCAGAAGAGAATATGGAACAAGGGATGTCATTCCTGATGTCCGATGGATTTTGGCTGAAAGCAGAGAATACTAGAAAGATGTTTACTTGTGCTTTATTGACTATGCAAAGGCTTTTGATTGTGATGATCATGACAAGCTTTGGATAACATTGTGAAGTGTAAGTATTCCGGAACACTTAATTGTGCTCATGAGGAACCTATACATGGACCAAGAGGCAGTTGTTTCAACAGAACATGGGAACACTGAATGGTTTAAAATCAAGAAAGGTATGCGACAAAGTTGTATTCTTTCACCATATTTATTCAACTTACATGCAAGCAAATAATTGTCTCTCATATTTTGGTTACATTATTAGGAAGGACCAGTCCATGGAGAAGGATATCATATCATGCTAGGTAAAGTGGAATGGCAGCATAAAAGAGGAAGACTCCCAACAACATGGATTGACACAGTGTTAGCAGCAGTAGTTTCATGCTTAACAATGATTATGATGATGGCACAGCACCAGGCAGTGTTTCATTCTGTTGTGCATAAGGTCACTATGACTCAGAATCGACTCAATGACACTAACAACAACAACCCTTAGTTAAAAAATACACTTATCACTTAAGAATGTCTTTGATTAATTAGTAAAAATATTAATGTTCTAAAATGCTAGTGCTTGAGTACCAGTCTTTTCAATATTCCCTATCATGATTGGAAGACAACTATCTGGCCGACTGATTGGAAGAGATCC
>NW_006408854.1:1042851-1053564 GCF_000296735.1 Chrysochloris asiatica
CTATGAGTTGGTTTTGACTTGATGGCACCTGACAACAACAGCATGATTGCAAAATATTGATGAAGAAGAGTTTTTAAAATGACTGTAGTTGTACATTGACAAGGAACTGCAAGAAGTTCAAGCTGGATTCAGAAGAACGGTATCATTGTTGATGCTACATGGATCTTGACTGAAAGTGCAGAGTACCAGGAAGATGCTTATCTATGTTTTATCATCTACATGAAGTCATTTGACTGTTTCGATTATAGCAAATTATGGATAATATTATGAAGAATGGGAATTCCAGAATATATAATGGTGTTCATACAGAACCTGTGCATAGACAATTGTTCAAACAGAACAAGGAACTACAGCATGGTTTACAATGGAAAAAGGTGGCAGCAGGGTTGTATTGTCTTATAGTGTTTATTCAGTGTATGCTGAACATTTAATCCATGAAGAAGAATGTATTAGAAAGATTGGAGTCAGGCTGATTAAAAAACTGTGATATGCAGAAGACACAATGTGCTTACCCAAGTAAAGACAATCTGAAGCACTTACTGATGAAGGTTAAAGACTACAGTAAAGATTAGTAGAGATTACAGTTAAATATGAGGTAAACAAAATCTGCACAACTGGGTCAGTAAACATCATGATCAATGGACAAAATAATTGAAGTTGTCAACAACTTCATTTTACTTGGATCAACAATCAATGTCTGTGGACGTAGCAGTCATGATAACAAAAGATACATTGCACTGTTCAAATTTGCTGTATAAGACCTCTTTTAAGTGGTATAGAGCAAAGAAGTTACTTTGAGAACTAAGTGTATCTCATCAAAGTCATGTTATTTTCATTTGCCTATATACTTGTGAAAGCTGTTCAGTGGAAAAAGGAAGGCAGAAGAAAAATTGATGTATTTGATCCATGGTATTGGTGAAGAATATTGAATATACTGTGGACTGCCAGACAAGTAAAAAATCAGTCTTAGAAGAAATATAAGCAGGATGGAAAGGATGGCAAGACTTTGGCTCACTTACTTTGGACATGCCACTAAGAGAGACTGGTTGTTAGAAAAGGAAATTATGCTTGGTCAGTGATAAGGACCCCTGATGAGATGTGATGACACACTAGCCACAATAATGTACTCAAACATGCCAATGACATGAAGATGGCATTGGACTGAATAACATTTTGTTCTGACTTATGTAAGGTCTACCTGACTGAATCACTGGAACAGCATCACAAAATGGGAAGTACAAATAATGCCCTTCTGCTGAATTATCAAAATATGATAGATGTCTTCAAAAAAATGTTTGACAGGTTTTGAATTGTGATTTCATAGAAAATAGTTTTTATTTGAAAGAATGACTGATAAAGTTTCATTATTAGACATAGGTATTTGGCTGACATTCTCTTGAAAATGAAGAAAGTGAGTCATTAACTTCAAAGAAATCAGTACTCCTTGCCAGTGACAAAATTTTGAGCTTTCAATTTAACAATACAATACAAATGTTCACCAAAGGGAACTTGTATTCACCAAAGGGAACTTGACTACTTTCTAATACTTGAGTGGTGGTGGTGGTTACGTGCCACCGATATGGTTCCTACTCATAGTGATGCTGTATAGTGTTTCCAAGACTGTCAATTTTTACGGGAGCAGAAACCTCATCTTTCTCCCACAAAACAACTAGTAGATTCAAACTACTGACCTTGTACTGACCAGATTGCAATCTATTATGCTACCAGGGCATCTTTCCAATGCTGAAAGACTTAAAATTTAACTTTCTTCTCCATCATATTGTTGCAGGGTCATTGACTTTTTCTTAGATATCCCTTCAAAATTACTGAAGGCATTGTTAGGCATTGTTGAGTCAGTTCAGACTTATAGTGTCCCTGTGTACAACAGAAGGAAACACTGTCCAATCCTGCACTGTCCTTATTATCATTGCTATATTTGAGCCTACTGTTGTAACCACTGTGTCAGTCCATTTCATTGAGTCCATCTCCTCATTTTTGCTGACCCAATATGATGTCCTTATCCAAGTACTGGTACCTTTAATAATATATCCAAAATACATGCAATGAAGTCTTGCGATCCTCTTCTAAGGAGAATTTAGTCTGTTCTTCTTTCAAGACAGATTTGTTCATTTTATCTGGCAGTCCATGGTATATTCAACATTTTTGCTAACATCGTAATTCAAAAGTATCAATTCTTTTTCATTCTTTGTTATTCACTGTACATGAATTGGAGGCAATTCCATGCATTGGAGGCAACTGAAAATTCCAATTCACATTCATTGGAGGCAACTGAAAATTCTATGGCTTGGGTCAGGCACATCTTAGTCTTCAAATAAATTTCTAAAGTTGTCATTGTGGTGGTTGTGTGCCTTCTAATAGATTTTGCCTCACAGTGACCCTCTATTGGGTTTCTGATATCAGCTGATGGGTTTGAAGCACTGACCTTCTGGTTACCAGTCTAGTGCTTACCTTCTAGCACCACGCCAGGGCTCATTAGTGGTCATTTAAAGACTTTCCTCAAAGTCATGTTTTGTTAAGGTAAAAAAAAAGCATAATTACAACTTAAACAAATAATGAAAATATGTAGAATATGACATAGTTTGCTACTGGACATACTGAAAGATATAATAATTATTTTGTAATTTGTTTTCTCCTAACCACATATATCATGTACTAGTAAATAGCAGGACTTAATAAATTATCATGAAATAATGAATACAATGTACATTTTAGAGTCCTAATGGTGCACGCTAAGAAATTATTTGAGTCCCAAATGGGCTGTTTGTTGAACAGATGAATAATTGTGTAGGATGTTTAGCCTAACCACATTTACCTCCCCTATTTTGTTAGTCTGTCTACTTCTATTATTTCTACCTTATTTTACCACTGTTTTTGTGTATTTTACAATTACATAATAAATAATTAGAAAGTTATGAGATTTTATAGTGATTCATTAAATTTACTTTTAGTCTTAATCTCATTACTAATACTTGGATTATGTTTTATATTTATAAATTTATGGCTCAAAATCACCTTAGAGACATTTTGGGAAGATCTTTGTGAAAATTAGAATATTACTTCAAGTTAGACTGTGTTTTTTTGTGTGTCTGCCATATGTTAAATGAGTAGATTCCTTTAGATATAAGTAATGTTGATATAATCTGTTGATATATCACAGATCATCACCCAAGCTTGAAACAAAATTAAATATTAATTGGATGTTTAATTGTTTAGTTTTAATCTTCTGTTTCAATAGATAAAGCCTATTCATGACTCAGAATAATATATTATTATTTTTCAAGCAAAATAAGTTTAAAACGGTTTTTCTCTTCTTTGTTCACCTTTATTGTTACTTTTCAGCAGATGTGAAGATTTGTCAAATTCTTGACTCAAAAGAGGAAACATTATTGCTTCCTGTTGTTTCTAATGAACAATTGAGTGATGAACTTTACATGTTATGCCTATCTTATTGACCTAAATATTTACTTATATCATGATATTAAAGGCAATTAGATGAATAATTCAGTAGTAGAAAAAAGCTTTAAAATATTTACTCTCTCTGCTTTAATCATCTGGTGTAACAAATTATATCCTCTAGGCCAATATTTTTCAAAATGTTGTCTCTGAACAACCTTGATCAGAAGTTTCTAATGCATATTCCTGAATACCGTTCCTGTACCAGAACCCCATTCTTAAATCAGAATCTCTGGTAGGAGGAGGGTGTAAAGCTGAATTAAAAAAAAAAAAAAAAAGCCTGTTAAATGAGAATTACCATTCAGTCACCAAAGCAAGAAAAATAGAATAACGAATCCTTTTGTACCTTTGTACCTATCACCTAGCTGTAACAGTTATCAGCCTTTTGTTAATCTTGTTTAATCACTGTTGGCTGAATTTTTGTTTAAGTAAATGTCAGACATTTACTTTTATGTCATTTCTCTGTAAATTTATAAATATGAAAAGTGATTTTTTTTTAACCAAGTATCCTAAGTGACTTATTTCTAGACCTTTGACATTTGAAGGCTGTTCTTTGAGACTTTACAAAATTTATTTTACCGAGTGTTTTGTTGTTAAGTGTCTTTGAGTCTGTTCCAACTCAAAGTGAACCTGTGTAGGATTTCAGCTGGTGAGTTTGAACTGCTGACATTGTAGTTCAATCCAAACTTGTGATCCATCCAGTGCTTATCCTATAGCTTTCCACCAGAACTTGAGTATCGTACTAATTATTTTTCTTTAACATTTTGATACACAGCATATCTTCATACGTTCTTACTGCATATGGATATTTTTGTTTATTAAGCTGAAAACATTTAGGAGGCTGTAGATTTTTAAAAACATGTTTATTTTTGGAACAATAAACATAAACAAGTTGCAAGGTTTGAGCCAGCTAGCTGCTGTATGGGATAAAGAAGAGGCTTCCTGCTCCCTTGAAGATTTAAAGTCTCAGAAACCCTATATAGAGTTGCTATGAGTTGGAATTGACTCAATGGCTCTTAAAAATAACAACATACATAACCAAACAAATGAGAGGGCTTCAAGAAGTTTGTAGGAAAAATCCATCATCTTTTCATTCCATTTTTCATTAACATTTTAAAGCTCCCTCATATATCAACTCATAACTTCTACGTGAACTGGCTACAGATTAATAACATTGGTTTTAGACTTCACCGTGTGTCGCTGTAGCTCACCATCTCTACCCATATTGTTTCGTCACCATTACTTTAGGCTCGCTATCTTTTGATGTGCTATTATGTGCTTTAGATTAACGGTTGTTAGTTTATGCTCATACATAATTCTCTGTAAGAGTACTATGCGCAAGGTAAATATTCTTTATTAACTGGGCTAAACCAGCCCTGGTGGCCCTGTGGGTTAGGCATTGGGCTGCCAACCACAAGATCAGTGGTTCAAAACCACCAGCTGCTTTTCAGGAGAATGATGAGGCCATCTACTCCTTTTAAGCTGTGCAGTCTCAGAAACCATATAAAGGATTGCTGTCTTAGGCTGGGTTTTCTAGAGAAGCAAAATCAGTGAAACTATCCATCTATCTATAATCAAGGAAATGGCTTACAATTGTAGAGTCTCGGGTCCCTAGTGGAAAAGAGAAAGAAGATCCTCCTGCATGCCCATTATATGGGGAGCAGGCCACACCCCCAAGGAAGCATTCCTTTAGTTGATTGGCTGCTCATAGCCATTCATCAGAGTTAATTATGCCTGTTTTAGGTTTCATCATCATGAATAAGCATATCCCAACAGCTAAACCTATGGAAATCCTGGCCTAGTCAAGTTGGCACAGAACTCTAACCATTACAGTCTACCCTTGTCAACTTGAAACCTATAAACTATATGCATAATCTCTAAATAAAGAAAACTGTAAAGTCGTACTTGCCCCTAACATGATATAACTGAAACATGTACAACCAAAAATGTGCTGGCCCCATTTAAATCTTAAATTTCACAAACGAACAAAGCAAAAATATTTGATGCACAGATGCAAAACTAAATAAAACAAATATATCCATTTAAATGTCCAAAGGGCCATTCTATAAGTCAGCTTCCTGCCCATAGGCCTACAGCCTTAGCCCGTGGGCCTAGAGTCTATAGCTGTTCTGCCTTTCCCTGCTACTCCCGCTGCTGCCATCTCTGCTGTCATACTTTTCCAGGCAGGGATCCCAAGTTCACTCATGCTTTTTCTTCTTGTTGGTCCTGAGATCATATGTTCCTGAAATGACAGATAACTACTCCCTCCTTTTAGTTATCCATTTCCTACAATCATAGTTTTGATAATCTCAATGAAACCTTCTAACATTTACTCATGATTGAAATAATAAAATCCTATCAGCATTATGTCCCACCCATCTGAAGATGAAGAAAACTATTCAGTGAGAATTCTGTCATACCTCCTTCATTCTAAAACTAAGCACATCCATGAAAGCTTATAAACCAGCCACTTCATACCTTTATAGTCCCCCCTGCATTTTTGATAGTTAATGTACAAATTGCCCATCTGCTTACACACAGCAGCAGGACACTTGCTCACAGTGTCAAACATCTTTATTGTCATCTGGTCAGGTTCTGTTCAGTTCAGCCCTAGCCATCCAAGCTAGGTCAAATGGGTACTAGCTGGAAGTTTAGGAGCTCACACACACCTCCCTGCACTGTAAACAAGCTGGCCCCTTCACTCTCAGCCCTAGCCCCCAAGGGCTAAGTTAGTGCCCATGGGCACAGGAGATCACACAAATCCCTAAACTTCAGACCAGTCAGCCTTCCCTGTTATTTCATCTCCAGGTCAATGGGTGCCATTAGAACATGTACAAACTCAGCCCCTTTCCCCCAATTCCACTCACAAGTAAGTTCCAGGTGGTCACCAGCCAGCATATAGCTCACTGGTTCCTTTTAACTTTCAGTCCTAGAAGGAGATTTTCACTGATGGACCAATTTTCCTTGCCTTGATAACTCCAAAGCTCAAATCACTGAACTCTGCTTATTTTTTGCTTTATTTTAATCATGAGTCTCCAGTTCTCCTAAAGGTTTGGTCTGAAGGTCTTTTCAAATGCAAATGTCCCAAATTTGAAGGTTTTGGGTGGGGCTCAGGATTCTAGCTCAGGATTCCAGCTCAGGATTAGTACTCTACAAAGGCTTAAAGCAAGAAGCTGATTTTGTCCAGGCAAATTCTAACTCCCCTTTTAGCAGGCTTACAAACTCTTTGTAATTATAATTTCCAATGTTCACATATCACACATGTATGTCTATTTTACAATAATAGGCAGGCGAAACCAATATTAATAAGGCAATCAAACACACAAACTTTAAAAAACACTCAAGTTCAAAATTTTCTTCTTCCTTGGACTTGTTGTTGTTATGTGCCGTGGAGTTGGTTCCGACTCATAGTGATCCTGTACAGGGTTTCCGAGGCTGTTAATCTTTACGGGAGCAGAAAGTCTCCTCTTTCTCCCGCGAAACAGCTGGTAGTTTCGAACTGCTGACCTTGCGGTTCGCAGCCCGATTCATAACCACTACGCTACCAGAGCTCCTTCCAGGAGCTGCCACTCTCCCTGCTTTACTGCTTTAGTATTTTATCTCATGCCCCTTCGTTCTTTTTCTTACAAAACCTCATAATTGCATAGGTCTGGAGACATTGCAATGAATGCAGCTCAGAACGACAACTTCTTAAGCCATATGGCAACCATGTCTGATTTCCTGATTCCACAAGGTGGAAAGAAGACCAAACTCAAAATCAGCCCAAGGCTGGTTCCTATGAAGTGGAGGTCAGACATGCCTCCATCCTTTAACAGTACCTTTAAAATTAGGCTTGAGAACCAATTTAGAAAATTCATCCTTATGACTTTGTTTCTCTAGAACCCCACTTTTTCTGTACCACATATCTGAGGCCAGGTTATCTAGAGAAGCAAAACTAGTGAAACATACATATGTATATATGAGAGAGAGAGAGAGAGGAAAAGAGAGACAGAGAAGTTTATTATCAAGGAAATGGCTTATAATTGCAGTCCCAGATCCCCAGCAGAAGAGAAAGCCCCTCCCACATGCCCATTAGGAGCAGGCCACACCTCCAAGGAAGTATCCCTTTAATTGATTGGCTGCTTACAGTCACTCATCAGATTTAGCTTTGCTTGTATTAAGTTTCATCACCACGGGAACAAGCACATTCCAACTGCTAAACTCTGGCCATCCTGGTCCAGTCAAGTTGACACAAAACCCTAAACATTGTAGTTGCTATGATTTGCAATAGAATGATAGTGGGTTTGGTTTTGGTGTTTTTATTATTTTTTTTATTATTACCATTGGTTCATTTAATGATGGATTCATGGATAATTTCAGTTTCAGTTTAAGGATTAATTCTGGGCATTAAATTTGAGGGTTTCCCTAGTCTCAATGGTTTAGTAAGTCTGGTTTTCATATGGGTTTAGGATTCTGTTTCATACATTTCCTCCTTTTCATCAGGATCCATCTGTTGGGTTACTTGATCAAAATGTTCAGTAATGGTAGCTGGTGCCATCTATTTCTTCTGGTCTTATGGTAATGGAGGTTTGGGGGGGATAAATTTTGTTAAAGATTTTATGAAGTGAAAGTGTGGTTGGATAACTTTTCCTGCTGTACCTCCACATAAAAAAAGCTCCTCTCATAGTCCTTGTAGATCCTGCTTGGTATTGCTCATTGACGTGGCAAAAACTTAAATAAAAATATTGAAGATATAAACTGAGTTTATCTTTGTATTTTAAGTTGTATCTCTATTTGAAAAGGAAAATATTGGATATTCACATGTTGAGATTTATTCACTTAACTCATTCAGAATAAACGTCTGATTTCCAAATGCAGTAAATTTACTGCTTTAGTATTTTATCTTTTGTGAAGTGAATTTTAAACACTTAGAACTCAGTTTGCTTTCTCAGTATGTGAGTATATATATACTTATATAAATTAGGGAATATTTTTATACAACATTTTCTGTTGTGTATATATGCTTATGTTTTAAGGCGGAGACAATATGTATGTATGTATGTATGTATGTATGTATGTATGTATGTATGTATCTATACATAGATTTTGTTTGTGGAGCAGTTCATATATTAGTAGGTACCATGTAAATTTCCTACTTAATTTCCAGCCAATCCAAGAGACATTCTGATCCCCATTTTCAGAGGAGATGATGGAGTCTGAAAAAGGTGGATAAAGTGAAGAAAAATAGGAGATGTTTCACACATGTAGCATTTTACTATCCTGAAACTTGTGATGTATATCCCTAACTGGAAATGAAATTAGATGCTATGTTGAAGACTTTGTTCTGTTGTTACTTCCTCTTCTTTTGCCTCTTACATTTCGAGGATTCCACTTTCAGTACAGTCAGTTATGCCATAATGTCATAGATGGGTTTCTAAAAATCACCATCCTATATAAAATTGTGCAATAAAAACCAAAGGACTTACGAGCAAAACATGTTGGGCATACAATACTCACAGACTTGGGCAGGAAAACTTAAAAAGAAAGATAAGATGGGATCTAATAAAATGGTGGCACAAATTTACACATTAAATTTTTAAATACTTAGATACCTTGAAATAGACCTGAAATTTGCTTTTGGAAGTGGGCGTTGGAAGATTTTCAGTCATTCAAACAGCCAAACTGTCATTTAGCAGCTGGTTATGTTAATCAATTGTGTCACCTAGGAAGTTTCGTTAATTGATGTTAAGTGCCATCAAGTCAGTTTTCACTCATAGGGACCCTGTATAGGGTTTCTGAGAAGCAGCTATTGGGTTTGTACCACTGACCCTGTGGTTCACAGTCTAGTGCTGATCCTACAGCGCCACACCAGGAGTCCAGCTAATTGATTGTTGTTGTTAAGTGCTGTCGAGTTGATTCCGACCCATAGCGACCCTGTATAATAGGGTTTCTAAGAAGCAGCTGGTGAGCTTGAACTGCCAACCTTACAGCTCAAATGACTTTGCAGTCTGGCACATTAACCCACAGCACCATACCAGAACTCCCAGCTAATTGATAGAAGAGGAAAAATCTCATGCTTGCTTCACAGATGGATTGACTTGATACATTGGTGATAGTGCTGAAAGTGGACTCTGTTGCCCCATTCAGGTGTATGCCTGGATAGTAGGCAAAGATGTGAACAGTTCGCTTAGTCATTCATCATATTTGGAGGGTGAAATGACCTGAAACATGGATATATGTATGCCTGAGCAACACTAACGGTATGACAGATTGGTCAGTGACCTGGAAGGAGCAAGACTAGAGAAAGGAGGTTGAGGGAAGAGGCATGTGAATCGGGTGCTGGGAATTCCTGTAGAGGCTTTCAGCAACCAGGAAGTCAGGATGCTGCATTTATTGGATGTCAGCCAAACTCTCCTCAGCCTATGCAGTGTCATTAACAGAGTGACAGCAGGCACAGAGGCTTTGTGTGGGCCCAACAAATTAAACTCCACTCACTGTGCTTTATTCATACCTGTAAAGGAAAGAGAGAAAATGAGTGATTGAATATTTCCCAGTAGTGAAAAATATATCTGGGAGATGGTAGTGGTCTTCTTGGTCTTTATTTTGGTAGGTCAAAAAGCTATAGAGTTTAAGTTTACACTAAAAGATTTCATGAGACCATTGTAGTTTTATCAATTTATTTGAATTGATATGGATTATAAATAATTTATTTTCAATTTCAGGTAGCAGAGGAGGGCTCCACCATTTCATGTGTGGTAGAGAGAACCAGAGGAGCTCTGGATTATGTGCATGTTTTTTACATCATCTCACAGATCGAATCTGAAGGCACTAATTATCTTGTTGATGATTTTGCTAATGCCAGTGGAACTATCACATTCCTTCCTTGGCAGAGATCAGAGGTAAATCTACCTTCTTTGTTTATTTGAAAGCCTCCTGAAAAAATTTTTCTGATGTATTTGCTCTGTAATTTCTTTGCAATGTCTTACTAATTAAGTACTCTTAAGTATTTAGGGGAATCCTGGTGTAGCGCTGTGGGTTAATATGCTTGACTACAAGTTCGGTTTGAACGGCAATGTTGGTGGTTCAAGCTCACCAGCTGCTCCTCAGAAACCTCTACAGGGTCGCTATGGGTTGGAACTGACTCAATGGCCCTTAACAACATCAAGAAGTATTTTAGGAGTCCTGCTATGGCGCTGTAGGATAAGCACTGAACTGCTAACCAATAGGTTCGAGGTTTAAACCTACCAGCCACCCTTAGAA
>NW_006408854.1:1055274-1056143 GCF_000296735.1 Chrysochloris asiatica
AGCTTTCGCATGCATGTGAGGTTATTGAAAATACCATGGCTTGGGTCAGGTGCACCTTAGTCCTCAAGCTGACATCTTTGCTCTTCAACACTTTATATCAGCTATTAAGTTATTCTGATAATTAGTGCCTTATCTTACTTGCACTAAATTTTTCTGTGAATAATTTTTCTGTGCCTTGAAAGTTTAATTCATCACAAACTTTCCATAAACAGTAATCATATTTCTGTATAGATGTTAGAGCAATAAACAATATTTCCTATAAGTAGAACTATGATGAGACTTCCTTTTAAATTGTAATTAACATCTTTTTAATTCTATTACTTTAGAGTGTTTATATCAGTATAAATTTCTGTATTAAAGAAGTAAATAGCTTTATATGGCATCAGAAATAAATAGTAAAGTAACTAAGGCTTACAAACATACTACTTGAAAATTTATAAAGAATTGAGGAGGCACTTGGAATAGATAAATTTGAGGAAAGATTTAAAATACTTTAAGATTTAGAGTTAAAGATAAGAATAAGTGACAAGATCGCCATAATTTTAGAAAGGAGTGAAGCAAATTACATAGTTTGTTTTAAACATTCGTTTTCCAATAGCAGTCTGTAGAAGATAGGTCCATATAAATGTTTTATGTCTGTGGTAAAACATAGAAAATTAAGACAACTAGTAAGTTTCCATAAAGCTAAAATTATTCAGTTTAAAGGACATTTTATTATGATGCATTATCACACTTCTTTTTGAATTTCTTTTATTAAATAATGAAGATAATACTAATTTTGCAATGTTCCTGTTGTTATTAGCTGCTTTTGAATTGGTTCAACTCATATCAGCCCTATACACAACAGAATGAAACATTACTAATTTCTG
>NW_006408854.1:1057793-1058745 GCF_000296735.1 Chrysochloris asiatica
AAAAAAAAAATCAGAACAAAGCAAAATCAATAAGTATATTGTCCACCTTTGCTCTGAGGTTCCTGCAGCGTTGTTCCATGGTGGGTCTGTTTGCTCCCCTGTTTGGTCTCGCCCAAGTTGTCAGTTCCGGGCCAGTGAGCCTTGCAGATTCAAAAGTATGAGATTTCATACTTCTGCTACAAGTTCTACTAGCTATATGCCTTCAAACTTTTAAAATAATCCTACCTCTGTGATTCAGAGTTTTGGAGCTTTCCCATGAACCCGCTTCATTTGGTATGCTATGGTATTGCTACGGAGATCTTCACTGCACCTCTACCCTATCTGCCATAAAGTCCCACTTTACATTTATTTATTGATGAAGATGAAATTTTAAAATAATATAGTTTTTTCATGATGTTTTTGAAGCCCCTCATATTAAATATGAATGTATAAGTTCATGTAGAAATAAGTCATGCTAAATAATAACTTCAATTAAATATGATTTAATTGGCTACTTAGTTTAGTTCTGGTATGTAATTTCTATGTTCTTGTTGCTTAATTCCTCTGGATTTTACATTTATAGGTCCTGAATATATATGTTCTTGATGATGATATTCCTGAGCTCAATGAATATTTCCGTGTGACTTTGGTATCTGCAATTTCTGGAGATGGGAAACTAGGTTCAACTCCTACCAGTGGTGCAAGTATAGATCCTGAGAAGGAAACAACAGATATTACCATTAAAGCTAGTGATCATCCATATGGTAATCAACCCCTTTGAAAATATGATTTTCTATTCTCTGGAATGGAGACCTAGTGTAGTGCTGTGGGTTAATGCACTAGCCTGCAGAGTTGGTTTGAAGCACAGGCTAGCAGTTAAAGCTCACCAGCTGCAGCTTGGAAACCTTTTACAGGGTTGCTATGAGTTGGAACTGAATCCACAGCACGTAACAACAACAACATTCTCTGGGTT
>NW_006408854.1:1060505-1061340 GCF_000296735.1 Chrysochloris asiatica
GCACTTAACAACAACTATAATTTTGAGGATGAATTCTAGAAAGTCATATATGTGTAAATGATTGAATATGTAAATATTCTATTATTATTTTATTGATTGTGCAGAAAAGAAAAAAAGCTTTTTTGAGAGGTTAAAGATAAGGAACATTACTATTTTAATTTTTAACTTTCTAAGGACTGTAAACAAATTCCATGGCAAAGTATGTTAATCAAATCTTTGCTAATATAGATTCTACAAAAATGATATCGGAATTTCAGTCTGATGATAAAACTATTTGTACAAGTTATTTTCAAATGAATAAGAAAATTCTGCCCCAAGTAACTGGGGAAAGAATGACTTGCCTCTCTTTGTATTCACCAGGCTTGCTGCAGTTCTCCATAGGGCTACCTCCACAGCCAGAAGACGAAATGACCTTGCCTGAAAGCACCATTCCACACATCACGGTGAAGGAGGAAGATGGAGAAATCCAGTTATTGGTTGTCCGTGCACAAGGACTTCTGGGGAGGGTGCTGGTGGAATTTAGAACTGTTTCACTGACAGCATTCAGTCCTGAGGACTACCAGGTAACACATTCCTTTTGAAGTTGTATTTGCTTCTTGTGAAACAGAAGTAAATACTTCCCTTGGAAGACAAGCAGGGACTTGCACAATATCTGGAACATAATCAACGAAGAAGATAAACACTGAGGGCATACCAGCATTTTTGCTTTATATAAGTTGAGGTGTTCCATGTTTTAAAGTCTAACACTTAGTTACCTTAAAGACATTTTTAATACTAGTCTTAGTGCTATTTATTGTAATGTTATAAGTTGTGGTCAACTTACATATTGGAAATT
>NW_006408854.1:1064186-1065168 GCF_000296735.1 Chrysochloris asiatica
GAGATGGATTAGCTAAGTGGCTGCATCAATGTGCTCAAGTGTGGCAACTATTGTGAGGTTGTCCCAGGACCAGGCAGTGGTTTGTTCAGTTGTGCATAGGGTCCCTATGAGTCTTTACTGACTTGATGGCACCTAACAACAACAACCACTCAGTTGACCAGGTAGTTGTCTTCCATATTTCTTGGCATAAATGAGTGATTGCCTCCAAAACTGCATCAGCTTGTTGAAAGGTTTCAATTTGTATTCCATCTATTCTCACTTCCTTGTTCTTTGCTGATGACTTCAATGCACTTGGATTTCTTCTTTCAGAATCATTGGCTCTTGATCATATGTTACATCTTTAAATGGTTGAACATCGACCTTTACTTATTTATTTATTTTTTGTACAGTGACTGTGTATTTCTTCCATCTTATTTTGATGCTTTCTGCATCATTCAGTATTTTGCTTAGAGAATTCTTGAATACTGCAAGTCAAGGTTTAAAGTTTTTCTTCAATTCCTTCAGCTTGAGAAATGCTGAGAATGTTCTACCCTACAGGAACTTAGGATAACTGAATTCACCTAAGTTTAGCTACAGTCTAGTTGTAGTCCTTGTGTGGTGCTGTAGGATAAGCACTCAGCCGCAAGCCACACATCGAAAACCCTATACAGATCACTATGGATTGGAATCGACTCAGCAGCAATTAACAACAAAAGTATTGTTAGCTTGTTACTGGATTTCTCCTTTCTCAAACTCTTTTCTTTAGACAGTCTATAATTCTCTTTCCATTGACATTTATTGGGTCCTTAACTAATTCAATATGCAACATATTCCTCAAGACATTTCATCTTAGTATTGTTTTTCCTGCCTTATCTTAAATATTGTAGTTATTATTCTAAATGAGCATCAATTCCTCTGTAGTCTGAATATCTCTAACCTCCATTTAAATAATTATTCTTTAAGAAATTGTGGTCTCATGATCATATTGATTAATGCAGAAAAG
>NW_006408854.1:1074488-1076895 GCF_000296735.1 Chrysochloris asiatica
TTTTAAAAAGTTCATGGAAAAAGTTCATTATTCATTTTTCTATGAACCTTTTGAAGCCCATTATATTTGGTCTCAAGAATTTTTCGTATCTCACTGAATTAATACTTTAGGACTTTATAGATGTCATCTATTTAAATTTCTAATTTTTAGATGAGTAGGTAACTAAGAATCCTTCTAATTTATTTGTTTTTGTTTTTGTTCTTGTTATGTGCTGTCGAGTCGGTTCTGACTCATTGTTTCGTAGGATTATCTGGTTAATTTGTACCACCGACATTGGTGTTAGCAGTTTAGTGCTTATTCTACACCAAAACTTTAATTTCATTGGAGAATATTTATTTAGCATTTATATGCAATATCATTCATGCCATTACATAGTTTCAAGTTTATTTTTAACTTCTGTTTCTCTATTTGAGTACATAACAATGTGGGATATAGCAAATATTTTCACCTTGTAAACTCATATACAGATTAATTATAGTTTAATGGAAAAATATTTTATTTGCTTTTCAGAGTGTTGCTGGTACCTTAGAATTTCAACCAGGAGAAAGATATAAATATGTATCTGTCAACATCACGGATAATTCTATCCCTGAACTGGAAAAGTCTTTTAAAATGGAATTATTAAATTCAGAGGGAGGAGGTAAGACCAGTGATTTAAAATTTTCAAATATTTTCTTTACCACTGGCCATGATTCTACTAAGGAAATAAATTCCTTTGAATTAACTTGCCCCCACCCCCCTTTTTTTTAAATGACCAAATGACTAGTTTTTGGAGAGAGCAGTCTGATGGTTAATAATCACATAAATTTATAGTGGAAACTATCTAATCACTAGCTTCTTTATTAGTAAAACCAAATCTCTCTCTCTCTCTCCATAATTTTTTAGCATTTTTTTTCTGAATTAATTTCAACTAGTAGCTTTATTTGCACATATGTTTGCTGTTTACAGCAACAACGAAAGATCACTGCTGTGTCAATTTTCAACCACAGGGGTCGCTATAGAGGATTATCAAGACAAAATCTTTAGGGGAGCAGATAGCCTCATCTTTCTCCTACAGAGCAGTTGGTAGGTTTGAACTGCTGACCTGGTGCTTAGAAGTCCAGTGCTTGTCCTACAGTGCCACCAGGGCATCTTATTTTGTTTGGCTAATTCTGAATTAGAATTAGTTAGTTCTATTAATTCAGAATTAGTATGTGGCATTGCAGGATAATGTACTGTACAGTAAGGTTGGTTTGAGCTGCAAGATCAGTTTTTTAAACCCACCGGTTGCTCCTCGGAAACCCAATGCAGGGTCACTCTGAGTCAGAACTGACTCAAAGACAACAACAATGTATTTATTTTATGGATATCACTTTTGTGTTCACATAACAAAATGTGCTATTTTGTCCTCTTATTACCCATCACTCTTTTCATAAAATAGGTGTGCTTTTATAAAAGAATAGAATTATACTGAGTCATCAAATTATTGTATTATTTATAGTTGTTGCTGTTCCTAAGTGCCGTTGAGTCAGTTCTGACTCAGAGTGACCCTGTGTAGGGTTTCTGAGAAGTGGCTGGTGAGCTTGAACTGCTGACCTTGTGGCTCAAAAAGACGTTGCAATCTTTTCTGTCTTCCTTTTTTCCAATTTTCTCTTTAGAACTATCTGCGGTTATAGCATAGCTTAAAAATGAGTCATGGTAGATAACCTATTTTAAATTGATTATCAATAAAACAGATTAAAAGTAGGTTCACAATACTTTATCTTCTATTCTTCTTTTAAAAAAATCAAATAACAAAAATTTGGAGAGCCAAAGCACATTTTGTGACAAAAACTTACCTCAATTGATGTGGGGTTAGTGGTTACTAGTTGAGCTGCTATCCTCAAGGTCAGTAGTTCAAAACTGCCAGCTTTTCCACAGGTGAAAGCTGAGGCTTTCTGCTCCCATTAAGATATACAGTCTTGGATACTCTATGCAGGGTCGCTGTGAGTCAGAACTGACTCCACAGCACACCACCATAACCATCACCAGAGTGACAATATTTGTTTCTTTGCAGAAGTACTTTTGTATTTAATTGTGGGTTGCTACTGGACTCTCAGAGTCCTGGTGTGGTGCTGTGGGTTAATGTGCCTGACTGCAATGTCATTTGAACCAGAAGGTCAGTGGTTCAAGCTCACCAGTCCCTCCTTGGAAACCCTATACAGGGTTGTTATGGGTCAGAACCTACACTACGGCACTTAACAACAACAGCAACAATAACTGGACTCCTGGTGGGGCACTGTAGGGTTAGCAGTGGACTGTGAACCATAGGGTCCGCAGTTCAAAACCACCAACTGCTACTTGGAAACTCTACATTCAGGGTTTTAACAGTTCAACAGCACTACTGGAAGTGTTATGGAATGCATGATATATGCATTCTATTACTTTT
>NW_006408854.1:1077570-1084091 GCF_000296735.1 Chrysochloris asiatica
TGGTGCTGTAGGATAAACACTGCACTGCTAACCACAAGGTCAGTGGTTCAAACCCACCAGCCACTCCTTGGAAACCCTATATAGGTTGCTATGAATTGGAACTGACTTGATGGCACTTAACAAATTGGTAACTTTACTAGTGCTATAATTTTATTATTTAAAATAATGCTTTCTATGGAAGAATGTATGACTTTGGGTGGATATTACTGCATTTTCCTCCTTGGTTATCATGTTTTAAGAAATCTTAATTTTCTCATGTGTCAATGTGTGTTGTGTGGGTTATGTCTCTATGTGTCTTCTTATGAAGTGGCTGAACTCTTTAGGGTTGATGGCAGTGGTAGTGGTGATGGGGACTTGGAATTCTTCGTCCCAACTATTCACAAACGTGGTAAGCAGTTGATCCAAGGCCTTTACTATGATACGTTTTCATTTCGATTTCTCACTGTAGAGACAATAACACTAACCATTTGTTGTCATATTCTTGTTGTCATATGGTTATCTCACTTAACCATATTTTATCTCACTTAACCATCACAATGAGTTCAATATCATGGGCACCTTGTTACACTCATCACCCAGAAAGGCATCAACTTAGAACCAAATCTCTGCCTTCTTCTGAAGCCTACACTCTACTCCTTCCACGAACCTAGTGTCCTTTCCTGGGTCTAATTTTAATAAAAATAAAAAATTATTCACAGTCACATTTTAATTGATTTAGTTTCCAGAATAGGTACAACTTAATTAAAAAATACCATTATGTATTATTTAAGCCAGGAATTGTACACATTTTACTTCGATGTAATTTATAAAAGCAAATATTTAAAAAACACATTACTTAGCTTTGAGGACCCTAAAAAGTAAAGTAGTACATTTATATTTTTATTGTTAATACATCAAGCTTATTTTCTATTCAAAAAGAACCACAGATTCTAACATACATGTATTTAATTAAATAAACTGAGAGAAAAAATTAAGGAGAAATTGAATGCAAAGAATAAATTGTTAGTTAATGGGTGGGAATATTGAAAAGAGGAGGGAGTTTAAAGTGTACTCATAGACCAACATGATTCATCATTTTACTCCCAAATATTTTTCTATAATAAGAAAGAATATTTAGAATGCTTTTTAGGTAAAACTCTAATGAAACTGAAATGTTCCTTTTTTCATGTTTTGCCAGGACTCATATTTTGTCCCTTTTCTCATTCCTAACCTCTGTATTAAGTTACTCTTATTAATTCTGAAATTGTCTATTTTCTTATATGCATGTATAACCACAATTTAAACTTGACCTTTTTTCTTAGGAAAACATTAGATATTTCTGTAGATCCTGATGTATTTTTATTTGCAGGATTTTATTATTTAAGACCATGAGAAGTAGATCTGTAATGACATAATGTAATGATAAAAATAGGGCTAGAATTATAGAGAAGCTACTGTTTTATAAAGGTAAGCGTCATTTTGGCTCATGTTCTGAGGTCACCAAAGGTTGTGGGAGACCTTCCTCCCACATTCTGTGTGGAAGAATGTTCTCTTTCACAGAGAAGAAAAAGAGAAACAAGTTTTCCTTATTCATTTCCTAGTGCTTATGTAGTACTTGTATATCACATTGGTGCCAAAGTAGATAGAGGTCATAAAAGGATGAATATATGTGGCAACCATTTATGTCTGCCTTTCTTTCTAAAACAAATTAGAGCTTACTCAGTGAATGGAATCATTCTTTTGAAAAAGTTGTTCCTTGGCTTTTCCTTTGGTTTGTAAATCACTTATTAACATTTTCTTGCTATTTGTTGGAACTTGTTCATGCAGCCAGCCTAGGAGTGGCTTCCCAAATTCTAGTGACAATTGCAGCCTCTGACCATGCTCATGGTGTATTTGAGTTTAGCTCGGAGTCACTCTTTGTCAGCGGAACTGAACCAGAAGGTGGGAACAGCACTGTTATATTAAATGTGAGTACAGTTTCCTCCATCATTCTTGGACATTTTTTGTCCTTTTAGAACTGTCTTTTTATGAAAATATGTTCCCTTTTTTTTTTTTTTTACCCCTGTGTGGTAAAAATGAATAAGAGAAATACAAATTATCAACGAATAGTGATTTAGCCTATGTTTTTGTATTTAGTTTTGCACGTAGACTTATCTTAATATACTGAGGATTCCTGGCCCTTTAAGGAAAGTAATGGTGATGTACCACAAGTCTATTTTACATAGATTTTTAAGTTAGTTGGTACGTAGTTGTTGTTGTTAAATGGCGTTGACTCAGTTCTGACTCGTAGTGACCCTGTCTAGGGTTTCCAAGGAGCAACTGGTGAGTTTGAACCGCTGACCTTGTAGTCCAGTGCTTTATTCCACAGAGCCATACTAGGACTCCGTTAGTTTCTATAGACTGTAGTACCAAATGTCTCCAAAATCTCGTTGACTAAATATTGCAAAAAATTGTTTTTTTCTCATAGTAGATTTAAGTTGACAAGTGGTTCATGCAATTTAAGTTGACAAGTGGTTCAGATCATTGCAATGTTTTAAGGGAGAAAAGAGACTCTGTCTTCATGTACATAAATATTATGGTGGTGGTGTGCTGTGACTCATAGCGACTCTGCATATGGTTTCCGAGGCTGTAAATCTTTATGGAAGCAGAAAGCCTCATCTTTCTCCCACGGAACCTCTGGTAGTTTCGAACTGCTGACCCTGAGGTTCACAGCCTGATTCGTAAGCACTATAAATATTATAGAGACTCTTTATTAAGTCTTAAACAGGGGTCAAAACACACAAGAGCTCACCCAAGTGAGAGCAAATATCAATATAACAATATGATAAAATCCAAAGTTCTACTCCAGGTACAGAAAATAAAGGATCTCCTTCCACAACCAGGATGATGGCAGCAGTGCATCACACATGCATGCAGGGTCTAGGGAAACAGGGAGGGGCACTATTATAAATAGGTAAGCTTTTAGTCTGTCTCAGACTCTTGGGGAATGGCATCATAACCAGGCGACCATTCACCTGCAGCTATTAAAACTCCCCTGAGGGAGTTTCTGTTCTTCCTTTGCTGGCTGGGGGAAATAGTTAAAAACCCACTTTCAAATGCATTATGTTTCTGAGTTTGGCAATTTAGTCCTCAGAAGTGCATGAGATACTCAAGAAAAATTGGCATCTGAACACTTAAACCTAGGCACAAGATGGAATTAAGCTCTTCCTGGCTGGAGTTGTCCATATGCAAAAAGCCTTAAGATTTCAAACTCTAAAGCAGTAATCACTTAGGGGTCAAGGAGCACAAAGGTACATTTCAACAAGTGATTCTACCTTAATAGTGGAAGTATTAATGTGGAGAATTGCGAGAGGTTCTTACAGTTTGTTTCTGGAAGTAAATGACATCAAGTCACATGGCCATGCCTGCAGGTATAGAAGTGCAATTCTCTAGCTCTCTTTTTTTATCTTTTGGAAGAAAGGAAAATCCAGAATGTTTGTCAACAGCAATGGTAATAGCAACTCTGTATGTTTGTTTACTTTACTTTCTTCTAAGATCCCACTGCTAAACGACTCAGAGGTGGTAGAAATATCGCTAGCTTCTTTGGTTTCCTATAATTAATGAAGAACTCACCCCACCCTACTGTTGTTGAGATGATTCAAACTCATATGGACCCTATAGGACAAGGTAGACTGCTTCATAAGGTTTCAGCACCTGTGACTCTATACAGAAGTAGACTGTCTCCTCTTTTTCCCTCAGAGGTACTGGTGGATTCGAAACTATATCCTATATATCAGCAGCCTAATGCATAATGCACTATGCCTCCAGGACTCCTTAAATGAAGAAGACCACTCAAAATATAACCCTTTAGTACTTTTGGTAGATTTCTAATAAACTATTATAGAATAAGTGAAACAGCTTTAGAAAGGATAACTAATTGCTGAAGAAAAAGGGAAAGGGCCAAGAATTATAAAATTCCTTTGTCTAACTTTATTAGGAATTTTACATAGCAAATATAGTGCAAAAGACCTATGTGAAGTGTTAAAGAGCAAAGATGTCACTTTAAGGACAAAGGTACTACTAATACAAGCCATGGTGTTTTCAGTTACCTCATATACGTGTGAAAGCTAGACAATGAATAAGGAAGACGTGAGAAGTATTAATGCATTTGAATTATGGTGTTGGTGAAGACTATTGAAAGCACCATGGATTACTGCAAGAAGAACAGACAAATCTGTCTTGGAATGCTCATCACTTTCTTACAATAAGTTATACACCTTATTTCAGTATATGTAAAAATTTCCATGAATATGCTTAAATGTAAAAAATACTTTGTTAATTACTAGCTATATTTGAATTGCAGAAAAGGTACAATTAATTAGAAGCTAAAAATGTTCAGTTCATTAATAAATTTAATGATTATTCATTAAATAATTTTAGCCTTGAGAACAGCTTATGTAACATAAAATAAAAATGTAATATGTTACTACCATATGTATTTAGGAATCCTGGTGTGGTGCTGTAGGATAAACACTGGACTGCTATCTATAAGGTCAATGGTTCAAACCTACCAGCCATCCTTGGAAATTGTATACAGGGTCATTGTGAGTCATAACTGACTTGATGGCACTTAACAACAGCAACAACATATGTGTTTAACCTCTAAGTCAATTATGTTCTTCCTCTTTTTAATACCTTTTCATATTAAATATTTCATAGGTTATGAGACATCATGGAGCTCTGTCTCAGGTGACTTTACATTGGAACATAGACTCTGATCCTGATGGTGATCTCACCCTTACCTCTGGCAACATCACATTTGAGATTGGGCAGACAAGTGCCACCATCACAGTGGAAATATTACCGGATGAAGATCCAGAATTGGATAAGGCGTTTTATGTGTCAATCCTTAGTGTCTCCAGTGGCTCATTAGGAGTTCACACTAATGCCACATTAACAGTTTTGGCTAGTGATGATCCTTACGGGGTATTCATCTTCTCGGAGAAAAATAGACCTACTGAAGTTGAGGAAACCACCCAGAACATTACGTTGTCAATAATAAGATTGAAAGGCTTCATGGGAAAAGTCATAGTTATGTATGCAACAATGGATGATATGGAAAAACCACCTTATTTTCCACCCAATTTAGCCAGAGCAACTCAAGGAAGGGACTATATACCAACTTCTGGATTTGTCATTTTCAGAGCTAACCAGAGTGAGGCAACAATAACTATTTCAATTTTGGATGATGATGAACCAGAAAAATCAGAATCTGTGTTTATTGAACTACTTAACTCTACTTTAGTAGAGAACGTTCAGGATCGTCCAAGTAAGTATACATTAGTGTGTTATTTATTATTTAGAGACAGGAATCCTGAGAAAATAAATGTAGAGTTTTACAACAGTAATATAGCAAGCTCTAATTTGAAAAGCACAGTGGATTAGAACAGTTACAGCATCAATGGGCTTAAACACAGCAGAGATGTGAGGTTGGCCCAGGACCAGGCAGTGTTTCATTCTGTTGTGTATAGGGTCACTATGAATCAGTACCGACACGATGGCACCTAAGAACAACAATTTAAAATGCATCATTTCCCAAAATTTTATCTGTAAGGTGCTATTAACAGGACACCTCATAGAAATCATATTTTGAAAGTCATTCCAGTTCTAAATTTAGAAGCTTCTGTTTGATCCATGTGCACATGACCTCTAGTACTCTTGGATTCAATCTATAGGGACTCAAACATACCAACAATCATGAAGATGATGCATGACCAGGAAATGTTTCAATTTATTATACACAGTCAGAGTCAGAGTCAACTGAGTGGCCACTAACAAGAACAGTGCTATTGTGCTATATATTGTTGTTGTTAAGTGCTGTCGAGTCAGTTCTGACCCATATTGACCCTGTATAGGGTTTCCAAGGAGCAGCTGGTGCTTATATGAGGATCTTTAAAAACTGTGGACAAATAGAAATAAGAGAAAAAAAGATAGTGAAATTTTTTTTCATGAACTTTTTCAAGTCCTCTCATTTTGTAGCTTCCAAAACATTTTGGAATCTGTCTTAGGATTTTAAGGATAATTCTGGCAGTAAGACTGAACTTTTCTCTCTGATCCATTTCTGGAAGATTTCCTAACCAGTGGAGGCTCTGTGTATTGGTGAGAGACAATTTAATGTCAATTTAAGACAATATGTGTAGGAAACACACGAAACCTTTTTAAGGAAACTGGAATTATATTGCCCCAGATGAAAGATCTTGAGATCTGCACACTGACTATATTCTGACATATGAATTAAAGTTTCTTGATCTTACTTGTAACACTGGTATGGATAGATTGTATAGGGTGAGTAACATTTTTGCTTACAGTGCAAGTAATCATAGTCCAAGGTTACAGAGGATATTTACTTCATATGACAATTTGACCATTGCTAACATTAAATCTTTTTTTTAACTTTTTATTGCAAATTGGGTCTAGGTTTACAGACAGTATCATCAACTTTGCATTCAACAAATTATGTACTTTGTTTCATCTCAATGATTACAATCCCTTCCTTGCAAAAA
>NW_006408854.1:1087596-1088101 GCF_000296735.1 Chrysochloris asiatica
ATGTTGAGCATACATCATTATTTACCTCTGTCCCATTTAGCCTATGCAACCTGCCTAAATGTTCTCCCATCTGCCTTGTTCTTTCATTCCCCTCCTCCATCTTGTATATTGCCCCCCCCCCAATTATCCTGTGTCTGTTCCATACCCTGTGCTCTACCTTCCCCTCCCTCCCCTCGCCCTACTTGCTACACCCCCGGTAAGCAAGAAATATATATATTTTCTCTTTTAGTGTGGGTATTTTTTCTTACGATTTTACAATAATGATCTTATGCACTATTTCTCCTTTTGTGACTGACTAATTTCATTCAGCATAATGTCCTCACAGTTTGTCCATGTTATGTGGTGGCTTGTGGCTTCCTTGTTATTCTTCAAGGTAGCATAATATTCCATTGTGTGGAAGTTATCATTATTCTTTATAACTTTTAGTATTCTGTTGTATACATGTGCCACAACAATATATGTTGTTGTTGTAGTGAAGTGCCGTCGAGTCAGTTCCTACCCATAG
>NW_006408854.1:1089326-1092384 GCF_000296735.1 Chrysochloris asiatica
ACATGGACCTCATCAGATGGAATACACAGAAAACAAACTGACTACATCTGTGGAAAGTGACAGTGGAAAATCCCCATATCATCAGCCAAAACTAGGCCAGGCAGACTGTGGAACAGATCGTCAGTTGCTCATATGCATGTTCAGGCTGAAGCTGAAGAAACTTAAAATATGTTCACGAGAGCCATAGTATGACCTTGAACATATCCCACCTGAATTTAGAGATCATCTGAAGAACAGATTTGATGCATTAGACACTAAAGACATAAGACCAGAAGAGTTGTGGGATGACATCAAGAATATCATACAGGAAGAAAGCAAAAGGTCATTGAGAAAACAAGAAAGAAGGAAAGCCAGAATGGATGTCAGAAGAGACTCTGAAATTTGCTCTCCAGCATAGAGATGGTAAAGCAAATGGAAAAAGTGAGGTGGTACAAGAGTTGAACATAAAATTTCAAAGGTTACCTCAAGAAGACAAAGTCAAATGATAATAATGAAACTTGCAGAGACCTGCAGTTAGAAACTAAAAGGGAAGAACACTCTCAGCATTTCTCAAGCTGAGGGAACTGAAGAAAAAATTCAAACCTCGACTTGTGGTATTCAAGGATTCTATGGGCAAAATACTGAATGATGCAGAAAGCATCAAAAGAAGATGAAATGATTACACAGAGTAATGGTCAATGTTCAACCATTTTTAGGTATCATATGATCAACATCCAATGATTCTGTAGGGAGAAGTCCAAGGTACATTGAAGGCATTGGTAAAGAACAAGGCAACAGGAATTGATGAAGCACAAATTACAATCTATCTATAAACCGATGCGGCACTGGAGGCACTCACTCATCTATGCCAAGAAATTTGGAAGACAACTATCTAGCCAACTGACTGGAAGAGATTTGTATTTGTGACAATTCCAAAGAGAGGCAACCCAACGGAATGAGGAAATCATTGGACAATTTCTTGATATCCCAATTAAAATTTTACTAAAGATAATGCAAGACTGGCTGCAACCATACATTGACAGAGAATTTCCAGAGACTCAAGCCAGAGTCAGAAGAGGATATGGAATGAAGGTTATAACTGCTGACATCAAATGGATCTTGGATAAAAGCTAGAAATACCAGAAAGATGTTTACCTGTGCTTTATTGACTTAGTAAAGACTTTTGATTGTGTGGATCATGAAAAGCTATGGGACAACATTGTGAAGTATGAGTATTCCAGAACTTAATTGTGCTCATGAGGAACCTGTACATAGCCAAGAGGCTGTTGTTCGTACAGAGTAAGGGAACACCAAATGTTTTAAAATTAGGAAAGGTTGGTGCCCAATTTTGTATTCTTTTACCATACTTATTTAATTTATATGCTGAACAAATAATTTGAGAAGCTGGATTATATGAAGAAAAACATCGCATCAGGATTAGAGGAAGACTCATTAACAACCTGCAATATGCTGAAATCTAGCCTTGCTTGCTGAAAGTGAAGAGGACTTAAAATACTGATTAAGATCGAAGACCACAGCCTTCGGTATGTGTTTCCTCTCAATGTAAAGAAAACAAAAATCCTCACCACTTTACCAATAAACAACATTTGTATAAATGGAGAAAAAAATTGAAGTTGTCAAAGAGCTTCATTTTGCTTGAATCAACCATGAATATTCATGGAAGCAGTGGTCAAAACAACGTACTGCATTAGGTATATGTGCTGCACAAGACCTTTTTAAAGTGTTGAAGAGCAAAGATGTCGGTTTGAGGACTAAGGTGCACTTGATCTAAGCCATGGTATTTTCAATAACCTCATATTCATGTGAAAATTGGACAGTGAATAAGGAAGATCACAGAAGAATTGATTTATTTGTCCTTGGTGTTGGAGTAGAATATTGTAAGTACCATGACCTGCCATAAGAACAAATAGATCTGTATTGGAAGAAATGCACCAGAGTGCTCCTTGGAAGCCAACATGGCCAGACTTTGTCTCTCATATTTTGTGTATATTATCAGGAGGGACCAGTCACTGGAGAAGGATATCATATTTGATAAAGTGGAGGATCGGAGAAGAGGAGGAACACCTCCAATGAGATGGATTGATGTAGTGGCAACAGTGATGGGCTCAAGCATAGCAAAGACTGTGAAGTTGATGCAGCAACGGGCAGTCTTTTATTCTGCTGTGCATAGGGTCACTGTGATTCAGTCAGTACACCTTAGTCTCAATAGCATCTAACAATAACAACAAAAACAACAGTCTCCTCACAATCTTGCCACAACTTTTTTGTTTTGTTTTGATTATTGACATTTTTTTGGTGATGAGATGGTATTACATTATCCTCTCTCTAATGGTTTTTATAGTTCTGTTGTATATATGGTTGTTATCAGTAGGAGCCCACTCAATGTTACCTATCAACAAAAACAACAAAGTTGCAGTTTGCTCTGGTGTGGTGATGTAGGATAAGCATTGGAATGCAAATGCAAGGTCAGCAGTTCAAACCCCCCAAGCATTCTTTGAAACCCTACAATGTTGCTATGAGGTGAAACTGATATGACAGAACACAACAACAACAATGGTTGCTATAGAGTTGCTATGAATAAAAATTTGACTCAGGGGAATAGGTTTAGTTTGGGATTTGGACTAATGAATGATCATCTGTATCTTTTCATGTTTTTACTGACCACTTGATTGTTCTCTTTGGTGAAATGTCTTTTCATATACCCCAATTTTTGTTAGGATTCATTGTCTTTTTTTGTTGAAATATTAAAAGATTTTATATATTATAGAAATTAGACCCTTCCCAGATAAGTCATCTCCAAAGATTTTTTCTAGTTTATAGCTTCTATTTTTACTCTTTTGGTAAAGCCTTTTGATGAGCCTGTTGCTGTTAGATACTGATGAGTTGGTTCAGACTCATAATGACCCTATGCACAATACCACACGGTCCTGCACCATCCTCACAAGTGTTGTTATGTTTGAGTCTTATTGAGGGTCTTCCTCTTTTTCTCTGACCCTCCACTTTGCCAAGAATGCTGTCCTTCTCTAGGGACTGATTCCTCCAGATAATATATCCAAAG
>NW_006408854.1:1093544-1096504 GCF_000296735.1 Chrysochloris asiatica
AGTCAAGATCCATCGGACATCAGCAATGATATCCCCCTTTCCATGGCCTCTTCCGAATCTGGCTTGAACCTCTGGAAGTTCTCTGTCAATGTATGCTTGCAGCCGTTTCTGTATTACCTTTAGTAAAACTTTACTTGCATGGGATAGCAAAGAGATTGTTCCATGATTTCCGCATTCTGTTGGGTCACCTCTCTTTGGAATGGGCACAAATACGGATCTCTTCCAATAAGTCAGCCAGATAGTTGTCTTCCAACTTTCTTGGCATAGCTGAGTGAGTGCCTCCTGTGCTGCCTCACTTTCTTAGAAGATTTCAATTTTTATTCCATCAATTCCTGCTGCCTTGTTCTTTGTCAATTCCTTCAATTCACCTTGGACTTCCTTCTTTGGTATCATTGGCTCTTCATCATATGTAACCTCTTGAAACAGTTAAACATTAACCAGTTCCTTTTTGTACAGTGACTCTGTGTATTCCTTCCATCTTCTCTTGATGCTTTCTTCATCATTCAATAATTTGCCCAAAGAATCTTTCAATAATGAAAAAGTCAAGGCTTGAATTTTTTTCCTTCAGTTTCCCCAGCTTGAGAAATGTTGAGTGTGTTTTTCCTTTTTGGTTTTCTGATTCCAGATCTTTACACATTTTGTTCTAGTATTTGGCTTTATCTTCTCTAGCTGATCTTTGAGATTTTCTGTTCAACTCTTGGGCCTCCTCATTTCTTCCAATTGCTTTAGCATCTCTACACTGGAGAGATGTTTCAGTGTCTCTTCTGACATCCATTTTGACCTTTTCCTTCTTTCTTGTCTTCTCAATGACTTTTTGCTTTCTTCATATATGATATTCTTGATGTTGTCCCACAACTCTTCTGGTGTTCGGTCTTTAGTGTTTAATGTATCAAATCTGTTTTTCAGAAGCTCTCTAAATTTATGTGGGATATATTCAAGGTCATATTTTTGCTCTAGTGGGTTTGTTTTCATTTTCTTCGGCTTCAATTTGAATTTGCATGTGAGTAATTGGTGGTCTGTTCCACAGTCTGCCCCTGGCCTTGTTTTCACTGATGATTTGGAGCTTTTCCATTTTCTGTTTCCGCAGATTAGTCAATTTGATTTCCATGTATTCTATCTGGTAAGGTCCATGTATATAGTTGTCTCTTATGCTGTCCTAAGAAGGTATTTAATATGAATGGATCATTGATTTTGTAGAATTCTATCATGCATTCTCCAGCCATATTTTCCAACTACTGATCCTTCCTCTTTGCTCCCAACCTTCGCATTCCATTCTTCTCAAACATCATAATTCAAATGCATTGATTCTTCTGTGATCTTGCATAGAATACCATATGTGCATAAGTATTTAATTTTATGAGGCTCCAGTTATCTAATTTGTTTCTTGTATTTGTAATTATGTTTTCTATTTCTTAAAAAAACTAGGTTCAGTAAATATTTTAAGAATCAAAATAGTACAGAGAAACCATAGAATGATGGCCTTATTTTTAATAGGATCTTGCTGAAGCTTGTTGATAACTTTTGCCAGTTTCATAATTTGATATATGAGGGGGCTTCAAAAGTTTATGGAAAAAGGAACTAAAAGATAATGGAATTTTCCATAACTTTTTTGAAGTCCCTTTGTAATAGTTTTTTAACTGTTTTTTTTTTTTTTTAAATGTCTTTCAGTATCAAATTCTCCACGCCTTGGAATGAAGATTGAGACTATTGCTCATCTAATTATCATTGCCAATGATGATGCATTTGGAACACTTCAGCTTTCAGCATCAATTGTTCGAGTAGCAGAAAATCACATTGGACCCATTATCAATGTGACTAGAACAGGAGGAGCATTTGCAGATGTTTCTGTGAAGTTTAAAGCTGTGCCAATAACTGCAATTGCTGGTGAGAAAACATATTAAAGGAAAAGTGATTGTTTAAGAAAAATAAAACAATACTCTTACATCTTTTCAAAGCACAAACCTAGAATTATGCCATATACTCTTGCCATTGTTCATTTGTAAACTTTGGCAGCATTGTATATTAATTCAAAAGCTATGATGACTGTACTCAAACAAATGAAAAATAAATGCAGGAATATATTGTTAGGTTCTCTCTGTATGTACTTACTAGTTTTCTGAAAGGAGTCCATGTACAAATGACTACTGAGAAATGTGGCAATAAATGAGCAGCCTTATTGTTTTGGTGCTTGACAACGGACTTGTGTCTGAGTCTGTTCATCTTGCTTGGTTACTTATGAAGAACATGGAAGAGACAGTGATTATCATGAACTGTTTTATGTCCAGGAAAAAATGCTTCTTTGCCAAGTGACTCCCAAATTGGGAGTTGACATTGGTGGTACAATTATAATTTTTAGAGGGAGATTACCTAAGAGCTATTCAGTTAGCATCTTTCCCATGTATACTCATGGCATTATGAATGTGAATGGATGGGGTTAAAAAAAGAGAGAATGTAAAATGCCTGGCTCACCTAGTCCCTTGGTTGGTGTGTATGTGTTTTAGTGGGTGGGTAGCCTCAGGAATATCTAATTGCCTCTAGATGCCTCAACGTACTGGCAGATGTGAGTATTGAATGTGCTCTAAGGTATTAGCCTCCAATCTTCCTCTCCCCACCCACTGTTTGGCCTGAAAAAAAAGTATTCTTGAGAAGTATAGAGTGGCAATTTTTAATCCAAGTTTGCAGGCAATTCCACAGTTGCCAGCTGTGTTATCAATGATTCTAACATCTGTAATTTTTCTCCTCAGTGAGATTAGAATTCTAGTTCATTTCTTTGCTTTAAAAGCACTGTGCAAATTGTTTTTGTTTCACTTACAAAGAAGAGACCATCTTGTGCGAATAGATGACTCTCTCCCTTTGACTTTGTGTGTGTTAACAACTTTGTGTTGATAACTTAAGCACATGACCTTTTGAAATTGACAGAATGAACCTGAACCTGATTAGAAGGTCTTTTAATTTTTTTT
>NW_006408854.1:1096604-1097422 GCF_000296735.1 Chrysochloris asiatica
TTTTTTGGTGAGAGACATAAAATATTCTTTTTACAATAGATTACATTCAACAATGTCAAATAAAGTCTTTGTAGACAGTCCCATGAAATTTGATACATAAAAGTGTTCCTCTAGTATACATAATGTTATATTTTATAAATCTGTTAGGATTTTACTTTTTGTCTTTGTAGGTGAAGATTATAGTATAGCTTCATCGGATGTGGTCTTACTAGAAGGTGAAACTAGTAAAGCTGTGCCAATTTATATCATTAATGACATTTACCCTGAGCTAGAGGAATCTTTTCTTGTGCAACTACTGAATGAAACAACAGGAGGAGCCAAATTAGGGGCATTAACAGAGGCAGTCATTATTATTGAGGCCTCTGATGACCCCTATGGATTATTTGGTAAGTGTACTCAATTTTGTCTTTGTGTTGCTTGTCTGTAAAGGCCATGTAAAATGTCTTTTCCTTTATATTTGAAGACTCAGTCTTAAATGGATAATTTTATCATTTTTTATAAATTACCATTGCTGTCATACAAGTATAGGATACCTGTGGTCCAGTTGCTGACAGTAGTCAGTGGTGTTTAATGAATAAATCAACCTCTTAGTATACATAGAAAAGTCAGAAATTGTTGACTTTGGGGTCAGATATAGCTCCTAAATAGATTCTGTGAATCTTAGTTAAGTCTTTATGAGAAATTAAAATTAGACATTTCACAGCAGTCTGGATCTCTGGAGTTTATTGATAAATAGGAGTATCTGGCAACATTGAGCCACCTCTCCTGCTTGGCCTTAGTGATGGGAGCAAAATAGCCCTTGTCTTTTTTTTTTTTTT
>NW_006408854.1:1097616-1116103 GCF_000296735.1 Chrysochloris asiatica
GTCCAATTAGTCACAGAAGTCACTGGACCCACTTTACTTGTGTCGGGTATGTGCCTGGCTCCTGTGGGCATCCAAGTTCATTTTTTTTTTTGCATCTATTGTAATGAAAAACAATTTGGAAATTCTGGCAGGTTTAACAGATTGGTATCACAGTACATTATTCTGATTTTGTGGGAACATAGAGGGGAAAAGACTCAGCTTCAGGATGGCTTTGTGCTTGACTCCGTTGCACTTTGTATTTGAAATGAACTCTGCTTTGCCCTTTAGGTTTTCAGATTACTAAACTTATTGTAGAGGAACCTGAGTTTAACTCAATGAAGGTAAACCTGCCAATAATTCGAAATTCTGGGACAATTGGCAATGTTACTGTTCAGTGGGTTGCCACCATTAATGGACAGCTTGCTACTGGTGACCTGCGAGTTGTCTCAGGTAATGTGACCTTTGCCCCTGGGGAAACCATTCAAACCTTGTTGTTAGAGGTCCTGGCTGACGACGTTCCGGAGATTCAAGAGGTGAGAGGAATGGCTAGTATAGAATGACTCTGTAAAACATGCTTAATCTTATAATGACTAGAACAGATGACTATTATCATAGTATTTTTTGAGAGAGTGTCAAATTATTTCTGTGAGAATGTTAAAAACATCAATACATCCAATAGCATAAAATATAATATTATATTACACAGTAAAATGATACATATATAATAGTATAAATGAGAATATTGTATACATAGATCATGTATAATGCCAGTTTACCAGTATATATGTATATATATTGCACAGCTGTATTGTAGTTTTCAACATTTTGGCTACAGTTTTGTGATGTTTTATATAAACTCTGCATTTGCTTCTTTTTATTCATTTTGGTTTTAGAGTGAGTCATTCAGTCTTAATTGATTCTCTAGGCATTCATTTCTTTATTATTTATTGAGAATTTATAGCATGTTATTGGGTTATTGGAGTCCTGGTGTGGCTCTGTAGGATAAGTACTGGACTGCTAACCAAAAATATGTCAGTGGTTCAAACCCACTAGCTGCTCCTAGAAAACCCTCTATGGGTTTGCATGAGTCAGAACTGACCTTGATGGCACATAGCAACAACATTGAGTTATTGAGAATTATCTATATGGAAAATACCATGTTAGATACATTTTGCTGTTACCTATTTTTGTGATAGAGGCAAAATGACCAAAACCAAAAATACTCTCAAGAAAGTTATTTTTCACTAACATATGCTGGCTGAAGATAATTTTGCTTTATGAAATTTAGGTATCATTAAGGCCTAGACATAATAAAATGAGTCCTGATGTGATACTGTAGGATCAGCACTGGACCAGTAACAACAAGATATCATAAAATAACTTTTAATAACATTTATTCCTGTATGTTATTAAAATTTTATAAGTGAAAAGCCGTGTAATTTATTTTGAATGCCAATTGTCATTATTTTCTAAAAATATTAAGGCATTAGCTAGTACAGGCAAGTTGATTTCTTTCTCTCTAAATTGAGATGGAACTATGGTGCTTTATTTTTTATTTAAATTTTGTTAGAGACTTTTCACTTAAGAAAATAAGAAAATCAAGAATAAGATTTACTTGTTGTAATTGTTTTTAAGTGCTTTCAAGTAGGTTCTGACCCACAGCGACCTTATATAAGGTTTCCAAGGAGCAGCTGTGGGCTTGAACCACCAAACTTGTGGTTCAAACTGACCTTGCAGTCCAGTGCATTCACCCACAGTGCCACACCAGGACTCCAATAGATGATCTATTAATCCCTAAAGAAAAGAAAGGTATAGAACATATATGTCGTATTATTAAAATGAAAAGTATAAACAGGTTTTAATAGCATTTCATGGGATTATGTAACTGAATACTAAAGAATTTAAACAGTTTATGTTTCTTATGTATGTTGTTGTTGTTAAGTGCCATCGAGTCAATTTGGACTCATAGCTACCCTCTATAGGGTTTCCAAGAAGCAACTGGTGGGTTTCAACTGCCAACTTTGTGGTTAGCAGTTAACAAGCCAGTGCTGATCTACAGCACCACACCAGACCTGTTTCTTACTTATAAAATCATATTATTAATAATTGGTGATCAATTCTGCTATTTCATGCTGGACTTGACAATATCATTTGGGAATTAAAAAAACAAAAAGATAACAGAATTCTTCCACACACTCACACACACACAATGTAATTTGGACATTTCCTTGAGTTTATATTGCATTCAATTTTACTTTTATACTTGTATGGATATGTTTGAATTTTTTTTCTGTATCATTATTATTCTAATTTCAGAATTGGGATGCTGTTAAGGAAGTTTTCACTGTATTTTTAGGTAATCCAAGTGCAACTAGCTGATGCCTCTGGTGGAGGTACTATTGGGGTAGATCGAGTGGCTAATATTATTATTCCTGCCAATGATAATCCTTATGGTACAGTAGCCTTTGTTCAGCCAGTTTATCGTGTTCAAGAACCTCTGGAAAGAAGTGCCTGGGCTAACATAACTGTCAGGCGAAGGTATATGAGCTAGATCTCGGGGAGTGATGGGAATTGTGGGGTTCTGGGGAGGGATCTCTTATACAATTGCACATTTTAGGATTGGGGGTTTTCCACCTTGTAATGTAAATTATTTTGTAGGTTATTATAATCTGTTAATTGAATTATGTCTACTGCTATAAAGAAGCCATCATATATATTTTACAAGTTATTGAGGCCCTGATGACTCAACAGTTAAGCTGGGTTCAGACCTACCCAGCACCTCCATGGAAGAAAGGGCTGACAGTCTTCTTCCATCAACATTGGTAATGCTGTTATATAATATAAGTAATTCTGACTTACAACATCCTTATATTAAAGAGTCGAAAGGCTATGATCTTTATGGGAGCAGTTTGCCTGGTCTGTTCTTCTGTGGAGTCGCTGGTGGATTCAAACCATCAACCTTTTGATTAGCAGCCAAGAATGCTTAATTAATTTGCCAACAGAGCTCTTTAAGTGCATATGATAGCTTAGAAAATTCTATGGGCAGTTCTGTTCTATTAAATGCGGTCACTACAAGTCAAAATAGATGCAAGGACACCCAACAACAACAACATTAATAGTGAAATGGGTAATTGATTATACCATCATCAGATGGATATACCATTATTGGAGTTCCTAACCCCAGCAATTTATCTGTGATTTGTTAGAATTAAAGCTTAACTACAACAAGCCCCTAAATTAAAGACCACTCCGATGCTATGTGACATGGTTGATTTTTAGGTTCTTCTTTTTCCCTCCATTTCTCTTGTAAGGCAGCATAATGTTCACTGAGCTTCTTCAGAAATAGAAAATATAGGTTCTTAGGACCTTCTGGCCAGTGATTATATTCCTTTATATAACAATATTATTGTTACTTTGTTTTAGTAATGAAAATTAGGTTGCTTTTCTAATTCTATTTGACATTTCTGAGTTGAATACTGATTGAACATTCTGCAAGGTATTTTCATAACTTGATTAAAAGTTAAATATTGTTTGAATGAAAGCAATACTGAAAAGCAAGCTTTCCTTACATGAGAAAACAAATATTGAAAGACAAGAAACATGGTGGAGATTCTACTAGTGTTTTAAAAAGAAAGTGGAAACCACAGTCAACATTTCTCTTCTGTGTTTGCAAGACACATATTCCTTTGAGTGCTTAACCTGTTTTTTGTCACTCCATGTTTTAGCGGAGGGCATTTTGGTCGGCTGTTGTTGTTCTACAGTACTTCTGATATTGATGTAGTGGCTCTTGCTGTTGAGGAAGGTCAAGATTTACTGTTCTACTATGAATCGCCAATTGAAGGCATACCAGACCCGCTTTGGAGAACCTGGGTGAATGTCTCTGCAGTGGGGGAACCCCAGTATACCTGTGCCACTTTGTGCCTCAAAGAACACGCTTGCTTAGCGTTTTCATTTTTCAGTGCTTTTGATGGTCCTGAGTGCTTTTGGATGACATCATGGATTACCCCAACTGGTAACAACTCAGACTTCAGGACTTACAGGAAAAACATGACCAGGGTGGCATCTCTTTTTAGCAGTCAGGCTGTAGCTGGTAGTGACTATGAGCCTGTGACTAGGCACTGGGCCATAATGCTGGAAGGTGACGAATTTGCAAATCTCACGGTTTCTATTCTTCCTGATGATTTCCCAGAGATGGATGAGAGTTTCCTAATTTCCCTTCTTGAAGTTCATCTCATGAATATCACAGCCAGTTTTAATAATCAGCCAACCGTCGGACGGCCAAATACTTCTACAGTTGTCATAGCATTAAACGGTGATGCCTTTGGAGTGTTTGTGATCTACAGTATTAGTCCTAACACATCAGAAGATGGTTTATATGTGGAAGTTCAGGAGCAGCCACAAACCACTGTGGACTTGATGATCCACAGGACGGGAGGCAGCATAGGTCAAGTGACAGTTGAATGGCGTGCTATTGGTGGAACAGCTATCGAAGGTTTAGATTTTATTGGTGCTGGAGACATTCTGACTTTTGCTGAAGGTGAGTGATGATTTTAAATGGGTTCCAGTTCTTCCTGGCAAAATTATCATAGCGAATTATTAGGATAATGTTCATAAGAATTTCTTATTATGCTTTCTGGCATAGGTATAAAAGTTTAATATGGTTCTGGAAATATAGAAGTTAGTTTGTTAGTGGTTGACAAAAAATATGTAGGCTGGTATGGCCCTAAATATGTATTTTAGTTTGCTAAAAAGATCAGAGTTTTCAGGAAATGTATGAATTTTAACTTTTTTTCAGATTGAAAAAGTCAAGTGTATTTAAAAGCCTCAGATTATATAGCAGAATAAAAGAATTATTCATAATACCATATCTTAGAGTGATTCTTTATATCTGTTTTAATATTTCTATGCAAATACTTTTTTTTTTTTTTTTTTTTAGAAACAGTGATTGGGGCCAGGCTGCATATGTACTTTTTGAAACATCTAATAAGCATTACTTTTAAAGTAATCTTTTAAAAAGCATGAAACATTCATATAATGGTTATTTCCTAGTAAATGATTTCAGGAATAGTGGAATCTGATATACTTGATGGGGCAGGGTAGTAATTGGATACATTTCTCCTAATTTCAAAGGAAATAGTGCAGATTTAATTAAGAGGGAGTAGAGATGAAAATTTAAAGTCAGATTCTCCTATAGCTTTGGCGACTACACAAAAAAGTTACTAATGTATTGTTGTTGTTAAGTGCCATTGAGTTGAATTTGACTCATAGCAATCCTGTACAGGATTTCTGAGGAGCAGTTGGTGGGTTTGAACTGCCAACCTTTTAGTTCACAGTCCAATAGTACCACAGCAGGAGTCCATATAAAGTATCAGTATTATGTAATCATTGTTACATTGAATTGTAATTTTAGCATTATATAAAATAGATCATATTTTATAGCTAACCTAGATTCTTAGACAAGGCATACTATCTGGAGGCAAATCTTGACACTTGACACTGCTGAATTGATGGAAAAACACAAGGGTCATGTTGTTGTTGTTAAGTGCTGTCGAGTTAATTCTGACTTATAGTGACCCTGTATAGGGTTTCTGAGGAGTGACTGGTGAGTTTGAACCTCTGAGCTTGCTGTTCAAAGCGACTTTACAGTCCAGTGCATTAGTCCACAGCGTCATACCAGGACCCGGCAAGGATCACTAGAGTCCTTGTATTCAAGTCCCCTTTTTCTTTTGCCCTGACTTTTTCTTCTCTTCTTTCATCCTCTTTCCAGAAAAGAGAGAGCTATTAAATGTGAAAATCATATGCTGAACTCCTTAGGAAACATTGAGTTTAGGGTTGTTTAGTGGGGTTCTAGACCAAATTGACAAGTAGACTGCTTAGTCCTTGTCACTTATCACATCTCCTTGTGAATTCCTCTTCTGATCTATCCTCTTTGCCCCACATCATCAAAGTAGGGTTAATGCTGTCAATTAAGTATCCAAAGGCCCAATCATTTAATCTCTTTTGCTCAGAATTTGCTTTGCTAAAGAGAGCTGTTTCTAAACAGAAGTTGTTTTAGAAGCTCTGCCTTAACTAGCACATTGTTCTTGGAAAAAGACCAGAAAGTAAAGCAATGATTCTTTGAAGTTTCTTTAACTTATGCAAAATTCATGATGCTGTTTTCTCCAATTGGTCCATGGTGATGACATTTTACTGGTTTGTAGACATAATGATATACAGATTTGTATGCAAATGATATATAAATTTACCTGCAAAATTTTGCTTATAGTGGTGCTTGTATTTATCATGCCATGGAACTATGATAAATAATGTACTTCAATATGTTTACCTAAAAATTTTAACTTTTGTGAAGGCTCATTGTGATTTGGTTACTTTAGTTTCTATTCTGTTCATATTTTTATAGGTGAAACCAAAAAGACAGTAATTTTAACCATTTTGGATGACTCTGAGCCAGAGGATGATGAAAGCATCATAGTTAGCTTGGTGTACACTGAAGGAGGAAGTAGAATCTTGCCCAGCTCCAACACTGTTAGTGTGAACATTTTGGCCAATGATAATGTGGCTGGGATTGTTAGCTTTCAGACAGCTTCCAGATCTGTCATAGGTCATGAAGGTGAGTTCCTCTTTCTGTTCAATATACTTACTCTCTTTTCCGTGGATGTTATTATTTGTGTAGTCTTTTAAAGCTTCCAGTGTTTTTTTCCTGTCATTATTTTGTTGAGCTGTGCTTGTTAACTTGCATTGAATTGACCTAGAAGAGAGTTATACAGTGACATGCTTAATTAGAATTGGGAGCCTTGCATACTGGTATTTGTGTTCAAGCTTGCTGTGCCCTATGAAATTGATTTTATAGAAGTTAGTCACACCTGGATTCTTCAGCTTTCTAATCTGTTTAATGGTGGGAAATATTACTCACTTCACAGGTTTTTTTGTGAGGATTAAGTGAATTAATGAATATAAAATGCTTAGTGTAGTCCCTGGCAAGAATAGTATATATCAATGGTTGTTGTTATTAAGAGCTGTTGAGTCAGCTCCAACTCGTAGTGACCCTGTAAAGGGTTTCCAGGGAGCAACTGGTGAGTTTGAACTGCCAACATTGCAGTTCAGACCAACCTTGCAGTCTAGTGCATTATCCTGCAGCTCCTTGTCAATGGTAGCTGCTATTATTAAACAGTGAAACATTGGCTTCCTGTAAAAAGAAATAGTAATTTATAACCAGTGATTACTCTTGCCTGGGGTTGATTTATATAGTCTGTATTTTTTTAATCAAGAAAGTTTCAAACTAGCTAAAATGTACATAGGCATTTTATTTTTCCATAAAAACCAGTTATTTTTAAATCTTTTCTAATATTTTATGTCACACATAGGATTTTGTACATATAGACCAATTTTGTTAGTTTAAAACATTCTAGCAGGGTTTTTCTGAGTTTGAATAAACCTATTTTGAAATAATGCAGGTATTTATAGACTGTGTTTCACTACATAGAATGTGCTTAGAATTCACATATAATAATTTTGCCTCTTAGTGTTCATATGTAAAAGGGATATAAAGCAACTACTTTCACTTCCATTTCACAGATGAGAAAACTGAGACACAGAGCAATTAGTGACTTCACAAGATCATATAGCTAGTTGGTGGCTGTGTTGGAAATTGAGTGTATTTTCATGCACATTACCTTTCACCTTACAGTCCTCCCAACTTGCATGCTTAGTTAACATATACAAATGTCAGAGCCATTTCCCAACACTACTTTTTAAAATGATTTATAAATAGCATGTTGTTATAATAATAGTGAGTACATGTGACTAACAAGTTGCCATAAGTCCACTCTAAAGATAGATCATCAACTGTCAAAAAATTATTTATAACATAATGCAAGTAAAAAGTCTTGACAGGAGAAGTTGTTCTTAGTAGTAATGACAAGGACAATAACATTTAATGAGGTTTTTTGTGTGTAAGATATTATACATCCATTATTTCAGTTAATTTTAGTAATAGTCCTGTGAAGTGAGTTTGTAATAGTATAAACCCAGACTTTCATAAAAGGAAACTGATGTTTTAGAGAATAAATAACATGTAGTTAATCAGATGTGGTGCTTTAACCCTGCTTGAATTCAAAGCACATGCCACAGGGTACTTTGTGAGATCAGACTTTATTTTTCTTGTATTTGTATCCTCTGTAGAACCTAACAGTGTAGAGGAAGTTTGGTAAATATTTGAAGTGATTTGAGTTGAAAGAATACTAGATTTCAATTGAAACAATAAAATCGATGTGAGAGAGGGAAATTGCTGAGAGATAACTCTACCTCAGGTTAGAGACATGGAAACTGGATTTGTAGGCATAATAGTTGAAATCAAAACTTTGAATAAGACCTTTTGGGAAGAGGATGAAAAGCAAGTTATTAAGGATAGAGAAATGGGGAACACCAGAATAAGATCCTGCGCAAGAAAGAAGACCTGAGAGAAGAAAGAAAAGATTGATGCAGATGGTGAAGAGAGACTAAGGAGAGAATCTGTTTTCATTAGTTACCAGAAGAAGAAAATAAGTCGTTTGTCTAATACCAACATGCCAACAAGTGGGACTAGAAAACAAAAATAAAAACATAGTGATATTTTTATGAATATTACAACTGTAGAGGAATTCAGAAAATTTGGCAATGAATATTGGTGAAGTTGCACAACATGGTTGATGTAATTGGTGTCTTTGAATTGTACACATGAAAAATGTTGAATTGGCAAAGCTGTGTTATTTATATTTTTATATTTATGTTTTTAAAAAAGAGTATTGGGGTTTGAAAACAGTATTTAAGGGTGACAAAAGGACTTAGAGACCTCCTAGTTTTTTTACTCAAGATGTGCTTCTCGGATCCTTCCTAGCCTGTGAAGTGTTTACTTATCTTCTGTGACAAAACAAGTTGCCATATTGCAATGATTTTTTAAGAGACGTTTGTAATAATTTAGTTTTGCTGTGATATCCAAAAGCACTACCAATGGGCTTATATTTTGTAAGTCCCTTTTGCTATTTAATAGCTTTATTTAATTAATTTTATTTCATTGATTTATTTAATGCTATGCTGTTGTTGTTTAGTCCTGTCAAGTAAATTCAGTCATAGCGACCCTGCATAGGGTTTCCAAGGAGTGGCAGGTGAGCTTGAACTGCCGACCTTGTGGTTCAATCTAACCTTGCAGTACAGCACATTAACCTGCAGCGCCACACCAGGACTCCATTTAATGCTATAAATCTGTTTTTATTGAATGGATTGGGGTAAAAGTAAACCAAACCAAAACCAAAACCAAAAATAACCTTACCGCATAAAAGTCTGAGAAGCACTGCCTTAGGAAAGCTGCTAATTGTTAGTGATGCAAGCACGGAAAATGGGAGAAAATAGAATAGAAAGGAATATTTTAAAGTTATTTTTGATTTGTTGGAGAAATATATGAAAGAAAGCAATGTAGAGGAAGGAAACAAAGGGTTAGTGGCATGGAGGATATAAATAAGATCAAGGGCTATAATAGATTAGACTTAAGAAAGGTTTTAGAGCAAGACTAAGTGTGTGATTTCTAGCAGTATAGTGGACTTCTTTAAGAATAGAAGATAATTTGGATGGCCAGGATCAATTTAAAGGGATTTTAACTTTAAGGCAGCTAATGTTGGGAAAGGAGTCTTGGTGTGGTTCTGCAGGATAAGCTACTTTGACTACTAACTGCAAGGTTAGTGGTTCAAAACCACCAGCCACTCCCTGGAAACCCTATACAGGGTTACTATGAGTTGAAACTGCCTTAAAGGCACTTACATCAATGGTATTGAGAAAGTGCATCCTGTGGGAGCCTGGGGGATGATGGGATAGAAGTTTCTGAATTCAAGTTTCTCTTGTTGAGTACTATGCATCTCAGAGAAACTGCTGACCCGGGCACTCATACTTTCCTTGACTTGGATAAATGTAACTTGAAAACCATATTTGGTCTCTTTAGTTTCCAACAGTTAAATATGAGAGGACTTCAAAAAAGCAGTGAGAAATTCTGTTATCTTTTAATTCCATTTTTCTAAGAAATTTTTGAAGCCCCCTTCTATCTATGAAATGCAAAGAAGGAAAAGGATGTTTAATCCAACTGTGTTGCTGGTTATAAAAATCTGTTTAGCCAGTCAATCTATGAGCAAGTTTAGTATAAGAAGTAAAACACAAAATTGTTTTATTACACCATGAGCATTTCCTAGATTTTCATATTTTCTAAATGAAAATTTGGAGGCATTTCTATTTCTCCTCTACTTTTCTTTCCTTTTACTTCTAAGCCTTTTCCTAAAGATTGATTTTTTTTTTTCAAAAGTTTAAATTGAATTTAAGAATCCATTATTTTTTTCCTGTGTGTTCTTTGTATTACAGTGAAATTACATATAGAAATGTGTATTAAGCATGATATACCAAAGTGAATTAATGAAAACTTCATGGTGACTCTTCAGACAACTGTTAAATGAATGGGGTAGAAAAAATCATACTGTGTGGGCATCTAACAATGTTAACATTGCTTTTGATCTAGTGTTTTTATGGGATTAGATTTAAACCATGGACTATGCTGAACTTCTGGCTCTGGAATGTATTTTTGATTCATGGGAAGCAATTGCCTTAGTGTATAACATTTATTGAATTCTGTAGAATCCTATTTCTATGTTTCTGTCCTAAAGCAATTGTAGAGATGCCCAGTGGTAAATAATGCTTTCTTTCCAATGTAATGGACAGAATTTAGAAATATGAGAAAATGGATCTTGCTATGGTTGCAAACTATGTATAAATCTGTATTAGATGTTTCACTCGATTACTCAACTCGGCAGCCTCATAATCGTCACGTCATGCTCAATGGATGTAAAAGTTTTCTGTTTCTTAGAGACAGCATGAATCTTCTTTAGGCAAAAATTTTAACAAGAAATGTGGTTCTTTTAAAAACAAAAGATAGAACTGCTATATTGGAAACACTCAACTGTTTTTAACTGTTCATATTGATGGTTTATGTGTAACATTATTCATCTTCTTATAATTTTTCACTCACATTCTTTTTTTGTAGAGTGCAGTCAGTTTGGATGATAGGCAGTGAACCTATTAAATAAGTTTCCTGTATTTTAGTCTTTCATTATTCTTATGCACATTATTGTTGTTGTTGTTATGTGTACAATGTGGTTGATATTTAATCTTTAAAAGATATCTGCTTTGTTTTGGGAATAAGTGGACAAAAACCTCAAGTTTGTTAGTATACATCTTAAATTAGGCTAGCTCTTGACCCTGTAGGACAGCTTTTCTGTTACAGAGTTGAAATGTATCGCCACCACGTTTTCGTGGACTCCGTTAGCTTCGTACTAAGATGATCTTCTAGTAATGTAGACTGCTTGGTAGGCCAGGGTCGCCATTTCATTCTCAAACTGGGTAAACTCTAGATGGCTTTTGTTGCCTGGAAACTGTTTGTTACATGAAAATTAGATCGTTTCCATCTCTGGGACATTCCTTTTGTCCTTCCCCTTTGGTTTAGATGACTAAGTGCATGTTTCTAAAATTTCCCTTTTCCCTCCAACATCCAGATAGATAGACATAGACTTCTGTTTTTCCCCTGAAAGCATGTTAAATGCACCTGTTTTTTTTCTAGTTGTTGTGTGCCATCGAGTCAGTATGTTCTTTATATTGCTGAGAAATTACATATAGAAATGTATACTATGCCTGATTTACTTAAATGAATGATTGAAAACTTCATGGTGATTCTTCAGACAATGGCTAAATGAATGGGGTTTAAAAAAATCATACTGTATAGGACCCTATGTAAAGGGTTTACTGTGTGTAGCCCTAAGGAGTGGCTAGTGGGTTTAAATTGCCAACCTTGCAGTTAGCAGTCTAGTGATTATCCTAAAGCTCCACACCAGGGTCCTAGTAGTCTGTCTTAAACAAGCAATCAGTATCTGCACTTAGATTATTATTATTATTTTAAATCACACAACTCTTGCTAACGAGACAATAACTTTGCAGTAGGTTTGTGTGATTGTTTACCTCAGGAGCCCTGGTGCTGCAGGGGTTAAGTAGTTGGCTGTATACCAATAGATTGGTGGATTAAACCCACAAGCCGGTGCATGGAGAAAAGATATAGCAGTTGGTTTCTGTAAAGATTGGAACCCTGTGGAGCAGTTCTACTTTGTCTGTTGTGGTCACTATGGGTCTGAATCGACATGACGAAAATGTGTTTGGTTGGGCATTTTCTTGTTTTGTTTATTTCCCTTGTGTTCGCGCATGTGTGTGTATCATACTTCAAATTGTGTTTCTCCTACTATTTTCTCCGAGGTACCGCCATAGCAACTTGCTAAATTTTCAAAGGTGATTTTAAGTGGTGTTGTTATGTGTTATGTGCTGTGGAATCGGTTCCGACTCATAGTGACCCTGAACAGGGTTTCCGAGGCTGTGAATCTTTACGGGAGGAGAAAGCCTCATCTTTCTCCCGCGGAACAGCTGGTAGTTTCGAACTGCTGATCTTGCAGTTTGCAGCCCGATTCGTAACCACTACGCTACCAGAGCTCCTTTAAGTGATATTAAACTTTGATTATTTTCATTTTAAACAATAGTAAGTTGGAATCCCGGTATGGTGCTGTAGGATAAGCACTGGACTGTTAGCCACAATGTTGGCAGTTCAAACCCACCAGTTGCTCCTTGGAAACTGTGCAGGGTCGCTGTGAGTCAGAACTAACTTCACGGCACTTAACAGAAGTTTGTAGGATGATTTTATTTTTTTCTCTCAAGCATTTACTTTTTATTTTCATCTTTTCATTGGGTATTTATTATATAGTTCTATGTGTAACCTTATAAACATTATGTTTTATATAGAATTGCAATTACGGGTTCTCCTTCAACATAGATCTTTATTGACCTACACTTTGTTTCATGTCACTGACCTCTCATTGCATATTTAGCATGTGATCAAACAAGCTTACATAATTTTCTTTTTGATCTATTGGTTTTATGATTTTTGAAGAAATTTGAAAACCATAAATTCATAAACTCTAAGGCTCTCTACGTTTTTCATGAATAAACCCTTATTTAGTACAAGTTTGCTCTATAATAAATTCTACATGCCATATAATAGGCATCTAGGATTTTGTAGTAGTGCTATACGAGGTACACAAATATAAAAAATTTAAAATGGTATGCTAGCAATTATTGCTAATAATACACAGTCTTCCATTCATATTGTAAGCTTTGGAAAATCTAGTTCCCAGTAAGAAATCCCTGTATGTTTTTCCAACAAACAAACACAAGACACAGTCTAGTAATGCAGTGGTTGCCTAATGTTTTCTATGTATGAGGTCATTTAAAAATGTATACACTGAACATTGAGGTGATTCAGGCAATCTTAATTGGGAATCTTTTGGATGCCTTTGATTTCTTTTATTCTCCAATCTACTAAAACAGTGCATGAAATCGAAATTGTGCATGCTTAAGGTTCATAAGAAAAACATTCTGTTGTTTTAGAAATTGTAATTAAGGTAGTCTCTAAATTAACTTATTCATGCTCTTTTTATTTAAGAATTCATTTTTTATATTAGAATGATTTGTTCAGTTTTGTCATCAGAAAATTAAAAATTGTGGTAGTTTCAAAAAAGTTTGATAGAGATATTTCTATTACATTGTTATATTTCTATTCTTGTTTAAAAAGTGTTAGATGAAAGTATTTATAGACACAAAACATAATTCTTAATTAAAAGGGTTTTAAAATGAATATTTGTAGTTTCTACTATATATTTATACAACAAACTTTGAATAAGGATGTGTATTTTTCAATCCTTTTAGATGTCATACCATTCATCTTTTCATAATAAAAATTATATTTTATCACATAGTTCAATATAAAATTATGTTTTATCACATAGTTCAAAGTATATTTTAATTGTCTTCATTATCATATAAGACTTGTAAATTGAGCACATTTTCAACAAGTCATATGACCATTGATTATATCCTTAGGAACTTAGTTTGTATTTTTAGCAATTTAAAAGAAATAATTGCCATGATTTTCTTCAGCTTTACCAAGCATAAGGATAAATGCCAGAAATGAAAACTATCTAAAATATTTCAATTATCCAAGACGGATAACTGAAACTTTGGTGAAATTATATAGGTTGATGTATAGATTTGACACCTTTCCTTTATATTTCTTTTTATAAAACAAAATCATTGACGGTATATGTAAGTTACAAATTAAAGAAATGTGATTTTCAGGTATTTGCAAGCATTTTAATGCATGCATTGTGTAAAATCACATTGCATATCAGTGTAAGGAATTTGTGTCCTTTTGAGCAGTGAAGGAAAAATTTAATTGTGCAATACTAGCTTTGACCATGAGGATTTTATTATTTTTCTTTAACTTACAGAACATTCATGTTCTGGTGCATGTGTTGGAGTGTATCTATGTTTGTGTTTCCCATTTTAGCATGTGCTTTTGTAACCCTTACATATTGAACTTCCAGAAGTTCTACTAAATGGAAGCATTTAGAAGTGGAATCCCTGTGCCAATAAACAAAAAGCATGTATAAAGCTTTTAGAAAATTTAAAACAGAGACGATATTCCTAGAAAAGGTGCTATAAGAATTGCATGTTTGTGATTTGGGTTTTGTTTATTTCAAACTTAAGTTCTTTTTCATCAAGCATTTATCAATCTACACATTTCACTTCCAGGAGAAATTTTGCAATTCCATGTGATAAGAACGCCCCCAGGTCGAGGAAATGTTACTATTAAATGGAAAATCATTGGGCAACAATTAGAACTTAATTTTGCTAACTTCACTGGACAGCTTTTCTTTTCTGAGGTAATACCACAAAAAATCTTTATCACAGATATCTAGAGGAAACATTATATTTTAAAGAAGAAGAAAATAAAATTATCATTATGTATTGAAAGATTAAAGGAGACAGATGAGAAACTGATTACTTAGAAATTTAAAGAAAGAAAGAACATTACTCATAAAGACCTTCTTAGGAAGGGGTTTGTTTGTCTTTACAATGCTTTGGTAGATCTCTTTGAAGGAAAAAAGTGTCAAGTTTGTACAGTGAAACCTGTGAGAGTCAGAACCCATGGGGACTGTCTTGTTTTTACAGGTCTTGCAAGCTTTCAACTACTGACAGTGCAGTTCTATCGCTCTGTTAGTGGAAAGTATTTGAGTGTTCCTTCCCTAACAGATATCCTCCTACACTGGTGGTTGTGTGCCACAGAGTCAGTTCTGACTCATAGTGATCCCATATAGGGTTTCCAAGGCTGTAAATCTTTACAGAAGCAGAAAGTCTCAATCTTTCTCCTGTGGAATGGCTGTTTAGAGCTACTGACCTTGAGGGTAACAGCCTGATTGTAACCACTGTCTACTTTAAGCCTGGTTTCCTATTAATCAGTGGTTTTATTGTAGCTATTTTTCAAACCACATAACTCTTAATTTAAATGAAAATGTGTTTATGCAAAAATAACGTCACAAAACTATCCCTCTCAAATCACTTTCTACTCAGCTAGGTCAAATGATTCACGGCAATGGCCACACAGAACTCAGACACCATCCTCACTGTGGTGGGGTTTACTAGGGAAGTCAGCAGGTTACATTTCAGGGTCAGAAATGCTCAGGGAATGTTCTTCCAGTCAGGTCGACAGCCTCTCCTCAGCTATCCCCATAGGCAGGCCTCTTACTGCCTGGCCATTTTTACAAAGCTCTTTTAAGGCTGCTGATAAATGCCCACAGGACTCACCAGTCCACCATAAGATACTTGACTCTATCTCTGTTGACCAGCAAACATAGCTCCACCAATTAAGTGCCTGGAGGCACCCCAGTCTGCAAGTAAGGTTCCAGCTCAAATTCACTAAGCTTTACTTGCTCCATGGTCTGGGAATTACCCTCTGTCTTGTGTTCTGCTTCTTGGTTCTGCTATTACTGCTCTTCTGTCACTCCTTTAGTATCACAGCTTTCTGTCCCTGGGTTGAGGAAGTTCAATGTGCAGGAATCTCTGCGTCCAAAGGACACAGTCCACTTCTGGCTCTTCTTCTTTGATGGTAGTTAGATGCCCTCTCCTGCTTCTGAGGTGGCTCATTTGACACATGTTACAGTTCCAGGTTGGTACAATCACAATGAACTCTTGTTAACCATACACTGAATCATATCATCCTGTCAGCATCTTTTCCAACCTTCTCTCACCCAGATCCAGCAGAGCAAAAAAAAAATATATATATTGTTTAGTGGGAGTTAAAGACTATGGCTACAAATACATTAAATACTTTACTACATTTAAGTTCAGATACTAAATTTTTAAAGGTCAATATAAGCAGCAAGTTAGTGTTCAGTAGTAATAATAAATAGATGGGATGGATTTATTTCTGTTTGACATAGGGGTCACTGAATCAGACAATACTTGTGCATTTGTTGGATGACAACATTCCAGAGGAGAAAGAAGTATACCAAGTAATCCTGTATGACATCAAGACAGAAGGTAATTTAGAATTTAGTTTCATTTTTAAAAATTTAATATTCTTTTCTTAAAAAAAGTTTCTATCTCTATTTAATAAACAACTGCAATTAGAAAAATATTATTTTAAATACTGCATGTCTCATGTAAATGCTATGTTAAAAATCAGGTTATTTAAAAAATAAATACTTTTATTTATGGTATTACAAAAATCCTATTAAACTATTAGTAAATATTTCCTTGTGAAACAAAATATATTTCCAAAGGTAGATCTTTATTCAAAAATTAATTTTTTATCATCAAACAAATATACATAACATAAAATATATGATTATGTAGAAAAATAAAAGTACTTTCTGGTTCCTATAACAGTAGTTGAATTTTAAGTATGTAGAAGCTAACGTTATATCATTGTCAGATATCGTGACCTGGTTCCTGACATTTTTAGGAGTTCCACCAGCAGGAATGGCTTTGCTTGATACTCAAGGATATGGGGCTGTGCTCACAGTGGAGGCCAGTGATGAACCACATGGAGTTTTGAATTTTGCTCTTTCATCAAGATTCATTTCAGTAGAAGAGGCTAATGTAACCATTCAGCTTTTCATCGACAGGAAATTTGGATCTTTAGGTTTGTGTTACTAGATTGACTGAAGTTGTTCTGACTGTGTTCTAGATTGACTGAAGTTTCTAGGTAGGTGATATTGAACATTTTATATGGGTGAGTGAAACTTATTGCTGAAATAAATCAAATCACAGGAAAAAAAATGAAATTGATTAGTTGGGGATAGGACTTCATTGCTGTATAGATTAAAGGAATTATCTCGTTACAATAGATATATCTTTGTATGTTGTTGTTGTTAAATGTTGAGCAAGTTCCAACTCATAGTGACCCTGTATAAGGTTTGTGAGGAGCACCTGTTAGGTTTAAACTGCCAACCTTGTGGTTTGCCCAGTCTAGTGCTGATCCTACAGTGCCACACCAGGAGTGTATATTTATGTATAATAATCATAAACGTTCAGCAGCCTCTGACTATCTGTGGGCCCATTCCTGTAGACTGGGCTAAGCTAGGGGATTATTCCTGACTTGTGTCACTCATTCTTCTCAGAGCAACAGAGGCTTGAGACAGCAGGTAAACACCTACAAAACCTCCAAGACATACGCTCAGAGTTAATATATTTTCACATTTACCTTGTACTATTTATTGACCAAAACAAGCATGGCTAAACTCAAGAGTCTAGAAGTATTCTCTGTCCGCAGTGGTCAACCATGGAGCTGTTATATGGTAAGGCCTTGGATATAGGAAGGTGTGAGCAACTGGGCAAGTAATAAATACATTCCTCATAATTAATTGTTTTTAGGAAAGCCCAAAACTGCACAGTGTAATATTATTTTAGAAGTTTAATTAGGTATATCTTTTTTTCAATCAATTCAATTAGGAGTTATCAATGTTACATATAGTACAGTTTCTGGAATGCTGAGTCTAAAAAACCAAACGGAAGGAAACCTGGCAGACCCAGAAGTGGATTTTGTGCCAATAGTTGGCTTTCTAATTTTACAAGAAGGGGAAACATCAGCAGCCCTCAACATTACCATACTAGAGGTAAAACTTTTAGATTATTACTACATTAGAAATTGATGGAATATTCTACTTGTAACATATTATGCTGTTGTGTCTTTAGGTGACATCGAGTCAGTTCCGACTTAAGCAACCCTTTATAGTTGTTCTGAGACTATAAATCTTTATGGCAGCAGAAAGTCTCATTTTTCTCCCTGGGAGCAGCTGACCGGTTTGAACTGCTGACTGGTGGTTAGCAGTTCAGTGGTTTCCACCAGCACTTCCTGTAACATATAAACAACAACATGTAGCAACAGGCATCTGATGCCTTTGTACTTTAAGACATTAAATTTTATATAGACTGTACTTGCGTGATATTTTCAGTTTTTTTTCTTTTTTAAAATATTACTCAATTTTCAGAATATGATACTGAATTATTATCATGTATTATCTTTAGAAACCTGATGAATTCATTTTTTATTTGTTCCTCT
>NW_006408854.1:1120713-1128387 GCF_000296735.1 Chrysochloris asiatica
GATTGAACCTCAAGGTCAGTGGTTCAAGCTCACTAGTCATTCCTTGGAAACCCTATACAGGATCACTATGGGTCGGAACCAACTCACTGGCACTTAACAACAACAGCAAATCTCTACTGGAGCAGAAAGTCTCAATTTTTCCTGTGGATCAGCTGGTAGATTTGAATTGCTGATTTTGTGATTAACAACCCAAATTGTAACTCACTAGCTACAAAGGCTGATGTGGAGCCTTGGGATTAGCCCTGGATCTCAAGTTTTGTTTGCATTACAAGATCAATGGTTCAAACTCACCAGCTGTGAGTCAGAACAGACTTGTCGACACTAACAACAGCAACAACAAAAGAACAGAGTTTATATTTTCACAATTTAGTAGTGTGCAGAAGTTCAAAATCAAGGTCTGACTCTAGGGGCTGTCCCTTTTTGTCTCTCTCAGCTTCTAGTAGCTCTAGCTATCCTTGGTGTCGCTGAACTTGTAGATGTTGTACCTGCCATATGACGTCTTTCTAATGTGTGTCTCTGTGTCTAGTCTGTATTATTAATTTTTTTACTCAGAGTGATTAGTTTTGGAACCCACCCTACATTGATAAGGTATTATTAGTGTAAGAAAAGGAAACCTCTGTTTCCAAACAGGATTATATTTATAGGTGCAAGGATTTGAATTTCAACATGTAATTTGGCAGACACAATTCAGTCCATATCACAAACCTGTAATTTTTCATGGTATTATTCCATTCCTCATTCTGAACATTGAATACTTGGTGGTGGTGGTGGTAGTATGCCGTGGAGTCAGTTCTGACTCATAGCAACCCTCTAAAGGGTTTCTGAGGCTGTAAATCTTTATGGGAGCAGAAAGCCTCATTTTTCTCCTGCAGAATGGCTGGTAGTTTCAAATTGCTGACCTTGATGTTAGCAACCCAACTCGTAACCAATATGCTACCAGAGTTCCTTATTAAATACTTAAGATAAGGTTATTTAAAATCATTTGCTCATGTTATGTTTTGAATATATTATGACTATATATTTAGTCCTGGTGTGGCACAGTATGCCAAGCACTCTACCTCAAGGTTGGTTTGAACTCCAAGGTCACTATGCATCGGAATCAACTCAATGGCACACAACAACAAAAATAACAATAGTAGTTTTACATATTATTTACCCACCTACTGCCTTTAAATGGATTCACATTCATATTGACCCTGTAGGACAGAGTAGAAGGAGTCCTGGTATAGTGGGTTATGTTTTGGACTGCTAACCCAAAGGTAAGCAGTTTGAATCCACCAGTTGCTCCATGGGAGAAAGATGAGACTTTCTGCTCCTATACAGGTCTATAGCCTCTGAAACCCTATACAGGGTTGCTATGAGTTGGAACTCACTTAACAGCACACAGTAGCAGCAAGAGGACAGAGGAGCACTTCACAGGGTTTGTGAGGCTATAAATCTTGGCAGAAACAGACTGCCTCATTTTCACCCATAGAACAGCTGGTGGGTTCAAACTGCTGAACTTTAGCAGCCCCACACTTAACCCACTGCTCCTTATATATTATATTGTTGCTGTTGTTAAATGCCGTCCAGTCATTTCTGACTCAAATCGAACCTGTATAGGGTTTCCATGGAGCAGCTGGTGAGTTTGAACCACCAACCTTGGGGTTCAAATACACTTACTTTATGGTTAAGTGCTTATCCTATAGCACCACATTAGTCTCAGTCAGGTGGGAAACATCCGAGTCTTTTATGGTCTGAGAAATCATTTGTTCTGGCCCTGTCAAGTCAACTGCATTTCCTTCCATCACATTGATATTGTTCAGTGCTGTTGAGTAGCTTCTGACCTTGACCCTGTACAGCATTTCCGAGGAGCGGCTGGGAGCTTGAAGAGCCAACTTTGCGGTTCAAACTGACTTTGCAGTTCAGTTGCATTAACCTGCAGCACCACCATCATGTTGTTGTTGTTGTTAAGTGCCTTCGAGTCTGTTCTGACTCATAGTGACTCATAGTGTAGGGTTTCTGAAGATTGGCTGGTGAGCTTGAACCGCTGACTTTATGGTTCAAACTGACCTTGCAGTCCTTGCATTATTCTGCAGCACCACACCAGGACCATCACATTTATTGTTGTTGTTAAGTACCATCGAGGCGATTTCAACTCATAGTGACCCTGTATATAGGGTTTCTGAGGAGTGACAGGTAAGCTAGGGATGAGCTAATTAAATGTTTGACCAAATAATAATAGGGTAACTTTAAAAATGGTAGTTTTGTATGACTTGTGAATTATGTTATACATTTTGGGAGAAAAACGATTCTCCACCCCTGGTCTATGTAAAAAAAAAAAAAGATTAATTAAAGTGCTAGGCTGCAAACCAAATGGTCAAAAGGTCTAGACTACTAATAGAAGCCTGTGGTTCAGACGCACCAGTTGCTTCGCAGAAAGAAGATGTGGTATCTTGGTTCTATAATGATTTAGAACCTTGGAAACTATGGGACACTTTTACTGTATCCTCCAGGGCCAATATGAGTCAGAATTGATAATATTAGCAGTTTTGTATGGTTGAGCCTAATAATTTATCACATAACTAAGGATTAGTTTAATTAGTTTATGCTTATTTTAAAACATAAACTGTAGGTTTATATTTTTACATTTTCTCTATACCTTTTAAAATAATTTAAAAACAGCATGTGAAAGAATCATTTTAAGAGCCTAATGATATGTATTTTAATGAATGTATTGTTATTATTGTTGTTGTTATTATTATAGGATGATATACCAGAGTTAGAAGAATATTTCCTGGTGAAATTAACTTATGTTGAACTTACCATGGCTCCTTTAACTTCATTTCCTCCCAGACTAGGTATGATTTGTGTTTTGCTTTGTTTTTCTTTCTATTCCTCAAATATAAAAATATTTACCTCATTTTTTAAAAATGGTATTTAATTTATTTTTAAAATGAGGGTTATTCATGATGTTTGTTAATCTCAGGTATGTGTGAAAATGTTTGGCTTTTTAGACTTATTTTAATTTTATACCAGTATTAAGACATGGGGTCGCTATGAGTTGGTTCCGACTCGATGGCACCTGACAACAACAACAACAACAACAATTAAGACATTTAATAATTACTATTTAATGTCCTTTATAACCAAATTTATGCCCTCAAATGTAATTCATTTTTTACATCACGGAGTTCTCTGAAGGTATTTCCTTTTAATTTCTTTTTAAAATTTGGTTATTTATTTTTATCAGAGATTAGACTATCAGATGGTTTTATTTTCTTTTAAATTACAGAGGGCTTTTGTTTGCTGTGTTCTCTGTTGCTTTTTGACCTTTTATCTTTTTCTTTTCATGCTTTTAGAAAAGACTCAATTCATTACAGATTGAAAGGTAAAATGTGAGGATAGTACAAATTTATATAGCTTTCTTTAAAAAGATATATTCTTATTTTTAAAAGACAGCCTCTTATTTGTGATTTGGAAACTTCTCTTTGGTAATGTGTCTGAGGCATTTAGGTGTGATGTCTCATTAGGGGGTGGGAGTGAATAGCACTGAGGATAGCCTGTTTCATATCCATTGGTTAGATGTGTCTGGAATAGAGCAAATGAAGCTGGGCTGGTACAGTGCTGCAGGATAAGGCACTAGACTGCAAGGTCAGTTTGACTGCAAGTTCAATGGTTCAAACTTACCAGCTGCTCCTCGCAAACTCTATATAGGGTCAGTATGAGTTGGAACCAACTTGATAGTACTGAACAAAAACAACATGGTCAAAGATATATGGTCAAGAACAGTGTCCTGAGGAATAGTGCTTCCTCATTCTGCTGGACTCAATGACAACGTTGAAAGTATTGAAAGGCAACAGGAAGTTTCTAATGGATGTTTTGGGGAGCACAGTGGCTCAATACGATTGAGAACCACTAGGTCTACAGTTGAGTCCGCTAGCCACTCCATAGGAGATACATTTTTACATCATTCCTATGAGTCAGAACCAACTTTATGACACTTAACAACAACAGCAATATATTGTTTAAACAGTTTCAATTCTTTTGCAAAAGCAATATACACTTCCAACAACTAGGTTGTTGATGTAAAATAATTTAAAATAAAACAATAAGAGTTAAATAGATTTCCTTTTAAGAAAACTAACAAAATACATTACAGTTTTTCATACTTATATTAGAAATGATTAGAATAGTTATTTGTTGAATGTTCCTTTCCCAAGTGCTTTGTAAAGTAGCATCACTATTATTTGCATATGCCCATTTTAAGATAAGAGAACTCAGTCTAACAGAGGCTGAGTCACATGCCCAAAGCTGGTAGATGATAAGACTGGAATTCAATTGGCAGGGCCTGACTTTATAATCTGTGATATGTAGCCACTAGTCTGATAGGCATGCATCCTACTTTCATCTTATTTTCTCAACAATTTTGTTCTCTTCTCTCAAGAGAGAATTAAACATGCTCTATTCCTGGGGCAGGAGTCTTGGTATGGCACTGTATGGGTAATCACTAGACTTCTAATGACAAGGTTGGCTGTTCAAACCCACCAGTTGCTCCTTGAAAACCTTATATAGGATTGCTATGAGTTAACAACAACAACTACCCATGTTCTACTTAGACAGCTTCCATAAGCATACTGGACTAAGGTCTGACCTGTAAAGTTTAAAAGATAAAGGATAACAATAAATCATTAAAAAAAAAAAAAAAGATAAAGGACAGTTGAAGTATTTTTAAAAGGTAGTAGTGAGGTGTTGTTGGTTAATGCGCCAGACTGCAGAGTCGTTTGAACTGCAAGGTTGGTGGTTCAAGCTCACCAGCTGCTCCTCGGAAACCCTATACAGGTTGGCTATGGGTCGGAACCGACTCAATAGCACTTAACAACAACAGTTAATATTTGAAAACTCAGTGGTGCTGTGGGTCAATGCGCCAGACTGCAAAGTTGGTTTGAACCACAAGTTCGGGAGTTCGAGCTCACCGGTCGCTCCTCGGAAACCCTATACAGGGTCGCTATGGGTTGGAACCAACTTGACAACATTTTGCAGCAACAACATTGGTATGTACTGAAATTGATGGGCAGAATACAGAATTTTTGCCTATCTGAGTTAGATTATGAGGCTGTCTCCTCTGTAAAGATTTACAGTCTCAGAAATTCTCCATAGGGTTGCTATGAATCGGAATCCACTAGATGGCAGTGGGTTTGGCTTGGTTTTAGAGTTAGACTAGGTAGTTTATGTACACCTGGTTATTATTATCATTGTGTGCTGTTCAGTTGGTTCTGACCCATAGTGACCCTGTATAGGTTTCCAAGAGTAGCTTTTAGGCTTGAACCATTGGCCTTGCAGTTAGCAGTCCACCAGGGTCTATGTTTACCTGAGTCTTTATACCATGAAAGCTTTTCTTCATCAGTTCTGTGTCTCTCAACTTCTGTTTCTATCGCAGTCTCTCTCTTTTTTTCCTATGTGTGTTTCTCTAAGGAGCTCTCCCTGTCTTGCTCTTCCCACTTCTTTCCTCTCTTATTTTATTCTTTATATGCCTTTCAAATGCCCCCATTGTCCTTCTCTCCTGAAATGTGATAATGTATGGTAGTGGTGCCAAATATACATTTTTTGAATGTTAAAACAGAAAAAAAAAAACTCGTAACCTCAATTGTTTATTATTATAAACAGTATTTCTTACTATACTGTTCTCAATTTATTACTATTCTATAAATCAGTGACTCTTGTTAGCAAAAAGTTTCTTCATTTTGATGTTATAAACATTTATGTCTTTATATTTGAAAACCTGTTTTGAGTAATGTTGGTAATACCTACATGTTAGGGATGATATAATCTTGAACAGTTTGCCTTTATATTTCACATATAATTTTGTTTTTATTAGTCGTTTATTTTTCAATGATATTTTTGATGTGATTTTCAGATTCAGAAGGCTTGACTGCTCAAATTATTATCAATGCCAATGATGGTGCCCAAGGTGTAATTGAATGGCAACATAGCAGGTAAACCTAAGACCCATTCTTTACCATCTATGAAATAACCTTAAAAGGAAAAAAAAAGGAATGAGTATATTCTTTTTACTTTGTCATAGGTTTGAAGTAAATGAAACACAGGGAAGTGCAACTGTGGTAGCCCAGAGGAGCAGAGGGGCTCTTGGCCATGTTTCCTTGTTTGTGTATGCACAGAATTTGGAAGCACAAGTGGGGCTGGATTACATCTTCACCCCAATGGTAGGACTCAAGATAAACCACAGATCACTTTTACAAATGATTTTATAATCATTAGTCCTTCAGAATCATAGTGATTTAGATTTTGTATAAATGAATTAATGTTACAATAATAAAACATTATATATTGTTGTTAAGTGCCGTTGAATCGATTCTGACTCATAGCAATAATGTACAGCGTTCCTGAGGAGCAGTTGGTGGGCTTGAACTGCTGATCTTGTGGTTTGATCTCCAGTGCTGATCCTACAGCACCACACCAGGAATTGGATAGTATTATATCTCTCACTTTAAATTAGCAAAGATTTCCGTGTGGTAGGATAATGTCTTTTACTATTTTATTTAAAGATATATTTAGAATTTGGAGTCCGATTCTTATGGTTTCCCCATATTTGCCAGTTGTGCTGTGGTGGCTTGAGTGTTGCTCCATGTCAGGTTGCCATACTATAATGGCTTGAGAGTTGTTACGGTGATTTAAGCTATGACACTGGGGTTTCAGAAACCAGCAGGGTTGCCTGTGGAGGAGATGTTTCAGTGCAACTTTCAGATGAAGAATAAACTGGGAAGAAAGATTAGGTGGTCTAATTGTAAGGGATTAGTCCATGAAAACCTTATGAATAGCAGCAAAAAATGGTCAGATTTAGTATCAGAAGATGAGCCCCTCAGGCACTCAAAGTACAACTGAGGAAAAGCTGCCTCCTCAAAGTAGAACCAACGTTAATGATGTGGATGGAGCAAAGCTTTTGAAAACTTCATTTGCTGATGGGGATAGACTTAAAATGAGAAGTAACAGCTGCAACATTTATTAGATATTGGAAAATATGGAATATATGAAGTGTGAAACTAAGAAAATTGGAAGTTGTCAAAAACGAAATGAAATGCATAAAGATCAGCATCTCAGGAATTGGTGAGCTGAAATGAACTGTCATTGACTATTTTGAATATGACACCCATAATTTACTTGCATATGTCATGTCAGGAATGACAAATTGAAGAGTATTGACATAACATTCATCATCAAAAAGAACATTTTCAAGATCTATTTTGAAATAAAACGTTGTTTGTGAGAGGATGATATGTATACATCTACAAGGGAGACCAAGGAGCTCTGGTAGCATATTGGTTACAAATCGGGCTGCGAATATCAGGGTTAGCAGTTCAAAACAACCAGCTGTTCCCCGGGAGCAAGATGAGGCTTTCTGCTCCCTTAAAGATTTATAGCCTCGGAAACCCTGTACAGGGTCACTATGAGTCTGAACCCACTCCATGGCACACAGCCACCACCACAAGGAAGACCAGTTGACATAACTATTATTCAAATTTATGCATCAACCAGCAAAGCCAATAATGAAGAAATTGACAAATTCTATCTATTTGTTCTTCCCCCACTTGGGAAGGTTGTATTCTTTCACCGTACTTATTCAACTTGTATGCTGAGCAAATAATTCAAAAAGCTGGGTTCTATAAAGAAAAACGT
>NW_006408854.1:1132666-1138541 GCF_000296735.1 Chrysochloris asiatica
CAGCACAATATTGAATAGGAGCGGTGATAAAGGGCATCCTGTCTGATTCCTGTTCGCAGAGGGAAGGCTTTCAGTTTCTCTCCATTAAGCGTGATGTAGGCTGTTGGTTTTGTATATATGCTCTTGATTATGTTTAGGGATTTCCCTTCAATTCCTACTTTGTTGAGAGTTTTTATCAGGAATGGATGTTGGATTTTGTCAAATGCCTTTTCTGTGTCAATCGATACGATCATGTGGTTCTTTTCCTTTTTCTTATTTATATGATGAATTATGTTGATACAACATTCTTATCAACAGAGAAAAGATTGAAGTTGTCAAGGACTTCAGTCTTCTTGGATCAACTGTCAACACTTATGGAAGCAGCAGTCAAGAAATCAAATGACGTATTGCATTAGGCTAATCTGCTGCACAAGACCTTTTTTGAGTGTTGAAGGGCAAAGATGTCATCTTAAGAACTAAGGTACACCTGACCCGAGCCCTGGTGTTTCAATAACCTCATATGCATATGAAAGCTAGACAGTGAATAAGGACGACCATAGAATAATTGATGCCTTTAAGTTATGGTGTTGGAGGAGAATATTGAAAGTGCCATGGGCTGCCAAAGAACCAATAGATCTGTTTTGGAAGAAGTGCAGCCAGAGTGCTTCTTAGAGGACAAGATGGCCAAACTTTGTCTCTCGTACTTTGGACGTATTGTCAGGAGGGACCAGTTGCTGGAGAAGGATATCATGTTTGGAAAGGTGGAGGGTCAGAGGAAAAGAGGACGACCCCCAATGAGATGGACTGGCCAAATGGCAGCATCGATGGACTCAAGCATGGCAACAGTAATGAGATTGGCCCAGGATCGGGCAGTGTTTCCTTCTGCTGTGCATAAGGTCGCTATGGGTCCGTACTGACTCGATGGCACCTAACAACAACAACCTATTTGTTCCGTTTGAAATTGATCAAACATGCAACCCAATATGTGGAAGTTAGAAATAAAGAGGAAAGACTGGTTGTTGAAAAATATGGTCTTGGTGATAGAAATAACACTGGATATCACATGATAGAATTTCGCAAAACTAATGAAGGATTCTCTGTGCAAATTATTGAATGATGCAGAAAGCATCAAAAGAAGATGGAAGGAATACATGTAGTCACTGTACCAAAAGGAAATGGTTGATGTTCAACTGTTTCAAGACGTAGTATATGATCAAGAGCCAATGATACTGATGAAGGAAGTCCAAGGTGCACTGAAGGTATTGGCAAAGAACAAGGCACCAGCAATTGATGGAATAAAAATTGAAATCTTTCAAAAAAGCAAGGAAACACAGGAAGCACTCACTAATCTATGCCAAGAAATTTGGATGACAGCTATCTGGCTGACTGATGGGAAGAGATCTGTATTTGTACCCATTCCAAAGAAAAGTGAGTGTTTCATTTTGTAATTCAGAGGGTTGCTATAAGTGGAGCCACCTTCATGAATGGCACCTAACAACGACAACAATATTCTGAAGTTTTTTCTGAATTTTGTTACAATATTTGATACTGGAAGAAATTTATTATTATGTTAAGGAACTTATTTAATATGCGGATCTTGTCAAAGTGTTTCACAAACTGCTTGGAAATGGTAACTCATATTTCTTTGTTATAATTTACTAAGATATTTTTGATGTTTCTAAAATCATTTTATTTTATCTCTTCATGCCTTCATAACTTAACCAAATGTATACTTTCTTTTCTTTCCCAATTTTTTAAAAAACTAAATATTGTCAATTTAAACAAAAAACCTTTAATGAAAAAATGTGAACAAAATGTTGTGCAAAATAGCTTACTCTTAACATTGATAACTGTTGGAAAGACTGTTTCTTTTCAAGTATTATGTATAACTTTGAGAGTTATTTAACATGTAGTTGTCTATATTTACCTTTTGACTAGATTCTTCATTTTGCTGATGGAGAAAGATATAAGAATGTTGACATCAGGATTCTTGATGATGACATTCCAGAAGGAGACGAAAAATTTCAGCTGATTTTAACAAATCCTTCTCCTGGACTAGAGCTGGGAGCAAACACAATATGTAATTGCTAATTTCTTTTACATAACAACTCCCTGATGAGCTTAACATATTCACAAATGAAGGGGAACACAAAGTTGTAATGGTCTTCAATTCTTAAAATGAAAAACAAGTATTGTGAAATTTCTTTGTCAGTATAACAATACTTGTATATACATGTATGTGTGTATAAAAGACTATGTGTCTATAAAAATAGATTGGTACCAAAGAGACTATTAAAATTTTTTCAATGGTTGTAGACTGTAGTTAATTTATAGATGTCTTTTCTTAGGAAGCTTAATTCTGCTTCTGATTTTCTGCTTCACGAGGGAAACAATGATAGATAGCTGTTTTAGTGTCAACTGCTGTAGTATTTCTGTATGGGTATGATGTGTATTGATAGTTCCAATAGACCACAGAAGCCATAATTCTTTGGTTGAAACAGATTGACCTTGTTACTAAAGTCATCCTAATCACTGCTTGTTCAGTGCCTGCTAACTTCTTACATGAAGTTAAAAAGGAGACAAAGGAGAAAATCTCGGGGCTATACAGAGTATTAGGTTTAAAAGCCACTATTAAAATGTCACTTAATAAGTTATTTCTGGTGATAAATGAACCAAGTGAACATGTTTTTGTTATTAAGTGCCTTGGAGTCAGTTCATGTATAGGACTTCCAGGGAGCACTGGTGGGTTTGAACCACTGACCTTGTAGTTATCAGTCCAGAGCTTATCCTATAGCACTGCAGGGTACTCACTGATTCTTCAACCTTCTAGTTTTGCCAGTGACTGAGTGTTCTTTGAGACACTTTAAATTTGACTAGATGAAATAATATATTATCTTTCTTTAAGTCAGCTTTAATTAGGGTTTCTGTTGTTCACACAGAGAAGATGCTTTTATTTTTCTTTAAATATTTCAGTGTGTTTTTGGTAAAAGTTTACACAGTAAACTTAATAATTTATATACATACTGTCAATGACATTAGTTACATTGTCAATATTCTCATTATTTCCATTCTGATTGTTCTATCTCCATTAACTAAGCTTAATTGCCATTCCCCAACCCCCGCCTATGACTTTGTCATCTTTGCTGTATAGTAAATATTGGCCACTTGGTCTCATATTGAAGATTTCCTTTTTTTAAGGAACCACAGTACTCATGGGTGTTATTGTTATATTTATGAGCCAATCTATGGCTTAGGGAATTATTTTTGTTCAAAGTTTGAAGAGTATATCAGGACAATAATCATGGGGGCCCCTGTTGATCTTTGTTAGATAAGTCTGGTCTTTTATTCATAGTTTTGTTCTACAGTTTTCTCCTATTCTGCCTGGAATCATCTTTACATCCCTGGTCAGAACAGTCTCCAGTGGTAGTCAGGCACCATCTAGTTCTTCTGGTCTCAGGAGAGATGAGGCTATTAGTCCTGAAGACTTTTTCTTTGAATCCTTGGTTTCCATCTTTCTCTTTTTTATCCAGACAAGTACAGTCTAATAATAACTCAAATGGCTGCCTTCGAGCTTTAAAGACCCCAGATACTACTTATCAAACTGGGATATAAAGCATAAACCTTATGGACAATGTTGTGATAGAAGATTCTCAATCAGCACTTGGTGTTCATACTAGTAACCCTCCCATATATTACACAATGCTCTAAAAGAAAAGATTTCATAAAAAACACATACTTTGGGGATTATTCTGAAGTTATTGCCTTAATGTGCAAGCATCTGAGTTTTAGTAAAAAACATGAAGAAATTTTGATTAATCCAAGGACTAGTTTCTACTTTTATTGCTGTATTGGCATGTCTCTTCTCCTCTTATATGAAGTCATAGAGAATTAGGACCCACACTACTTCAGTATGACTAAATCTTTAAATACCCCATTTCTAAAGCAGGTTTATATTCACAGGTTCAGGGGTTAGAACTTCATTCTATCTTTGTGACAGCCACAGTTCAACTCATAAAAACATTGAATTAAAATTTTAGATTATTTTTGAGAGATTTGACAACACTATGATACTGAGGTTTTCTTTTAAAAAATGATATACACTTCCGTATACCTAGGTTATCTTTGATGCCATTGTCTATACGGATTCCCTCAAAAACAAACCCTGAGAAAAGGATTTGGATGTAAAAAGTGTACTTGAGAGATGAATATTGAGGATTGGTGAGAAAGTAAGGAAGTCAGACGGGAGAAAGGAAAGCTGATAGAAAATGTGTTAAATGAGCAAGTACTGTATGGTCAACTGAGCCTCAATCTTGCTGGTGTCCTGACTACCATTTCTCATTGCTTGAGTGTGCTTTTGCTTGATAAGTCTCTAGCGCTGCTATCTTGATGTTGTGCTCAGACATCATGACTTGCCTACTGCCATTGGGCAAACAGGAATTGCTACAGGGTATTCAAAAGTAGGCAGAAGACACGTGGATGAAACATTGATAGTATCAGCCACGATAGTGCATTAAAATGCATAATTTTCTTCCTACTGCATTTAAACACTATAGGATAAGCACTGTACTGTGAACCTAATGGTCAGCATTTCAAACCCAAAAGCCATTCCTTGGAAACACTATAGCGGTTCGCTGTGAATTGGAACCAACTCAATGGCACTTAACAACAACAACAGCAACAGATTTTATATACTTTAGATTAATCCCCAGGTATTTCTCCTATTATGAATGAGATCCCTTTTCTATTACATTTTAAAACTAAGCAATGATGTAAATAATATTTTAACAATCTTTAAGAATTCATGTATTGATGCTTACTTCCTGACTTTGTACACCATTTCTGCCGTTTTCTAGCTTCTGAGTTTCCACATATTCTCTGCCTGTGCTTCATAGGGCTAAACCGCATAGAATTAGGTGAAAATTAAAATTAGTTGCTGTTATTGTTGTTGTTAAGTGCCATCAAGTCAGGTCTGACTCATAGTGACCCTGTAGAAGTTTTCTAAGGAGCAGCTGGTAGATTTGTACTGTCAACTTTATGATTAGTAGTTCAATACTTATCCTATGTAAAATGAGTTAGGCTAAATAATTGTTGTGGTTGTTAGGTGCTATTGAACCAGTTTCAACACATAGTAACCCTATATACAACAGAACGAAATACTGACAGGATAGGTGACCTCCTCACAATCACTGCTATAGTGAACCTATTGTTGCAGCCATTGCGTCAGCCCATCTTGTCCTCCTCCTTTTTGTTGGCCACTTGCTTTACCAAGTGTGATGTCCTTCTCCAGGGACCACTCCCTCCTGATAACATGCCCAGAGTATAGGACATGAAGTCTCTTAATACTTAGCTTTTAAGTATTTGGCTTAAAAGATGTACATTTGGCTGTACATCTTCCAAGACAGATTTGTTCATTCTCTGGAAGTTCATCATACTATGTTCATTATTCTTTGTCAACACTACAATTCAAATGCATCAATTCTTCTCAGGTTATCCTTATTCATTATCTAGTTTTCACATGCTTATTGATGTGATTGAAAATACTATGACTTGGGTCATGCATATCTTAGTCTTCAAATGACATCTTTGCTTTTTAACACTTCAAAGAGGTCTTTTGCAAGATGTCATTTTATTTCTTGACGTTTCATTGAATTGGTTCTAAGTAAAATTATATTCTTGACAACTTCAACTTTTTCTCCATTTGTTATGATTTGCTTATTGGTCCAGTTGTGAGGATTTTTGTTTTCTTTATCCTGAGGTGTAATCTTTACTGTTTAACACAACATAGGTTAATGTAGTGCTGTAGGAGCTCTGGTAGCGTAGTGGTTACGACTTGGGCTGTGAACCGCAAGGTCAGCAGTTCGAAACTACCAGCTGCTCCGCGGGAGAAAGATGAGGC
>NW_006408854.1:1138641-1139728 GCF_000296735.1 Chrysochloris asiatica
TTCCATCATACATCATCTCATTGCCATAGTTACCATCCCATCCATGCATCATCGCCCAACCAAAAGGTATACCCTGCAATCCCGCCCAGCCTCCCCACACGGTCCTCAGCACACAGCCCCTCTCCCTCTCTGGATCCCTAGTCCCCAGCCACTCCATCTCTTCACATCATCCTCTCTCTTCATGTCATCCTCTCTGTCTCAGTCTCAGGCCTCACTGCTCCTCTGGGTGGGGTCCCGCTCTCTGCTCTTCTCCATTGATGGTCCCAGGGCCCTCCGCTCCTAGACTGAAAGGTTAATCACTCCCCTCCTTGCTATAAAATGTCCACCTTTACATTTCCAGTCTTCACAATCAGTCCTGGTAACAGTTATTCACCCTTGCATCCCAAGGGACCCATCTGCATTTCTTTTCATCTGCTCTTCCTAGACAGGTCAGATACTACTCACTGGACACTCTACCATCCTCCCCACCCTGTGGATCTAGGTTCCCTCTTGAAAACTTGTAAGCCAGTCACTTCTTACCTTTGTATCCCTTCTTCCATTTTGGTTAGATTACCATCCCTATCTACTTTTTGTGTGGAGGGGGTGGGAATAATTCTTGGAGCAGGGATTTGTTTCCTCTTTTGAGCTACTGCATTTATAGGTGGATGTCCAGTTTATTAAATTATATCAGATGACACTTTTTTCCCCTCTTCTTTCTTCTTCGGGTTGAGCTCTGTTCGTCCCATCATTGGAGCCATGGCAAGTGGGTATCATCTGCAGGTGTGGGCGTTCCTGCATTTGTCCACCCTCTTCTTATTAGTTGGTCGCTTCGGTCTCCACTCTAGTCCTCTGTGGATGTGTCACTGACTCTGAGCCTATGAGTCCCCAGGTCTTGCCTCACTGCTGGCCGACCACGTCTCTACCCGGGTTCACCATAGTCTACTGAACGATGCAGGGCTTAGCTTGCTGCTTCTTTGATGTTCTTCGGTCACTTCTCTTTATGGGTGATGTGCGTGGTCACCAATCAGAACGTGTTTTCCCATTGCATCTTAGTCTTGGAGGAGGATTTGCACTGAGAGGACCCAACCACTTGCCTTTATGTCTCCTG
>NW_006408854.1:1139828-1160820 GCF_000296735.1 Chrysochloris asiatica
GGAAACCCTGTACAGGGTCGCTATGGGTCGGTTCCGACTCCACGGCACATAACAACAACAACAACAACAACAGGGTTAGCACTGTACTCTAACTGTGAGGACAGCAGCTTAAACCCGTAAGTCACTCCTTGGAGACCCATTACAGGGTTGCTATGAGTTGAAACTGACTCAACAACATTTAACAATGCAACAAGTAGTCTTAACTGTTGTTGCAGTTACTATATTAATAGTTTTACTAGTTATTGTTTTTAGTGTTGTGGAGTTAGTTCCGACTCATAGTGACTCTGCACAGGATTTCCAAGAAGAAGCTGGTGGGTTTGAACTGCTGACCTTGTGAGTCACAGTTCAATGCCAATCCTACAGTACCACACCATGAGTTCATTTTTATTAGTAGTAGTAGTAAGTAGAAAACTCTTGATTTGTTAAGGTTGTTCAGCCTGTATTGATATACTTCTAATAATTCTTTTCTCTTGAGTTTTATAAGTAGATAATCATGTTATCTAGAAAATAGTGACAGCTTCAGCTCTGACTCTTCCTTCCTATTATTTTTATACCTGTTACCTAGCAGATAGCTTTAGGACAGTACTGAATAAAAGAGGGATGGCAAACATCATTTTTTTTTTTTTTTCTGTTTTTAGGAGGAACACTTCCAATGTTTTAACATTAAATTTTATATTTACTATAGACTTCTGTTATATATAACTTCATCAGGTTGAGGAAGTTTCCTTTTATTTCAAGATAATTGAATATTTTTATATTATAAGTGAATATGGAAGTTTATTGAAAGCTTTACAATTTTCCTTTGTTTCCAGTGTTACAAAGAGAAGAGTTAAACTAGTTTCCAATAAAAACCCATGCTAATTGAGCACTTATAATTCATTCTATTTTGATTTATTATTTTAATATTTTCATTTTGACAGCCTTAGTGACTGTTCTTGCTAATGATGATGGCCCTGGTGTACTATCATTTAACAACAGTGAGCACTTTTTCCTAAGAGAACCAACAGCTCTCTATGTACAAGAGAGTGTTGCTATATTGTACATTGTTCGGGAACCTGCACAAGGACTCTTTGGAACTGTAACAGCTCAGTTCATTGTGACAGAAGTGAATTCTTCAACTGAGTCTAAAGACCTGACCCCTTCCAAAGGCTATATTGTTTTTGAAGAAGGTGTTCGACTCAAGGTACGGTATGAACCATTAATGAAAAGGAAAAATTGTCTTTAATACTTGAAAAATATTTTTTTCTTGGAGCAGACACCTTAGGTCTTAAGGAGGAAAGACATATACAAAAACTCCCAGCTAAGGCAATACGTAAAGGCATGATTAAATTAAATAGCTATAGTGGAGTTTGTATAGAGTGCAGCTGGAGAAATTTTGTTTGGTAATATAATAGGGCATTGGAGTGTAGAAATCATAAAGAAAATAAATATTAACACTAAATTTTAAGCATATTTATGTGGTATACTCTACTTTACATTGCCTGAAAACTAAACAAAATCTACTGTCATCCAGTCAATTCCGACTCACAGTGACTGAATGACAGTGGATTTTGCTTCTATTCCCTCTGTTTTTTTTTTTGAAGTACACAAAAACACTCAGGAATATATAATCATTTTAATGACCCAAGGGCACATTCTACAAGCCTGCCCCCGGCGGCCAGCACACAGCCTTTCTCTTTCCCTGAGTCTAGAGTCCTCAGCTGCTCCCTCTCTCCATGTCCCCATCTCTGCCTCCATCCCTGATCTCACTGCTTCTCTGGATAAGGTCCACATTCCACTTGTGCTCTTCTCCCTTGATGGTCCTAGGGTCCTGTTTCTGGAATGTAGGATTAACTACTCCCCTCTTTATGTTACAAGACTGCCATCTGTGCAGTTGTGTGTTTATGAGCTTTTAAGATCCCAGTCAAGACTCACCAAAGTAGGATGTAGAACATTGTCATTGTGGACTTTATTATGCAAATTGGCCATGATATTCCCTGAGATTATGGTCCTGAGTCCCCAGGGCCAGCAAATCTTTGCTTGAAGTTGTTTGGTAATGGCTAAGAAATTTTTATAATTTGGCCTCTGCATGATCCACCACATTCACAGCTGTGTTTGCAGCCAGAGTAAATACCATGTACAAATGTTCTACATCAGACTGTTATGTTTGTGGCCATTCCCACTCACCTTACCATACTTGTTCAACCTGTGTATCTGTCTTTGTGTCTATCTGCAAAACACTGTTGTTGCAGGATTGTGTATTTAACAGTATTTATCAGCTCTGGTAGCGTAGTGGTTACGAATCGGGCTGCGAACCTTAAGGTCAGCAGTTCAAAACTACCAGCCGCTCCTCGGGAGAAAGATGAGGCTTTCTACTCCCGTAAAGATTTACACCCTCGGAAACCCTATACAGGGTTGCTATGGGTCGGAACCGACTCGATGGCACATAACAACAACAACAACAACATATAAGGAGCTCTGGTAGCTCTCGTAGCTCTGGCAGTGTAGTGGCTATGAATCGGGCTGCGAATCGCAAGGTCAGCAGTTTGAAACTACCAACCGCTCCACCGGAGAAAGATGAGGTTTTCTGCACCCATAAAGATTGACAGCCTCAGAAACCCTGTACAGGGTCGCTATGCGTTGGAACTGACTCCACGGCACACAGCCACCACTCCTTCCAGCAGTTTTGTCCTGGTGTGGTGCTGTGGGTTAATGCTCCAGACTGCAAAGCCGTTTGAACTGCAAGGTCTACAGTTCAAGCTCCTTGGAAACCTTATACAGGTTCACTATGGGTCAGGACCGATTCGACGGCACTTCACAACAACATACAAAGTATAATATAAAATACTATACTAAATTTCATTTTAAAACAGTCCAGCCAATACCTAATTTGCTTTGTGATAGGTTTGGGTAAACACTCAACAGTTATGAGTGTGTATTCATTTGCATAAGGAGCTCTAGTGGCGTAGTGGTTAAGAATCGGGCAGGGAACCCTAAGGTCAGCAGTTCGATTCTACCAGACTCTCTGCGGGAGAAAGATGAGGCTTTCTGCTCCGGTAAAGATTTGCAGCCTCGGAAACCCTGTTCAGGGTTGCTATGGGTCCAGACCGACTCCACGGCACTTAACAATATCAACATTCATTTGCATATCCATGTTTTCCATCTTCTTGGGGTTTTTACAATCTTCAATTGATTTTTCAATAATTTTTACACTTAAATTTACATAGATATTAAAAATGCATTTTGAAGTATTATGAATTTGCAATTTCTTTATAATTGTTTTATCTTAAAACATTCTTTTTAATAGTTTGTTTAAAGTCCTTTCTGTTCATTCGGCAAATTGAATGTTAGAGCAATTGGATGGAATATATTTTAACTGTTGTAACTACTCATTTTTCACTTGTTTTTATTTTGAGACATAAATATGCACTTATTTTAAGTGTATGTTTCAGTGACTGCACACACACACACACACTCACATATGCATTCACATTGCACATGCATTAAGATACTGAACATTATCATCACACCAGAAGATTCCCTCCTGCCCCTTTCCCTAGAGGGAACTATATCTTGGTTTCTATCATTGAAGACTCATTTTGCCAGTTCTTGAAATTCATATAAACGCAATCATATATTAGGTGTGCTCTTTTGTGTCTGATTTCTTTCCTTAACATTTAAAAAAATATAACAAAACTTTATTGTGAATTGGGTGAAGGCTTATAGAGCAGAACATAGGTTTTTTTTTGTTTGTTTGTTTTTAATATTCAGCAATTCATAATGATTTTGTTTCATGTCATTGATTGTAATCCCTTCTTTGTAACATCACTTGTTTCCATTCCTCTTTCTTTTCTGACCCCTCTGAACTTTATCTGTGAGTAAATGATGCCTTCTGAACTCAAACGGTTGCTATTTTAAGGTGTGAGTACCTTACCAATATTATTGTTCCTCTTATAGATCTTTCTATTGTTTGACTGAAAATTGAGCCATTGAATATGAGTTCATTTCTAGACCTGGCCATAATCTCAGGGGTTCCCTATCTGACCAGAAAGACTGGTCTTTTAATGGTTTTGAGTTTCATTAACATAAATTTTGAAGTCCAAGTGGTTGCACATAACAGATTTGGTTTCTTTTCTGAGTAATATTTCATTGAGGAGCCCTGGTGATGCCATGATTAAAACACTTGGTTGTTAACCAAGAGGTCATTGGTTCAAACCCACCTGTCCCTCCATGGTAGAAAGATGAGACAGTCTGTTTCCATAAAGATTTTAGCCTGGGTAATACTGTGTGGCAGTTTTACTCTATGTTACAGTGTTACTATGAGTTAGAATCAAATCTATGGCAATTTTATTGACTAGATCACTATGTGTTTATCCATTTTCCTCCTGATGAATATTTGGATTGCTTCAATTTGGGGGTTATTCTCCCTATGCTAACTTTAACTATGAATTCCCAGGGCAAGGTAAATTAGAATGAAGTGATCCACTTAATATTTTAATCTTAGTGTTATTTTAAAATGCCTGACATATTTGAGACTTTTTTAGACACTTCTGTGCACTGTATCACAGTAATGAAAATTCCAAAAATAATAAAACAGTTATAACTTATACATTATGGGAATCATTATTTAAAATAGGTGATGCTTTCCAGAACATAGTACTTTATTGTAAAAAAACAAGTTTGGCAGATTTCTCAGTGTGTGTATCTATTATTGCAAAATGCTATATTTTAATATGTTGATCTTTTCTCTGGTTTTCAGGCCCTACACATATCTGCTGTATTAGACACGGAACCTGAAATGGATGAGCATTTTCTTTGCACCTTGTTAAGTCCAACTGGAGGTGCTAGATTAGGAGCACCTGTTCAAACCCTGATAACAGTTTTGCAAAACCAGGCCCCTCTGGGGCTATTCAGTATCTCTGCAGTTGAAAATAGGTATAGTTTATTCATAAAGAAATGATCACATCTGAAGCGAAGTAGGAAATTGATTTTTGACATAAAGAAAATGTACATGAAAGTGGATTGCTGATTATTTTAAAGGGAACCTTTAAAATGAACTCCAGGAGACTGATCCAGAGAATTCTCATTCCATTTTATAACAGGGACCATGGAGAAGCTAAACATGTCTTATATAGTTGTGTGATTAGCAGTCTTATCTTCTTAGAGTTCACACTTTCAGGAAAAGGCCTGCACTATTTTGTGTTTTTAATAATAAAAACTGAGACATAATATAAATTATATTTAGCTGCTAATGCTAAATAAACTACTTTTCAAGCATGTTAACAGGATTGTAATCTAAAATTTCCTCTGGAAGCTGACATTTATAGTTTAGAAATATACCAATGCATCTAGTTTTATCAGTATGATAAGAATTTCCTGACTCATTTTTTCTTGTAAACTTTATTTTGAGTTATTTGAGAATAAACAGCAATGATGGCATGTTTTATTTTTTAGAATTTATAGTTTGAAATGATTGATTTTATTTATTTTCTTATGGTCATAGATCAGAATGTTGCATTTGTGTTATTTTTCTTTTCATTGGTGAATATTTTTATAGTTTAGATATATAAATTTGTAGATTTCACATTGGCTTGTATAAATTTAAATGTATATTAAGTATATGCTAGAAATGTAATATTTATTTTAAGGATTTAGAAATCATATTTTTATTTGCTTTCCACATCACATTTGTTTTGTTTAGAGCCACTTCTCTAGCCATTGAAGAAGCCAACAGGACTCTATATTTAAACGTGTCACGTACTAATGGCATTGACTCAGCTGTGAGTGTGGAGTGGGAGACAATATCTGAAACAGCTTTTGGCATGAGTATGTTCAATTTCTTATAGAAGAAAATTCAGTAACCAAGAAAGATTCTATATATAAGGTTTTCATTTCCCTGCTAAAATGTATCTTATGAATCTGTTGACAATGAAAATAGACACCTACTTATTTTATTGCACCTGCAAATATTTGTTGAATGCCAGGCAAGGTGCTGAACCCTCACAACTTTGAATTTAGGAGATGACAAACATAGATAAGCAAAATTTGAGCTTTTGTTGAAAATCCATTAGATATTTTAAAGGGCAAGATCTGGCTGCTGTGAGAATCCAGGGGACTGCTTCGTATGGGTATCAGCGTATTCACTGAAAGCTAGTGATGAATAGAAATTGATTATGCCAAGAACTGGTTTAAAGGAACAAGAGAGTGAGAGTGGGAAGTAGTCTAGTTAGAAACCTACAGGCATAAGGAACAAATCCTAAATGAACACTACAAGAGAAAACAATGGACATAGAATATGGCATGGTGTTAAGACTGGAGAAATAGACAGGATCAGATCATTTAGTAACTTGAAGAATTTGTTATAAATTTCTATCTTTATTCTAATGGTAATGGACAACTTTGGAATCGTTTTGGCATCAAGAATGGCTATAATGTGTATATCTGCATTACATGGTACGATCACATTTGTATTTTGAAGATATTTTGGGTGTCATGTAGAGATTGGGTTGGTACATAAGAATAAGAGATGATGCAGTGTGACAAAAATGGAAGAGATGTTGTTAGCTTAGACTAGAGGATGGAATGGATGTGAAAGAGAGGTTCATAGGTATTAAGGATGATTGCTTGGTTCTTACCTTGTACAGTTGTTTTAGGGGGTCCTGTCATTAACTAAAAAAGGGTACAGTATGAAATGAGTAAAGTGTTATTTTGATGAAGGTAGTAAAATGTGGTTTAACACATCTTGAGTTACATTTGAGAAGAAATTTCTCTAGATATCAAAAAAGAGGTCTTTGCTGTAGAGGTAAATTTGGAAATCTTTTTTATATTCTAGTTCAGGGGTCCTTATGTGGTGCTATAGGATCAAGCACTGGACCACAAGGTTGGTTTGAATTGCAAGGTCGGTGTATCAAACTCACCAGCTGCTCTTCAGAAACCCTATACAGGGACACTGTGAGTCAGAACTGAGCTGATGACACTTAACAACAACAACAAATTGATCCAATAAGAAAGAGAGACTGAAGTTAGGGACAGGAAGAGGATCCACAACTGAAGTCTGAGAAGGCTATAATTGAATAGCTAAGGAGAGATAAATGATTTAGCAAAGGAAATTGAGAAAACTTGGTGGGAGATTCATGAGAGAATTGCAGACACCAACAGAAGAGTGTTTTCAAAGGGAAGGAATATTCAATTGTGTCAGTTGCTATTGAAAAATCTGGTGAGATAAAAAGTGAGAAAATATCTATTCCTTGTAGTTAAAAATATAGAAGGTTATTACTGACCATAACAAGAGCTACATTTGTGGATGTGGTGCTGTAGGGTGAGCACTTGACTACTAACTACAAGGTTGGTGGCTCAAATCCATGAGCTGCTCCTTGGAAACCCTATATGGTGTCTCTGAGTCAGAACTGACTCTATGGCACTTAACAAAAATTGAATCACATTTAAAATGGAGATAAAGAAATAGATACCTTGAATATGGATTTTTTCAGAAGTTCAGATGGGAAGTTGTGATGTAGAACAGATAAGGTGGCAAGTGGTAAGTAAGGTTCAGAGGGTTCTTGTTTGTCTATTTATTTTGGAAAGACCTACACATGTATAAATGATAATAGAAAAGGCCTAGTAGATAATCAGAGGTTGAAGATAGAAGGCATAAAATTCATAGAAAATTTCTAATTCAGTTTATTTTTAACTGAACTTCTTGTTTGTTTGTTTGTTTGTTGGAAGTACCGGTAGAAGTGGAGATTTTTAAGTGCCAGCATTTTTTGCTTTTTCTTCCATCAGTTTATTCAGTTATAGTAGGGAAAGATTTGCCAAATGGTCAGTACCATCTGAGATTCTAAAAAGCTGCATCTTGTTGACACCATTAATTAAAGTTTAAGAAGAATTTACTTTCTTTCAGAAAGAATCATGATAATAGAACATAGGATTTTTAAATAGCTATTCATCATAATGTAAGAATTCATTTTTTTTTTTCCTTTTGGTAGTTAGAATTGTAGGATATTTCCAGGTATAGTAGGCTGATAAGACCTTGACAGTCATTTGAAATAATATGTCTGTCTGTCCTGGCAATCTTAAAAGATGTTTAAAGTGAGAAATCATTATATGGGCACTGTTTCAAATTAATAGTGTAAATTTTAAAAAACCAATATTTCACATACTTCTGTAAAGGACATTATTTTAAAATTTATTATAGTCAGTTTTGTCATCCTTCTGAAAGTTGATAAATTCATGTTCAGCATATTTACCTTAAGTATACATTTAGTATTTTAAAATATTCTTAGTAAGGTCTAGGTGATTATATAGTATTAACGTTTGCTTTTAAAATTATAGCTATTAGTTTTAAGTGTTCTGCCTTCTCACTGACACACAAATCATAAAAATATTTTTATCTCTAGTAACACACTCAATGGTCTTACTGTTTAGACAATCAGTTTAGAATATATATGATTTGCATTGTATACTATTAAAGATTCTTATTTTTTTCAGGGGGAATAGATGTTGCGTTTTCCATACTGCAAACTTTTTTAAATGAATCAACTTCTGGTTGGTGTTTCTTTACTTTGGAAGATTCAATATATGGTATAATGTTAAGAAAATCATTTATGGGGTTTTCTACTGTTTATCGATGGCAAGGGACTTTTATTCCAATTGAGGTAAATACCACTTATTTTATGGCTGACAAAATAGAACATTTCTAAATTTTTAATGTAACTGAATTACTATTATTCTTATTTCTCATTTCCTAGGATTTAAATATAGAAAACCCTAAATCTTGTGAGGTCTTTAACATTGGTCTTTCTCCCTACTTTGTGATTACTCATGAAGAACTAAATAACGAAAATTCTTCTGTTAACAGTGTGTATACATTTACATCTGGATTCAAATTGTTACTGGTAAGAAAATAACTATTTTTCATTGTAGATGCTTTATAAAAATAAAACATCAGATTTGTGAGTTTGTTTAGATAGAAGATGTTGTGTGTTGTTGTTGCTATGTTCTGTCGAGTCAGTTCTAACCCCTAGTGACCCTGTTTCCAAGGAGCGGCTGGTGAGCTTGAACTTCTGACCTTGCAGTTCTAACCGACTTTGCAGTTCAGTACATTAACCCACAGTGCCACACCAGATAGAAGAAGATACTGTATGTGAAAAAGGCCTTTATTTTCCCATGTTGTTACATATTTAACAAAGATTCTCAATTGTGGGGTATGTCTTTCTTGCAGTGGCACCTAGATATACATACTTAGTGATCAGAATTTTTTTCAGACTTAAGTTTCATATTTTCATTATATCCCATGCTTTTCTTACTTACATTCTCATTGGATTTTTTTATTCCTGTTGTCTTGTCTTGTCTTTTGTTGCAGGTACAAACAATCACTATTCCAGAAAGTTCTCAAGTAAGACACTTTTCTTCAGACAATCAAAATTACTTAATTATTGCAAGTCAACAAGACAATTCTGAATTAACTCAGGTCAGATTATTTTTAAGGGTTTTCTTTTTAATACTGTAATTGAAATGTTTTAAAGATATGGTTTGTTGCTGATAAGTTCCATTAAGTCTGTTCTGACTCATAGTGATCCTGTATAGGGATTCCAAGGAGCAGCTGGTGGGTTTGAACCACTGATATTGCAGTTAGCAGTCTGGTGCTTATCTTACAATTCTACACCAGGACTCCAGATACAGATTGTTATTGTTAAGTTCTGTCGAGTCACTTCTAACTCATAGCAACTCTGTATAGGGTTTCCAAGGAGCTGCTGATGAATTTGAACTGCTGACCTTGTGGTTCAAATCAACCTTGTACTCCAGTGCTTTATCCCACAGCACCACACCAGATACTGATTGGTTGTGGTGGTGGTGGTTTGCCATGGAGTCAGACTCATGGTAATCCTATATGGGGTTTCTGAGGCTGTAAATCTTTATGGGAGAAGAAAGCCACATCTTTCTACCATGGAACAGCTGCTAGTTTTGAACTGTTGAGGTTAACAGTGTGACTCAGTTAATTTTTAAACCAAGTTATGAGTATTATATTGTATTTGAGAGTCAGCATAGGTATGATAATAAATGTAAACTCTTCAGTAGAATGTAATTGAAAAACATCACAGAGAAAAGAAATCACACAACTGGATAGATGGTATCACTAAAAATTCATGATTAACATTGTCAGATCAGTAGCTTGTTTTTTTATGTATTTTTTCCCAGTAAAATAGATCTTGTATTCCCAATTATGCTTATTTTGTAATTTTTGGTCACTCTTCAAACTGTGCACAGAAAGAAGAAGCAAGCATCAGTTCTGAATTTTTTTTTATATTTATGAAGTGAGGGTACTTCAAGAAATTCGTGGAAAAATGAGAATAAAATATAGTGAAAAATGTCCACATATTTTGTGAAGCTTCCTTGTACAAAAAGGTTCATAGGATTAAATGTATGACATAGGTTAAATTTTCACAAGTGCTGCATTCATAATTGTAAAGAGTTGTGTGTTTGAATATTTCTTACAGGTGTTCAGATGGAATGGAAGAAGCTTTGTTTTGCATCAAACACTCCCTGTACGAGGTGTGCTGAGCATGGCCTTGTTCAACAGAGGAGGCTATGTGTTCTTAGGTGTTTCCCAGGCTAATGCCGAGCTAACTGCCCTTTTATTCAGATGGTCTGATGATGGGTTTATACACTTTCTTGAAGTTCCGGTCAGTGGGACAACGCAAGTTACTGCTTTGACTTTAGGCGATGACGTTTACTTAATTTTTGCCAAAAATATATTCTTAGGTGAGAAAATATAGTCTTTGTAATACATGTGTAGTTTTTATCAAAGTCATCTAACATTCATATTGCATTTTTTATATGAAAATTGTTTCGTAAGGAATTTTTTAGCTAATCTATAGAATGTTTTCTGATGGATGACGATTATTATCAGCTAGAAATAGACTTTGGAGAAAAATTCAAGTTAATGTTCATAATCATGTGATGTTTATAGCCACTACTTTAAAATTTTTAATTTAATGACTATGTGATTTCTTTTAATTTAAGAATTAAATTAAAATTATGCTGGGAAGGAGGTTGTTAAGTAGAAAGATATTTTAAGACATTAAACCCAATGTACAAACATGTAGCTTTTTAATATTTTTTTGCTTTAAGTGCCATGGATAATTTATAGTAGTAATAGTGGTTAGCAGCTTTTGAAAAACTGTTTATTTCTGTTTTTTCTTTAACATCAGAATGTAATTAGTGGCTAACATTTTATCTAGTAAATGCTAAAAGACTTTTGAAGCATATTTACTAAGTTATATTGTTTAAGCAAATTCTGATTAATTTCCTAAGTTAAAAATTAATTTAATATTTTTATCATAGTTTTACTGACTAATTTTGTCATATTTTTCCTGTAACTTTGCCTTCAGATCTGATTTTTGTTCCATTTGTATAGGAGCTCAGAATTCAATTGACATTTTCATCTGGGAGACAGGGCAGTCTTCTTTCAGATATTTTCAGTCTCTGGATTTTGCTACTGTTCTCCAAATCCACACCTTTACACCAGTCTCAGGAATAGGTAAGGGTTTTTAAACGTTACCTAGTCCTTAGAACAATATGTTGTTGTTAAATGTCATTGAGTCAGTTCCGACCAATAAGGAAATGGGGCAAAGTCCAGTTGGTGTGATGGGCTTCTCAGATCCCTTCCTGGGTAGATGTGCACAGTGCAGGAAGAGGACAGTTAATGGGGACTTGTATTTCCTGATAAGGTGTTGGGAGGTAAATGGAAACCATGGCTGAGTGGCATTAAAGATGTGTCAACATGAGTCAAAGTCACAGTTTTAAATTAAGACAGAGCAATTCTGTTCCTAGTGTTATTGCCTTGATGAAGTATAAAATGAATTAAATAGAAAATATTAATTTGATATTATGTATATAAGCTATACAGGAGTCCTGGTGTCATGTTGTGGGCTAATGCGTCAGACTGCAAAGTCATTTGAACTGCAAGGTCAGTGGTTCAAAGTCACCAGCTGCTCCTTGGAAACCCTATACAGGGTCACTATGGGTCAGAATCGGCTTGATGGCAACTAACAACAAATATAAGCTATTGTTTCAAAGTTATAAATAATTCCTTGCCCTCCAAAGATTTACTGTCTGCTTGTTGTTGTTGTTGTTGTTGTTGTGTGCCGTGGAGTCGGTTCCGACTCATAGCGACCCTACACAGGATTTCCGAGGCTGTAAATCTTTACGGGAGCAGAACGCCTCATCTTTCTCCCGCAGAACCGCTGGTAGTTTCGAACTGCTGACCTTGAGGCTCGCAGCCCGACTCGTAACCACTACGCTACCAGAGCTCCTGTCTGCTTAGAAAAATAAATAAATAAATAAAGACAATAATTCAAAGTTGGAAATAATAATTTGTCCTGTGAGTGGTAGAATTCAGAAGAGGAAGAGATCATTTTAAATGGGAGTGATTAGAGTTTAAGAGGAAAGCTTGAGCTACGCAGTGGTGAATTGGATAGGATTTTGATGAGTAAACAGAAAACGTTGTGGGCAGTGAGAAAAGTCTAAGCAAAATATTTTTATGGCATTGGAGGCAAAATTAGTGTTGCTATGGGTTGGAACTGACTCGATGGCACTTAACAACAACAACATCTTGGTATGGGGAGTCCTGATGTGGCACTGTAGGTTAATGCACCAGACTGCAAAGCTGTTTGAACTGCAAGGTTGGCAGTTCAAGCTCACCATCTGCTCCTTGGAAACCTTATACAGGGTCGTTATGGGTCAGAACTGACTCAACGACATTTAACAACAACAACAATAATCTTGGTATTGAGGATAAAGCACTGGACCACAAGATTGGTTTGGAACCACAAAGTTGGCTGTTCAAACATTCTAGCCATGTAAACTATCACATAATTCACAGTAAAACATTAAAAAAAATAATAAATAAAATAAAATCAATGGTAGAAGATTTAGCACAGAGAAACCTATTTTTGAAGTATTTCCTTTACGTGCCAAACTGCTGCTTTCTCTACCAGGTACAGTAACATTTACCTACTATCACCTTTAAGTCCTTTCAACTGTTGACCAGAAATCAGATGTTATTTTTCTATCATTTTTAGATTTTAAAAATTATATTGTTGTTTTATTCCATTGCTTGCTGTGTTTCCTACTCTTTTACCTTAACCATATGTCCATACCACATTTTCCGAGACCTTGGCACTTCCCATGTCTACTATTTAAGTTTTCTGGCCTCCTGTCTGTGGTCATGCTACTATTTGGTTCTTGTGTCTGACTCCATTGTGTTAATCTTATCCATAAATAACTTTTCTTTGCATTGTTAAGGAGCCCTGGTTGTGCTGTGGGTTAGGCATCGGGCTGATAATGAAAAGGTTAGTGGTTCGAACCCACCAGCTGTTCTGTGGATGAAAGATGAGGCTTTGTGCTCCCCTAAAGATTTACAGTCTCATAAACCATTTATTGGGTCACTATGAGTTGGAATTGATTTGATGGCAGTGTTTTTTTTTGCACCACACATTTATGTATTTATTTTCTGTATGTACAATGTTTAAGGAAAGGAAGTGTGAAGATGGATTCCTCTTCTAAGGCAGTGAGTGCTTTGCCAAGGAAAGCTGTCTCCCTTCCATTTTTTTTTTTTTTTTACATACAACAAATCATATACTTTGTTTCATTATAATGCTTCTAATTCCCTCCATGTACCATCAGTTAACAGTATTTCTCTCTATTCACTTTAGCTTTAAAAACAACCCAAAAAACAAAAAAAAACACTCAGGCATATATAATAATTTAAACAACCAAAGGGCACACAGTCCCTCTCTTCCTATGAATCTAGAGTCCTCAGCTGCTCTTTCTCTCCATGTCCCCATCTCTGTCTCCATCTCTGGTGTCACTGCTTTTCTGGATAAGGTGATGGCAGTGGTTTTATATGGTTTTCATTATTAACATTCTAATTGACCCTAAATTTATGATGTTATCTTATGATTTACTACTGGAGTGACTTTCTTATCATTCACTTAGCAATGACTTACTGAATAAATTACTTAATTTTTATCAGGTATTTGTTTCATTTTTATCTACTTATCTTTTTATTTTATGCCTTTATCATTTTTGCTTCTTTTATACTTAAGTTTTCAAGTGGACTAACCCAGAGTCACTTATTATTCAAAATAGTTGCCTAATGAATATTTTTAAGTACGATGAATAGTGACTGAATAGGCCATTAACCGAAGTTATAGAATTCTCTTAAAAATTGTTTTAAACACATAATAGGCACGTTTTCTAAAAGAATTTGAAAAAAAATTCTGCCAAAGGCTTGTTAAAGGACCCATTGTGAGGTCTCTTTATTTCTTTTGTTTCTGTGACTTGAGGTTGTAGAAGTATGAAAAGATTATAGGTAATTATTTAGAATGGCTTATTATAGATCCACAGAAAGCTGAAATTATGCATTAAATATTATTCAAAGACTTTCTTATTTTGAATGTGTCAAATATTTTATTAAAGTATTATATTGAAGCTATGGCTTTGAGGATCACATATTTATTTTGGTAATGACAGATTATGGGATGGTGACTGATTTCTTTAAATGGAGAGGAAGAATGAAACTAAAAAGGACTCAACAACATGTACACTTTTCTTTTTCTTCTCCTTTCTCTCCTTTCTTATTTAGTAGATATATATAAGTGTCAATTATGTGCCAAGCATGGTGGTAGACACTGGAATGAGGGTAAGCAAAGTCAGGTATAATCTCTGCTATGAATAAGTCTAACATGTAGTAGGGAAGAGAGACAATAAATACATAATCACATAAATGCATTTTTCATTACAAATATAAACCATGAAAAAATATAATAAAGTACTCACATAACACAAAATGAGGAGGACTTGACTCACTATAAGGTGTGTATAGAAAGCTTCTGTGAGGAAGAATCATTTAAATTGTGACCGATAGGTTGAGTAGGCGTTAATGAAGTAAAGAGCTGAGCATAAGGCAGGCTTCAAGCAAAGGGAATAGCATGTGCAAAGGGGTCAAATGGCAAGGGTGAGCGTGCGCTCTTAGGTAAGGACCTGGAAGAGGCTGAAATGGCCCAAACACAGATAATGAGAGAAAAGTGGTACAGGTTGTAGCTGAAAATGTAATCAGTCAGTAGACAGTTCTGACAGGGTTTTAAAGGATTTTTGGTCTTTACCTGAAGGAGTCCTGGTGGCACAATGGTTAAGAGTTTGGCTGCTAACTGAAAGGACTGCAGTTCAAACTTGTCACCTGCTTCTATAAATACTATAGTTTTGGAAACCCTATGGGAGCACTGGAATCAGTTTTCAGATACATAAGAGGTGCTTGTTAAATATGCTAATATTTAACAATATTGTTAAATATCTACTCTGGCCCATAGTGATACTTTTTCATTAAATGAATTTGTATACATTATCAGGCTGGCTGGATTTTTTTCCATAGCAATTAAAAGTTACTGCTTAACTTTCAGTTGTTTCAGAAATTGAATTATGTTGAGTTCTTTCAGAAATCAAAATGGAATTCTGAGAATAGTTTAAGAGTTTTTATTTGGGTCCAATGTAGGGATTGTGTGATGTTACTGCTTACATTTCATTCTCGTTGTCTTCCTTTTTCCTATAGTCCATATACTTCTTATTGGTCAAGATGGGTCTGCTCTTTACTGCTGGAATTCAGAGCTGAATCAGTTCTCTTTTGTTCTGGGAGCACCGTCTGCTCAGGATGCTGCTGTTGTTACAGTGAAGTCCCTTAATTCAAGCAAGAATTTAATTGCTCTAGTAGGAGCTTCCTACTCACACATATATGAGCTGGCTTACATCTCAAGGCAGTCTGACTTTATTCCTAGGTAGGTTCCACATTTTATATCACATGTCTTCATGTTTTATGCCATCTAATTTCTCTATTAGATACAGAAAATGTATAAAAATAAGGCAGGTTGATAAACCAGAATTTTGGCAACTAGCCATATTTCCAATATCTATTCTATCAACTTTATCAGTATTAACACCTTGAGATTATAATTCATATTTATGAAAAATTATAATATTAATGTAACCAGAGTATTTGAACAAATTTACTATGTTTATTTCTTAAATTTTTCATAGTTGACTTACTCGATGTATACTTCTTATATTATTAGCTCAGGTGAACTGATATTTGAACCTGGAGACAAAGAAGCTATAATAGTGGTAAATATCCTGGATGATGTAATCCCAGAGAAAGAAGAATCCTTCAGAGTTCAACTTAAAAATCCCAAAGGAGGAGCAGAGATTGGTATTAATGGTTATGTTAAAGTGACTATTATATCTAATGATGATGCCTATGGAATTGTTGCTTTTGCTCAGGTAATAATATTGAAGATCCTTTACTTAGAAGTAAAAATTATTTATTCATTGTATTCATATATTAGCTGTTATCAGTACTCACTGAGTCAAACTTTGAATATCTTAACCCTTGTTCTGTTCCCTTTTTTCTGTTTCACCTCCTACTTGGCATTCTATATGATATCAACACATATACAACATTTATAGTAGTATAAACCTGACCCTCTGAGATAACTTTTTCTAATCTTCTGTTGCACAAATTTCTTTTTAGAGACTTCAGTTTTACTTGGTCTTGGTCCAGGAGTTAAGCTCTGCTCTCAGGCCCTAGGACAATTATGAAGCAACTTCCAAGTATACCAGTATACTGCCTCGTGCCACACACATCACATATAAACATGAGGATGCTTCAAAAGCTCATGGAAAAACTTTATTATTACCTTTAAAATCTATTTTCCATGAACTTATACATTATTTTCCTATTACTCCTTTCCACCACTTAGTCAAGAAATCAAATGATGTATTGCATTAGGCAGAGCTGCTGCACAAGATATCTTTAAAGTGTTGAAGAGCAAAGGTGTCAGTTTGAGGATTAAGGTGTGCCTGACCCAAGCCATGGTATTTTCATTAACCACATATGCATTCAAAAGTTGGACAGTGAATAGGGATGACCATGTAAAATTTCCCATGCTCAAACTGAACAAATTACAAATTAGCAAATAGACACTTAACCATAGTATATCATGTATTCCTATTTACAAAGCATATTCTGATTTCTTCACTAGAGTGATAATGATAGCTATTTTGCATCTTTCTATGAAATATTCTACAAGTAAGAAAATCCTAACTCAAGCTGGTTTAAACATGAAGAGGAGGTTCATTAAGAAGGTGGGCTTCAGGGTGACTTGGATATTCAACCATGTCACTGTGGTCCAGATGCTTTCTACCTCTCCACTTTGCCAATACAAAACGGAGTCCTCATTTGCTTGTTTAGAAGCCCATGTTTTCATTTGTTCATGTCTGGTTGGAGAGAGAGAGGCTTTATGTGGTTCTCTTTTTTAGTAAGGAAGGAACTTCTCTAAAGCCTCCAGAAAATTTATTTTCAAATGTAAAAGGAGCTCTGGTAGCGTAGTGGTTACGAATCGGGCTGCGAACCTTAAGGTCAGCAGTTCGAAACTACCAGCGGCTCCGCGGGAGAAAGATAAGGCGTTCTGCTCCTGTAAAGATTTACAGCCTCGGAAACCTGTACGGGGTCGCTATGGGTCAGAACCGACTCGACGGCACTTAACAACAACAACAGTTAGCTAGAACTGGGTCACATGTCCATTCATTCATTTTCACTCATTGATTCATTTGTTCTCTTAGTGTATAATTTACTTGGATTCCTGGTGTGGTGCTGTAGTATAAGCACTGGTCTGCTAACTATAAGGCCAGCAGTTCAAACCCACCAGCCACTCTTCAGAAACCCTATCCAGGATTGCTATGAGTTGGAACTGATTCCATTGCATTTAACAACAAAAACAACATATTTAACAAGTACCTTCTCTATGTGTCTGAAAACTGTTTCCAGTGCTAGAGTTATGGCAGAAATAACAGCATAAATCTCTATTCTCATGGACTTTAAATTCTAGATAGGGAGAGTAAGAGACCAGCAGGAAACAAAGAAATGAGAAGCATTTGTGATGATGATAAGTGCTAGGGAGAAACATTAGGCAGGAAAGGAGGGTGTGAGGAGGCAGTGGGGTTGCTGTGAATGAAAATCTGAAATAAGATGATCAGTAAGGCCACATTGAGTAAGTGACATGAAGACAAAGACCTGTGAGTTGCATTTGTATCTAGGAGAAGTATATTCAACCTAGAAAAAATCATCAGCAAGGACAAACAGCACAAAGTGCTTATTTGAAGCAGCATTTGGTGAACTGTGGCTGAAGTCACTGTTGTAGGAAGAGACAAGGTCCAAGAGGTGTAAAGCTTCTTGTGCCCGTTGGGATCCTTCTATTGAATTTGGCCTCTGAGGGAAATAGAAATCCCTCAAAAATCCTTTTGGGTGGATTGAGGTAGAAAATGTAATGTGATTCAGATTTTAAAAGGACCACTCTGGCCACAGTGCTGAGGAAAGATGATAAATTGTCAAGGACAGAAAGAAATCAGTTAGGATATTATTGAAGTAATTCAGAAATAAAACAATAGCGTTGCCATTCACCAACATAGAGAAGACTGTGGAAGGAGAAAGTGTGGGAGCAAATATGAGTTTTAGAAATGATGTCATAGAGCAATTGCTTGTAAGGGCCATAGGGATGTTACCCAATCTTGGTCCTTCACTGGGGATAACAGCAAGCCAGGTAAGCTCTAAAGACAGCTCTACATGGTAGAAATAAAATGCAGATCCTGTCAACTACGATAGTGTGCATATCCCAATCATGGTCCCTTTCCTGCTTCCATAGTCCCACTTGTGATAATGATGAATTGATCTGCCTCCAATCATGATTTTGTGACAGTTTCTTTTGTTTTCCATGTTGTGTATAATTAGCCATGTGACTGAAACCTCTGGACACAGTTATGGCCTCATGCTGTTGGTTCTCCTTCATTTGAAAGAACTTGACTTTGCTTGTCTTTGTCCTGTCTTAAGACTTAATAAAGGGGTCTCTGTAAACAACAACAAAAAATAAAGAATGCCATTTTAAGTTTTCTAGTAGTGACATTTAAAAAAGGGATCTAGAAACCAGATAAATTAAGCTTAATATTATATTTTATTTAACCCCATATATCTAAAATATTGTAAGATCAACATACCAAAACAAAAATTATTGATGAATTATTTCACATTCTTTTGTCATACTTTGTTTTTTTTAACTCCATGTGCACTTTACGTTCAAGATGAGCCACATTTAAAGTTCTGAGTACCCGCATGTGGCCTGCTGCTACTAAAGGGCTGAGTGCATCTGTAATAAAACGAGGTGTGGAAGGGTTACAAAAAGAGAAGAAGATGAGAATCCCTATCCTCATCAGTGATTAATGGGACTTGTTTCCACTTTGCTCAGGATTTTGCTCACAAGTCACCTTACCAGACTTGCCCTAACTGAAGACTTCAACTCCTCACCATTGTTCTATATCTTCGTATACTGCCTTTATAGATAGATATTTATCATGATAATTATCATTGCCTATTTTATCTATTACCAGTTTCATTTATTTTTGCAAAACTCTTTAAGAATAAATTTTAAAAAGCTGGGCTACACCTTTGTACATAGCTTTATCTTTGTACCTAGAAAGTGTTTGCCACACGCTGTGTGCTTAGTGTTAATCTGCCATTTTGTAGGAAAGAATACTCATATTGTTTTCTCATGATTGCTCAAACATATGTAGGTCAGAGCTGGGCTACCTGTGGCAAAAACTAACTTGTTTTGCCAACCAGTTCCATCTTTTTGTCTTGACACTTTACTGCACATGGAGAGCAACTTTTATACACACCTGTCTTAGTGTGGTGCTCTAGCATAAGCACTAGACTATAAGGTTGGTTTGAACCACAAGGTCGGCAGTTCAAACTCACCAGCTGCTCCTCAGAAACCCTATCCAGGATTGCTGTGGGTTGGAACTGACTGACAGCACTTACAACAATTTAGATATGGTGAGAGTGGGGTGGCTCCATATGATAAGAACTGGACTGAGAACCACAAGGTCTGCAGTTCGAGCCTGCCAACCTCTCCTTGGAAAAAAGATGAGGCTTTCTGCTCTTGTGACAATTTAAAGTCATGGAAACCCTATACAGGGTTGTTATGAGTCACAACTGACTCCATGGCACTTAACAACAACAACAACATTTAGATATGGTAGATTTCTCTTTATGTAGCTTAAGGTTTTTCCAAAATTGTTATAAAAGCATAAATCACTGTGGTTTAATCCTTTGCAATGGGTAGTATCCTGGTTTCCTTCAATTTGTTCAGTAGAATTTCTCAGTGTAGTTATCTTGGACCTGGATACGTAGTTCTAAATTAAGATTTAACAGACAATGAGAGTTTCTTGCATATTTTGACTGCTTTAAATCATTAATTTGTTAACCCCAATTAATGTAGAGCATGGAGCCAAATAGAGACTTCTCTTTTATAAGCCATTGTCATTTATGAATAAATTATATGCATATATTAAAATCAAGTTATTTTCTACAAGAATGTATGATTTATTTGAGCAGGATTTTATTACTATGTAACATCTGTAATGCACTTCTGGTGTGGTGCTATGGATCAGCACTGAAGTGTGAACCACAGGGTGACAGATGAAACCCATTAACTGCTCTTTGGAAACCCTATAGAGGGTCGGTATGAGTCGGAACCAACTTGACAGCACTTAACAACATCTGTAACAGTGTATTAAAATGTTGTGTAAAATATCACTATATTTTAGGATGTCTAATCATTGTTGTTGTTGTCGTTAGGTGTCATCAAGTCAGTACCAAATCATAGCAACCTTATGCACAGCAGAACGAAACACTGCCTGATCCTGGGCCAACCTTACTATTATTGCCACGCTTCAGTCCATCAATACGGCCACTTGGCTAATCCATTTTGTACGGGGTCTTCCTCTTTTTCTCTGATCCTCCACCTACCAAACATGATGTCCTTCTCCAGTGACTGGTCCCTCCTGACAATATGTCCTAAGTATGAGAGACGAAATTTGGCCATCTTGGCCTCCAAGGAGCACTCTGGCT
>NW_006408854.1:1162739-1168260 GCF_000296735.1 Chrysochloris asiatica
CTATCATATGTTCTCCAGCATCATTTCTATCACTAAGGCCATATTTTCCAACTACTGATCCTTCCTCTTTGCTCCCAATTTGCATTCCAATCACCAGTAATGATCAATATATCTTGATTGCATGTTTGATCCATTTCAGATTGAAGAAGTTGGTAGAATTCTTCTATGTCATCTTCACTGGCTTTAGTATTTGATGCATAAATTTGAATAATAGTGGTATTAACTGGGCTTCCCTTTAGGTGCATGGATATTATCCTATTACAGAGAGCATTGTATCTCATGACTGATCTGGATATGTTCTTTTTGACAATGAATGCAACACCATTCCTCCTCAATTTGTCATTATGGCATAGTAAACCATGTGGTTGTCAGATTCAAAATGGCCAATACCAGTCCATTTCAGCTCCCTAATCCCTAAAATATCCATGTTTATGTGTTCCGTTTCATTTTTGACAACTTCCAATTTTCCCAGATTCATACTTCGTACATTCCATGTTCCAATTGTCAGTGGATATTTACAGCTGTTTCTCTTCATTTTGAGTTGTCCCCTATTAGGAAATGTAGGTCCTGTGGGCTTTACTCCATTCGCGTCATTACGGTCAACTCTACTTTGAGGAGACAGTTCTTCCCCAGTCGCGTTTTGAGTGCTTTCCAAACTAAGGGGCTCATTTTCTGGCACTATATCTAACAGTGTTTCTCTGATATTCATAAGGTTTTCAATGACTAAATATTCATCACTCCTTCTTCCTAGTCTGTCTTCATCTGGAAGCTCATCTGAAAGCTGTCCACCATGGTTGACCCTGCTGGTATTTAAAATACCAGTGGCATAGCTTCCAGAATCACAGCAACTCACAAGCCACCACATTATGACAAACTGGCATACTAGTGGTGGGTCTAATAATTATATAGAATTCTAAATAGAAGCTTTTCATAAACTTTAAGAAGTTAATGGAGAAGTCTTTCTAGATTACCATAGTAAAAAGTTAAAAAAGGTTAAAACAAATCTTAATATTTCATATGCTTGTCCTATTGCCTGGGGTGGTGATGTAGGATAAGCCCTGGTCCATAAGATCTGTTCAGACTGCAAGATTGGTGGTTAAAACCCACTAGCCACTCCTCAGAATCCCTATATAGGGTCACTATGAGTTGGAACTGACTCAATGGTAATTAACAACAACAGCATTATAATTATTAACATTTTCATATATTCTAGCTCTGTCCCTTACATCTTCAAATCTGCACATTTTAAAACAAAATTATGGTCTTCCACATTACTGTTTTTTAACCTTTTTTTTATTTAAAAGTATATCATCTTGCTTAGTAGTCTTAAGATTTTGAAAACTTAATAATATTAAAGAAGAGTATGCCTTGGTCATTTCAAATAACTGTTCTGGCTTTTATGTGTATTTTTTAGAATTCCTTATATAAACAAGTGGAAGAAATGGAGCAAGATAGCCTAGTAACCTTGAATGTTGAGCGCTTAAAAGGAACATATGGTCGTATAACTGTTACATGGGAAGCTGATGGAAGTAATAGTGATATATTTCCTACCTCAGGAGTGGTATGTAATTTACACAAGTATAGGAGAGTCACTTTTAAATTTTGGTTACTATTGATGCATGGGACCAAACCCTGCCTTATGGATGAAGTGTTTGAGTTTGACCATGTCAACACTGGATTCCTACCTACTATGACTGTAATCACCGTAGAGAGGGATATAATTTAAGGTTAGTTTTCTTATTGTGGTTATTGCTCTTTTTTCTATAATAGCCAAATTAACTGTAACAAAATTTACCTTTTTGAGGTTTAGCACATTGGTTGGCTAAATTTTAGGTGTATTATATGGTTAAAAAAGATAACACCAATAAAAATGAGGATGGAAACATGGTTTTCATGATTTACATAAAATGGAACCCTGCCCCCCTCAAAAAGTATAGATAGCTATTAACTCTAGATCAGTACTAAGAAGTGAAGGAAACTGGGTTTCCTACAAATAAAGTTTATGATGGAAAGTTGCCAAGCAACTTCAATTTAAGGTCAGTTCTATGGGGGAACTCTATAACAGAAGTGGTTCTTTGGAATTACTAACAATTGGGTCAAGAGGAGCTGAGCCTTTGCATCCCTACATAGGTCATCCTTGACCTTAGACTACCCTCTGAATGAGACATAATGTTGAGTGAGATAGTTCATTGCAGTAGAATTCAGTACCCAATTAGGCACACAGCAGCTGTTATTACCAACAGCTGAGGCATGAGTGATGCGTCCCAAGAAGAGATCTGGACAGCGGATCACAAAACAATATCCACTACAGGAGGACAGAATAAAATGGGAGTTTAGGCTGAAAAATGAAATCCCTATATACTAAATAAGTAGGTGACTTGCAAAGAAGGTGGTTTAGGGAACCTTTAATAGCTGATTGAAAGATGGGGTTTTCTCCTTGGCTTGCCTTGGATTTAGTTTGTGCATTTTGCCTGAGTTTCCCTTAGGAGTTCTCACAAAGAACCTCTCATAGAATTACCTCAGATAAGAACAGGTATATGTTATGATCAGTTTTACCTTCCTTTATCATTTGAAAGGTGATTGGAACTTTTGTGTTTTAAGAGTATTATAGCAGATTTACTGCATTGAATATTTATATTATGCAGGCTTCCAAAAATATAAGTAGTGTCTCTTAGTCCTGTATGTTCGGTATTGTATTATTTTTCCCCAATGAAGATTTCTTATATAAATACGATTAAAAATATTTCTAACTTAAATGCCTATTATATAGGTGGGTTATGTTTTAGAAGAATTCATTATTTTATTCAGCAGTCAGTACAATTTTTCTGTAAAAGATAAGATAGTAAATATTTCAGAATTTGTGAGACACACAGTCTCTGTTGCAGATATTTACCTTTACTTTGTACATGAGAACAGACAATATGTAAGCAGATGAGCTTGGCTGTATTCCAATACAACGTTATTTGCAAAAATAGGCAGCCAGCTGGATTTACTAACTGGTTGTAGTTTGCTGACACTAAGTTGTGTTAATACAGCTCTTAAACTTTGATCTTCAAGTACTTTCTCTAGATGAACAAATGAGTGTTAGAAAAAACAGGCATGAGCTTGAGTAATTGTAAATAGTTTGCAGCCATATGCTCGAGAATAGAGTATGAGATGGGAAATAATGGGAATTGGCATTCAAGAAACAGGAAAAAGCCCTAACAGAAAAGTCTTCAGATGTATTTTTTTAAATCTGGGTTTGGCTCTTTGACACGGAGAGACAACAAAACATTTTATGCAGGTGGAAAAAAAGGCTCTGATTTTTATATATCTTTCTCTTATCTGTATTTTGTTTCTTTCAATGCTAAGTATTAAATCTATTCAAAACTCAGGCATAGGAAATAGCAATTTTGGCAAAAGTTATGTAGAGAAAAGTGTTTAAATGAATAGGCCACCTTTTCTTTTTATACGGTATCTATGACTTAAATTCCTAGAGAGTATGTACTCTATATTATAATGAAATGTTGGTTTTAGAGTATGATATTAGCTAATACATGTCCTATTAGGTTACTTTTTTACCCTAATTACCTACCTTTTATATTAAAAGACCATTTTATTTATTTATAGAATCATATTTTGCTTCTTGACTATCATGTTATTTAAGTTGTGATCAGCATTAAACAAGATCAGACTCTTTGGTATTCTTACTGCACAGTGATAATTTCAATATATGTATATTTTTTAAATTGTAGATTTCATTTTCTGAAGGCCAAGCGCTGTCTACAATCACTCTGACTGTTCTTGCTGATGATATACCTGAGTTATCAAAGGTTGTGATTATAACACTCATCAGTATTACCACAGATGGGGTTGAGGACCTGTCTAGAGGTGCTACCATTGACCAGAAAAGAAACAAGTCTGTGATAACTACTCTATCCAATGACTCACCCTATGGCTTGGTGGGTTGGCATGCAGAGTCTCTCTTTGCTAGAGTAACAGAGCCAGAAGGTAAATCTTAAGTTTTTCAAGCTCTAATAAGAAATTTTATTGGGTAGTTTAATTATAATACTTGCAAAGAATGTCAGTTTCTCTTTTCATATAACTTTCTGTCTGACAGGTCATACCCAATTTGTTTTGCTTTTCCCTATCTTTATTAAAGTTTGTAACCAGTAATCACTTAGCAATATGCTATAGGAGACACTGTTCTCTTTCCTCACTCATATTTCTTCTCTAAAATAGATTTTCAACAATTATAGGGAATCATATATAACACTATGAAATGTACATAATTTTTAAGATATTAATTTTATAACCAAAAGCAGTAATTAGAATAATTTTTTCTTTGTGAAATGTACATTGTTTAGGCACTAAATTCTTTGAGTTTCATGCTAAAATCTTCACCTAGATAACTTCATATAAACTGTAGAATAAATAGATCAGTGTAGATAAAGGTTATTTGACTTCTGTATGTATATACTGGAAAATAATATGATAAAGTTCTGAAATTTATTAGTAACATGGACATCCTGATTCCAAGCCACTTTCATTTACATAATTGATGGGAAAAAATGACATGTAGTTATATATCTTTGGACCTAGGGATTATGTATATGGGTTATGTATTAATATTTGGATTTTGCATCTGATGGATACATGGTCTTTATATATCCATTTATGTGAGAATAAGAGCAACAGATATATAGTAAGATCAACTCTGAATGTATTCATTCAGCAAACATCTTGGAAGCACCTAGTAAGTGCCAGGAATTGTAGTATGTGCTCTGGAAACAAAAGGTTTACTCTTTAGCATCATGAACTCATAGGCCAATGATGTAAATTAACAGGCACATTTTATTTTTCATCTTACATGGCATATGGAATTAAAAAATTGAAATAAAAATTCAGTTCTATGAGATAGCTTGAGATTTGTAATAGATGCCTTACTAGAAGAACACAGGCACTTATATTGTAATGATTAGTCATTAAATGATGATTTTAATCTTGAAGTCTCTGAGCATTTGTAATCAGCACCTAGGCTGAATGTGCATATAGGTACTTTCCTAAAATATCCTGTAATTTCTCTTAAAATGTATACATACTACATAGGAGAGTACACTAGAGAGCCAGGGTTAGACGTGAGATATGATAGGTGTTAATTCTTAGCTGTAACCAAATACCTTAAGGGAATGAGTCTCTGGGCCTGGAGAATCAGCACAATAGTCTGAGGGAACATCAAAGTCAATTGTCACAACATAGTCTATAGAGACAATGTTCTGTATCCTACTTTGTGAGTAGTGACTGGCGTCTTCAAAGTCTGTGAATGTCCATTTAATGTACAACTATTGCTCTTGTCCCACCTGGAGCAAAGAAAAATAAAGAAAATTAAAGATGCAGAGAAACAATTAATCCAAAGGACTAAGGGGTCACACGAACCTTAGACAAGAAGGAACTAGATGATGCCTGGCTATCAATACCAACTACTATTGTTGTTGTTGTTTTGTTTGTTTTAAACAACCAAAGGGCACACAGTCCCTCTCTT
>NW_006408854.1:1172039-1178171 GCF_000296735.1 Chrysochloris asiatica
CTTTTTTCATCTTTGCTGTTATTGTTGGTGTGAGATGATATCTCATTGTTGTTTTGATTTGCATCTCTCTAATGACTAGTGATCGTGAACATTTCTTCATATGTTTGTTGGCTGCCCGGATCTCTTCCTTAGTGAAGTGTCTGCTCATGTCCTGTGCCCAATTTTTAATTGGGTTACCATTTAATTTCTTGACTACTGCTTCTGTGAGTGTTGACTGTGGATCCAAGCAAAATGAAATCCTCAGCAGCTTCAATCTTTTCTCCCGTTCTCATGATGTTGAATGATGGTGCAGCTGTGAATATTTTTGGCTTATTTTATGTTGCGGTATAATCCATACTGAAAACTGTAGTTGTTTTTATCTTAATCAGAAAGTACTCAAGTCCTGTTCATTTTCAGTAAGCAATGTTGTGTCATCTACATATCACAGGTTGTTAATGAATGTTCCTCTAATTTTTATATTATATTCTTCATTTAGTTCAGCTTCTCAGATTATTTGCTCAGCATACAGGTTGAATATGCATGGTGACAAGATACAACCCTGACACACACTTTTTCTGATTTTTAAGCCATGCAGTATCCCTTTGTTCTGTTTGAACAGCTGGATCTTTGTCTATGTACAGGGTCTACATAAACAGAATTAACTGTCTGAAATTACCATTCTTTATAATGTTATCCATAAATTGTTATGGTCCACAAAATTGAATGCCTTTGTATAGTCTGCTTTCAGACAAGATCTATCTACCATCAGCAACCTTCTGAATGTGGCTTGAATTTCTGGCAATATACTGCTGAAAACATTTTAAAGTTATCTTCAGCATAGTTTTACTTGCATGTGATAGTAATGTTGTTTGATATTTCTGCATCCCATTGGATCATTCTCTTTGAAATAGGCACATATATAGATCTCTTCAAGTCAGTTAGGCGGCAGTTGTTTTCCACATTTCTTAGCATAAATGAGTGTTTCCAATGTTGCATCCATTTGTTGACACATATCAGTTGGTATAATGCCAATTGTTAGTGTCTTGTTTCTCACAAATGCCTTCAGTGCAGCTTAGACCTCTTCCTTTATTACCCTTAGTTCTTTATCATGTAGTGCCACTCGATATGATTGTATTCTTTTTGGTACTCTGTGTATTCCTTCCATTTTCTTTTCTAAGTTTTTATTGTGAATTATGTGTTAATTTACATGGGTGAACATTAACTTTACATTCATCATATTGTATTTTGTTTCATTACAATAATCACAATCCCCTGCATGCATCATCAAACAACCAAAGGGTGCATCCCACACACCTGCCCCCCAGCCGCTAGCACACAGCCCCTCTCCTTCCCTGAGTCCACAGTACCCAGCCTCTCCTTCTGTCCTCGCACTTCACTTTTCTGGTTCCAGGGATCTCTGCTCCTGGACTGCAAAATCAGTTACTCCCCTCTTTTGTTACCAAAGATTTACATTTAACTTTTCAACACTCCCTGTCAGACCTGATAGCAGTCATTCTCTATCAAGCCACAGGAGTCTTTTCCTCCTCACCTTTTATCAGTCACCTCCAGACAGGTTGGAAACAATTCAGTGGAGATTTCTGCCTTTCCCTGCACCCTCTAAAGCTAGGTTCTCTGTTGAAAGCTTGTAAGTCAGTCACTTCTTGCCTTTGTAGTCCCCCCATTTTGGGTAGCCAATGTCTAAGTTCGCCATCCTTGTTAACCATGTGTACCCATCTTCTTTTGATGTTTTCTGCATCATTCAATATTTTACACCAAGAATTCTTCAGCATTACAACTCAAAGTATGAATTTTTTCTTAAGTTCTTTCAGCTTGAAAAATGTCGAGCGTGTTTTTCCCTTTGGGTTTTCTAACTCAGGTCTTTGCATATCTTATTATAATACTTGACTTTTTCTTCCAGAGCTGATCTTTGATATTCTGTGTTCAGCTCTTTTACTTTATCACATCTTCCATTCACTTTAGTTACTATATATTAAAGAGCAATAGTATCACCTGCAAGTAAAATTTTGATAAAGATGATTAAGAAATGACAGTGAATGACCAAAGGTTGACTGGATTCAGAGGAAGTCATGGAATGAGGGATATCATTCCTGATGTCATTTGGATCTCAGGTGAAAGCAGAGAGTACAAGAAAGATGTTTATCTGTGCTTTATTGACTAGGCAAAGGCATTTGACTGTGTGGATCATGACAAGCTATAGACAACATAACAAAGAATGAGTATTCTGAAATACTTAATTGTCCTCATAAAAATCCTGTACATCAGGGGTGGGTAATATTCAGTCTGCATGACATCATTTGGTTTGGCCCTGCCAACGGAACCACAATTCCAGCTGTCACATTGTATCAGGCTAGTTTTAAAGTTGATCATTTTGTATGCTTGTTGAATGACGTTATACATGTCCAAATAGCTGTTGGCAGAAAAAAGTTTCCCACTCCCACTGTACATGAACTGAGAGGCAGTTGTTGGAACAGAACAAGGGGACACTGAATGGTTTAAAATCAGGAAATCTGTGTGCCAGGGTTGTACTCTTTAACCATACTTATTCAGTCTGTGTGCTAAACAAATAATCTGAGAAACTAGATTATATGAAGAAGAATGTGTCAGTAGGATTGGAGAAAGACTGATTAACAATGTGTGATATGCAGACGACACAACCTTGTTTGCTGAAAGTGAAGAGAACTTAAAATACTTACTGATGTATATGGGTTTCAACTCAATGTAAAGAAAACAATAATTCTCATTGCTGGAGTAATAAATAACATCATGATAAATGGAGAAAAGATTGCAGTTGTCAAAGACTTCATTTTGCTTGTATCCAACATCAAAACTCATGGAAGCCACAGTCAAGAGTTCAAACGATGTATTGCACTAGGCAAATTGGCTGCACAAAACCTCTTTCAAGTGTTGAAGAGCAAAGATATCAGTTTGAGGACTAAGATGTGCCTGACCCAAGTCATGGTATTTTTAGTAGCCTCATATACATGTGAAAGTTGGACAGTGAATAAGGAAGACTGTAGAAGAATTGATGTATTTGAGTTTGGTGTTTGAGAGTAATATTAAAATTATAGTGGACTACCGGAAGAATAAAACACTGCCTGATCCTGGGCCAACCTATCGTTGCCACGCTTGAGCCCATTGATGTTGCCATTTTACCAATCTATCTTGTTGGGGGTCTTCTTCTTTTTCTCTGACCCTCCACCTTACCAAACATGATATCCTTCTCCAGAGACTGGTCCCTTCTGACAATATGTCTGAAGCATGAGAGACGAAGTTTGGTCATCCTGGCTTCCAAGGAGCACTTTGGCTGCACTTCTTCCAACACAGATCTGTTGGTTCTTTTGGGCAGCCCATGGCACTTTCAATATTCTCCTTCAATACCATAACTCAAAAGCATCCATTCTTCTATGGTCTTCCTTATTCACTGTCCAGCTTTCGCAGCATCAATGGACTCAAGCATGGCAACAATAGTGAGGTTGGCCCAGGATCGGGCAGTGTTTCTTTCTGCTGTGCATCAGGTAGCTATGAGTGGGTACCAACTCAATGGCACCTAACAACAACAATAACAAAACCAGAAGAACAAATAAATCTATGTTGCAAGAAGTACAACCAGAATGCTCCTTTGATGCAAAGATGGTCAGACTTCGTCTCTTATACTTTGGACATATTGTCAGGAGGAACCAGTCTCTGGTGAAGGCTATCATGTTTGGTAAAATGGAGGATCGGAGAAAAAGAAGAAGACCCCCAGTGAGATGGATTGGCAAAGTGGCAGCATCATACTTGGTAAAATGGAGGATTAAAAAAAAGAGGGAGACCCCTAACAAGATGGTTTTGCACAGTGGCAGCAGCAATGGGCTCAAACATTACAATGATTGTGAGATTAAGGCAGTATCAGGCAGTGTTTCATTCTGTTTTGCATAAGGTCACTATAAATCAGAATTAACTTGATGGTACAGAACATTCAAGACCAAGTTTGAGTCTGTTTTTATGTCTTTTTTTATTTTGTGTCTTGCCAATGATCTTTTGCTTTCTTTGTGTACACTGTACTTGATATCATCCCACAACTTGTCTGGCCATTGGTCATTACTGTGCAATGCATCAAATCTCTTGTTGAATGTTTTCTTATTCAAGTGAGATATACTCAAGGTCTTGTGAGATTATAGTGTTTACTCTTAGATCTAAAGTTCTTTGAGTTTATATGAGCAAAAAATATTTAATAAGGTATGATGAAAATTAAGGGATAGATTTTAAATGTATGTTTTAATTCCTAATGAATATCCAAGTTCTTTTGAAATAGCACAGTAAGCTCGAACATCACATAAGATTCTGAAGTGGTTAGTTGTTAGGTGACATTAAGTTGATTCTGACTCATGGTGACACTGCACAGGGTTTCTGAAGAGTGGCTAGTGGCCACCAACCTTTTGATTAGCAGTCCAGTGCTTATCTTAAAATGCCACACCAGGACTTAGTGGAGTGTATTTAAACCTATAAAATTATTATTTTATATGTGTGACAGAGCTGATCATTCTTGTGAACAAAGTCAGCTATTCCTTACTGGCAAATCATGTGTTTAATGTAAATTAAATATCTTTAAAAAATAAAACTCCATTTTCCTCCATACCCCACCCCAGGATAATGCTCCTGAGTTGGAAGAAGGATTTATTGTCAATATCACTCATGTGCACCTGGTGAACTCTGACTTCTATGAAGGACAGCCAAGTTTGAGCAGACCTGGAAGGGAAATAGCTGAAATAATGATAGAAGAAAATGATGATCCCAGAGGAATTTTTAAGTTTCATGTTTCCAGAGTAAGATGAATTTTCATGTATTTATAGTAATATATATATGTTTGTCCCTGCTGATTTGGCAAGTATTTCATAATATCTTATTTTCAGCCAACTAATCAGCTCTGCTTAGAGATATGTATATATAGAAGAGCACCCAAATTTGTCTTATGTGGTAATTCTTAGTTCTTTTTGAATGAGACCAAGGGAGCACACAGCTATTTTCATTAAATTTAAATTGTACGAGATCTGAAGAGCAATTATTCATATTTATATCCCACTATAATTTCTACTTTGAAGGATGACATCCAAGTATTATAAGTAGAAGTGATAAATTTAAAAAGTGATGACTAATAAGAGTTTCTACTTTTGTCTTGTTTTTAATTTACACTCTTTACTTAAAGGATGCTGGTGGAATTATTATTGCTTATGAAGTGCCTCCACCCTTGAATGTTCTACAAGTTCCTGTGGTTCGACTGGCTGGAAGCTTTGGGATAATGAGTGTTTATTGGAAAGCAACACCAGATAGTGCTGGCCTGGAAGACTTTAAGCCATCTCACGGGATTCTTGAGTTTTCAGATGGACAAGTATGCTACTCATGAAAAAATAAGGATTTTAAAGATATCCACCAATGAAGTGCATCAGAGGTTGCAAATACATAAATGTTCTATGCCACGCCCAAAAAAACAAAAACCAAACTATTACTAGTTATGTAAAAGCTAATTATAAGCATGGGAAGTGAACAATATAAATGAGAATCTCACCCTTTCCTGAACTTAAAGTTTTCTGAACTTAAAAAGTTTACAGTTTTTAAAAAACTTTAAGCTTTTATAAACTCAGTTTTAAACTTCTGTTTTTAAAACTTCTGTTTAAAACTTACATTTACAACAGTTAGCTCAGAAGTGTTTAAGAATATATAATAGTCATGAATTTTAGGGTCTTTTATTCTATTTATTTCTTAATGCTTGACAAAATTTACTTTTTTATAATTTCAAGTTAAAGTATAAACTTTGAAATCCAAATTTTACTTTAAAATTTCAAAGCAGACTCAATGATAGGCAAAAAAAACCCCACTAAATTGTTCTTAAGGAATTTTATATAATTAAAGTCAGAAAAAAACAACTCTGATATTTTTTATTTGGGCTAAGTACTCTTAAACTCTTAAAAATTACAAAACATTATCCAAGATTCATAAGCTTTTTTAAAACTAGGCATTTAAAAACATGTAAGAATAAGGTGTTTTCATAAATTTAAATTACCATCAAATAGGAAAGGCATGTGAACAACCAAGAAAATGTGTTAATAGCATGAAATAACAAAAAAAGATTTACACTATGGGTCGGAACTGACT
>NW_006408854.1:1178271-1179840 GCF_000296735.1 Chrysochloris asiatica
CCAGTACACTACCAACTACTATGAAAGGGATCATATTAAAAGGTTCTGGATAGAGTGAGAGAAAAATGTGAAACAGAACTCAAAATAGTTAAAAAAAAAGACCAGGCATAATTATTGAATAGAGACTGGTGGAACACCCGATACTATGTCCCTTAGTTACTTTAAAATTTGGAACTGAACTCACCTCCATGGCTTAGTTTTCAGACAAACAATAGGCAGTTCTATAACTTGAGTACTAACACTAGTGAAGTACACACTCGTTAGAAGAATCTCCCATTTGAACTTGGTAGGGATTGCAATCAGTGATATGAAACAAAATATGTATGAACTGTTGAGTGGAAAACTGAATTGATTTGTCAGCTTTTACTCAGTTCACAATAAACATTTTTTTTAAATGATAGGAGTTGAATATGATTCTCAACACAAATTTGTGTATATAGGAGATAGGAGTAAAATACTCCTTGATAGTATAAATTGCCTTTATACTGCTTCTCTTGCCTAAAGTATCTCAAAGGAATAGGTAGAATATTCCACGCTTAAGAGAACTAACAACAAATAAAAAGTGCTTATTTACTTGAAACATGTTTATCTTACAGAGAATATCACCCTTATTCAATTACAAATTGTTAGAAATAAAGGATTATTTGGAGACATTGCCATTCACATGATAGCTAAACCCAATTTCTTACTGCACATCAATAATCAAGCTACTGAAAGTGAAGATTATATGCTACAAGAAACAATGATAATAATGAAAGAAAACACAAAGGAAGCTCATGTCAAAGTTGCCATTTTTCCGGTGAGTCTAGATTGCACTAAACATGATGTAAAATAAAGGTAAATGCTCTTAAAAGTGAAAAATCTGAATAAAAGATGCTCTTCCACATAGAAATGTGGGTCTTGTAAGTTTTTCACTCAAAGAATTAGATATTTAATAAATGGCTAGAAAAAGTGTCAGTTATAACTAGGAGCCCTGGAGGCACCATGGGGTAAACATGTGTAAGCCTAGTCATCCAACCAATGTGCCAATCCATCTCATTGTCTTCTCCTTTATCACTGAACTGTTCTTTTTCTACACATGATGTCCTTCTTCAGGGAACACTCCCTCCTGACACATGCACAAAGTATATGAGACAAAGTTTCACCATCCTCGCTTCTAAGGAGCATTCTGGCTCTAACAGTTCTAAGACAGATTTGTTTGTTCTTCAGGCAGTCCATGATATTTTCAGTTTTCTTTGCAAAAACTAGAATTAAAATGCATCAATTCTTCTGCAGTACACCATTTAATTTCTTTTTTCTTTTGTTTTCATATTTTGTTGTGAATTATATGATATTTTACATGAGAGAACTTTAGTTTTACATTCATTCCACCGTACATCATTTCACTGCCATGGTTCTAATCCTCTCCATGCATCATCAACCTAACAAAGGGTATACCCTATAAACCTGCCCCCTACACCCCTTCCCCCCATTCTTCAGCACACAATCCCTCTCCCTCTCTGGATCCAAAGTCCCCAGCCGCTTCATCACTCCACTTCATCATCTCTGCCTCTATCTCAGGCCTCGCTG
>NW_006408854.1:1185100-1185731 GCF_000296735.1 Chrysochloris asiatica
GTTTGAACCATGAGGTTGGTGGTTCAAACTCACCAGTCACTTCTGAGAAAGCCTATACAGGGCCAATGTGAGTCAGAAAGGACTCAATGGCACTAAACAACAGCAATATTCTAGGCATGAAGTTGGAGTTCCATGATTTGTCAGTGTTTTTAGGGTCATTATTTTCAAAGGAGCCCTGATGGGACCGTGGGTTCGAGCCCACCAGCCACTCAGGTAGAGAAAGATGTGGCAGTCTGCTTCATCTTAGAAACCCTATGGAGCAGTGCTACTTTATACTGTACGGTCACTATGAGTCAAAATCGACTCAATCGCCCTGGAGTACATTGTTGTTGTTAAGTGCCATCGAGTTGATTCTGACTCATAGCAACCCTGTATAGGGTTTCAGTTAAATAGGTGACAGTAAAAGCTGCTGAGAGAGGAGCAGACATATCTAAATTTTTCCACACATTAAGGCCAATTATTGTAAAGTTTTGAAATCATGAGTGTTTGAACATATTTGGTACTTTGAAATATCCACTGAAATAACAAGAAATGCAAATAAATGATAATTTTACACTGAAAGCAGAAACAGACAAATAGATTTTTCATTGAAGTTGCTTTCCCACTCTAGTTGTCTTATCAGCACTTTATT
>NW_006408854.1:1186350-1192584 GCF_000296735.1 Chrysochloris asiatica
CCAGGGTCCTCCATTCCTAGACTGCAAGATCAACCACTCCCCTCCTTTTGCTACAAAACATCTCCCTTTACATTTCTGACCCTCACAGTCAGTCCTGATAGCAATTATTCATTATTTTACCACAAGAATCTTATCCCCATCTCTTTCACCAGCCCCATTGATACAGGTTGGCAACCATTTAGTGGAGATTCTACCTTTACCCGCACCCACTGAAACTAGGCTCCCTCTTGAAAGTTTGTAAGCCAGTCACTTTGTGTCTTTGTAGCTCCCCCATTTTTGGTAGTCAATGTCAAAATTGTCCATCCTTGTCAACCCTATGTACTGAGGGGTGGGGATAATCCTCACTGTAAATTCCCTCTTTTCCTATCAGCTGGATATTTCACTCTCTACTCTAGTCCTCTGTGGCTATGTCCTTGTCCCTGGGCTCAGGAGTGCCCAGGTCTTGCTATACTGCTGGCCAACCAGGTCTCAATTCAGGTTGACAGGGGTCTATTGAACATGGTCAGACTTAGCTTACAACTTCATTGCTGCTTTTCCACCACTTCCCCTTATCAGTAGACCAACATGGTCACCAGCAAGACCACATGCCTGCTCATGCATTCTCATTGAGTCTCAGTCTTGGAAGGGAGTTTGCCCTGAGGGGACCCGACTGCTTGCCTTGATGGCTCCCCTGCAAACCATTATTGTTTTTTATTTTCCTGCTGGTCTTTCTTTCAAGAAGTGTCTTTTGTTCTTCTAGCCACTCTAGGCTGGTCTGCTTGTCCTTTCAAGTGGAAATTCCCCACCTCAGAAGATTCTGGATGGGGATCAGGAGTCTATGTATGGTTTTTTGAGTTGCAACTACTTTAATAAACTTCCACTTACCATTTAATTTTATTTATGTTTCTACGTTTCTGAGTATGATATCCAGATTTCTCACTTTGGCTCATTTTTAAATTAAAAGTTTTAGGTGGAATTATGCCGAAAAACGCAATTTTTCTGGTAAACTTTTCTGTCAAAGTAGTGGAATTTCACTTTGGGATGCAAAAACATTTTAAAAAAAAATGTAGTTACAGCAAGAATATTTTTATGGCTAACAATGAAATCACTACTCATCTGTCAGTGTTTTGTGCTGTGTTGGCATACATACTGCTGTTATGTTGGAAGCTATGCTACTGTTGTTTTAAATATCAGCAGGGTCACACATAGTGATCAAGGTTCAAAGGAGCTTCTTACAAATGACAGAGTAGGAAGAAGGAATGATGGACTACTTCTGAGTGGTTAATCACTGATGACATCAAAAAGAACTTTTCAAGATATTTCTTGAAATACAATGCTGTCTGTGATAGGATAATATCTATACACCTACAAAGAAGACCAGCTAGTATCATTATTACTCATATTTACTCACCAACCACCAAAGCCAGTAATGGTGACATGCAATCACGATGCATTGATAATTACTGGTGATTGGAATGTGAAAGTTGGAAACAAAGAGGAAGGATCAATAGTTGGAAAACATGGCCTTGGTGATAGAAATGATGCTGGGTATCACATAATAGAATTTTCTAATACCAATGATTTATTTATTCATGAAAACCCCCTTTTTTAAACAACATAAAAGATGAATATTCACAGGAATTTCACCAGATAGAATACAGATGAGTCATTTTACTACATCTGTGGGAAGAGACAGTGAAGAAGCTCAATATCATGAGCCCAAACAAGTCCAGACTGTGAAACATACTATTAATTACTCATATACAAGTTCATGGTGAAGCTGAAAAAATTTTTTAAAAGTCCCTGAGAGTCAATATATGAACTTGAACATATTGCACCTGAATTCAGAAAGCATCTGTAGAACAGATTTGATTAATTAGACACTAAAGACTAAAGCAAAGAAGAATTGTGTAAGGACATCAAGAACTTCATAAAGGAAGAAAGCGAAAGGTCCTTAAGAAGACAAGAAAGAGGAAAAGACCAGAATGGATTCAGAAGAGGCTTTTCCTGAAACTTGTGTTCCAAAATGAAATGATTGATGTTCAACCATTTCATGAGGTAGCATGTGATCAAGAAACTGATGTTACTGAAGTAAAAAGTCCAAACTGCACTGAAGTGATTGGCAAAAAACAAAGCTCCAGGAATTGAAAGAACACAAACTGAAATGTTTCAGCAAACTGATGCATTGCTGGAGGTGCTCACTCAGCTATGCCAAGAAATTTGAAAGCTATTTCCCTAGCCAACTGATTGGAAGAGATTCATATCTGTGCCCATTCTAAAGAATAGTGACCCAACAGAAATGTCTAAGTTATCAAGCAATATCATTAATATCACATGAAGTAAAATTTTGTTGAAGATAATTCAAAACCAATAGCAGTAGTACATCACCAGGGAGCTGCCGGAAATTCAAGCTGTATTCATAAGAGGACTTGGAACATGGGTTATCACTACTGATGTCAGATAGATCTTGGCTGAAAGAGAATATGAGAAAGATGTTTACTTATGCTTTATTCACTACATAAAAATTTTCAACTACATAAAAATTTTCAACTGTGTGAATCATGACTAGCTATGAATAACATTGCAAAAATTCAGTTTTCCAGAATAAAAATTCAGTTTTACAGAACAAAAATTCGGTTTTCCAGAAGTTGTACATAGACCAATAGGCAGTCATATGAACTATATAAGGGTATATTGAATGATTTAAAACCAGGAAAGGTGTGCACCAGGGTTGTAGCCTTTCACTATACTTATTCTATGTGTATGCTGAACAAATAATTTGATAAATTGGACTATATGAAGAAGAACGTGGCATTAGGATTGGAGGAAGACTCATTAACAACCTATGATATGCAGATAATGTACCCTTGCTTGCTGAAGGCAAAGAGAACTTAAAATGATTACTGATGAAGATTGAAGACTACAGTAGGGATTGCATCTAATATGAAGGAAACAAAAATCATCACAACTGGACCAATGAATAACAGCAAGATAGATAGAAAAAAATATTAAAGGTGTCAAAAACTTCATTTGGCTTGGATCCACAATCAACACTTATAGAAACAGCATTAAAGGAATTTAGTGGCATATTACATTAGGCAAATCTTCTGCACAAAAGTTCTTTAAAGTGTTTAAGGGCAAAGATGTCAGTTTGAGGACTAAGGTGCTTGTGACCTAAGCCATGGTATTTTCAATAACATCATATGTGTGTGAACGTTTGACAATGAATAAGGAAGGCCGTAGGAGAATTGATGCATATGAGTTGTGGTGTTGGAGAAGAATATTAAAAGTACAGTGGACTGCCAGAACAAACAACTCTGTCTTTGAAGAAGTGTGGCCAGAATGTTCTTTAAAAGCCAGGATGGGGAGACTTCATCTCTCATACTTTAAACATGTTATCATGAGGGACCAATCCCTGGAAGCAATGGCATACATCATACTTGGTAAAGTGGAGGGTCAACAACAAGAAGACCCCCTAAAAGGATGGATTGACACAGAAGCAGCAGTAATGGGCTCAAGCACAGCAACAATTGTAAATATGGTGCAGGAATGGGGACTGGTTTTTTTATGTTGTGGAACCAACTCTATGACACCAAACAACAACCATGAAATCACATACTAGATCGAGTTTTATTTATAAATTATAATATTTATTGTGTTCAGTACCATTGACTTGGTTCCAACTCAAATCAGTTCAAATCAACCTTGTGGTCCAGTTCTATCCTACAGTGCCACACCAAGAATTTATTTTTAACGTAGACCCAGGCAATTGTACTAGATCTTGATTGTAAATATCTTAGGAACAATAAATATGAGTTTTCTTCTATCTATTTTTTTAACTTTTTATTGTGAATTTAGTGAGGGTTTACAGACAAGATCATCAATTTCACATTCAACAACTCATTCACTTTGTTTCATATCAATGCTTGCAATACCCTTCATGCAACAACAGTTTTCCCACTTTCTCCCTCTGCTGCCTATTTCTGTTCTACCTCCAATGCATCCCTTCTCAACTTGGTCCTTAGGTAAGTGTTGTCCTTTTGATCTTGATTGACTGGCCATTCCATGGTGAGCATAGTATATTACTGTTCATCCCCTTATATACCTATCTACTGCTTGGCTGAAAATTGGGACATGAGGGTGCATCCCTTTCCTGAGCTGTAGGGTGGTCGGAGGCCACAGTCTCAGGTTCCTCCAGTCTCTCTGACCAGTAAGCCTGGTCTCTTATTTATAATTTTGAGTTTTGTTTCACATTTTCTTCCACTTTATCCAGGACCTTATAATGTGATCCCTTTCAGAGTAATTGGAAGTAGTAGCTGGACTTCATCTAGTTCTTCTGGTGTAAGAGTCATGGTGATGTTCATGTGCTCCATTGGTCCTTTGGACTAGTTGATTCCAAGCATCTTCAATTTTCATCACTCTTTTTACTTCTGCACATGGAGAGACCAATAGTTGCACTGTAGAAGGCTGTTCATGAGCTTTTAAGATCTCATACACTACTCACCAAAATAGGATTTGATCCTTTCTTTATCCTACATTGTTTTTTGTTTTTGTTAAGTGAACTTACATTACAAGAACAATATTTAAAAGTGCTATAATATTTTTAAATTGTAGCAGGAAATGTTAGTCTATTTTATATCATGGAATATTAATGTTAGTGTGTCACTGCAGGATATTGCACTGTGCTGCAAAGTAGATTTGAATTGTAAGGTCACCTGTTCAAGCTCCTTGGAAACCCTATACAGGGTTGCTGTAAGTCGGAACTGATTCGATGGCACTTAAAACAACAACAATATTAATACTGCAGGATAATGCACTAGATTGCAAGGTCAGTTTGAACTGCAAGGCTGACAGTTCAAACCCATCAGCCACTCCTCAGAAGCCCTATACAGAGTCACTATGGGTCAGAATCGACTCAATGGTACTTATAACAACAACAACAATATCAATACTAACCACACTCAGGTTTATGTGTGCACAATGGCTGTTAGAGTACTGAAGGGTGTTGAAAAATAATGTTCATGAATAAGACTTGATTATATTTTGCATTTATAAATAATTTTATTTTATTACATGTGTAATTTCTTCTGAAAATAATAGATTTTATCAATTTCTGACTTTGACAGGTAATACTTTGGTTATAAATGTCCAACTTATGTGTAACCCATAGAAATGAACCAACCCCCGTAAAGCCTATTATATTAAAAATTTATACATAAATTTTTTTTGGAGTCATGGTGTGGAACTGTAGGATAAGCACTGGACCACATGCTTGGTGGTTCAAACTCACCAACCTCTCCTTGGACATCCTATACAGGTTTACTATGAGTCAGCCGCAGCAATTTGATGGAACTTAACAACAAACAATTGTTTATAATCAACAGATTCAACTTTGTGATACACATTGGAACATTATTATTATTAATGCTTTATTATTATGTAAAAGATTTTTAGTGTATCTGCAAATGTTTCTTTGACTTTTTTATGCTTAAAAAGATACATTAGAGTCTATAAACTAAGACAAATATTGGACTAACTGAGATTATATACAAATCATGCCTAACTGTTCCAACTTTTACAAATTGAATTTAAAGACTGATTTAGGAATAAAACTAGTTCATAATATGAGAAATGTCTGTATTGTAGAAATGTGTGACTTTCCATTTTTAAAATGTGTAATACAAAACCCCCATCATTTTCTTTAATAAGATGCTTCCAATTTTCAACTAAGAAAATTAAACTACATATGAACAAAATAGTTTTTTGTTCTTACATTGCTTCTCTTTCCTTTTTCTTTTCTTTCATAGACTACTGCCATGATAGAAATTACCATAATTGATGATGCTGAATTTGAATTCATGGAGGCATTCCATATTTCTTTAGTCAGGGTAGCTGGAGGTGGCCGACTTGGTGATGATGTTGTGAGAACTGTTGTTATCCCACAAAATGATTCTCCATATGGAATATTTGGATTTGAAGAAAAGACTGTAAGTTAAATCTATTAGAAGGTACCTTTAATAGGCTTTTTTTTTTTTTTAAGGTTTTTATTGTGGATTGAATGAAAGTCTACAGGGCACATCATCAGTTTCACATTCAACAATTCATATAACTTGCTTCATTACATTGATTATAATCCCTTCCATATACCATCAGTTAAAAGTATTTCTCTTTATCCACTTTAGCTTTTTTGAAAAAACACACAAACAAAAAAACCCACTCAGGCATATATAATAAATTACATCTCCAAAGGGCACA
>NW_006408854.1:1195002-1223355 GCF_000296735.1 Chrysochloris asiatica
CTATGAGTCTTCCAACCTTCTAAGTATTCCTTTATATGTGGTTCAGAGTTCTGGGACCATCCCCTGTGCCTGCTTGGTCAGGTATTCTGTGTTGTTGTTGGCGGAGCTCTCTGCTATACGTCCACCCAATCCGCCATCTTGTTTGTTCTCCCCTTTAATAGACTTTTAACTTTTTTTCATGAAATATTTATATGAAGGTGTATTTAACTTTAAAAAAAATTCTTCATTACCTGTGACATATGATTCTCTTCCCAAGTCACTTTTGAGTTGATTAGTGTATTACCTCCCGTAGACATTTCAGTCTATAAAATATTATGGAGTAGTTTTGCTCTGTCTTATGCAGTCATTATGAATCAGTATTGGCTAAATAGTATACAACAAAAGTGATTTAGGAACTGGTTTTTATCCTTTAACTTACACACATAGTCTGATAGTAACTAGAGCTTTTATACAGAGAGACAGATTCCTATTTAGTGCTGTGGAGGTTTGAATCTACCAGCCACTCATGGGGAAAAAGATGTGGCAGTTTGCTTCTGTAAAGAATTCAGCCTTGGAAACTCTATAGGGCAATTGTACTCTGTCCTGTAGGATTGCTATGAGTTGGAATGGACTCAGTGGCAATGGGTTTTATTTTTATTCTTTTATTTTCCCTTTACTATCTTCCTGCCCTACTGTCAGATCATCATAATGGTAACAAGATAGGGGTCTGTCATAGTCTGGGTGTTATACCCAGGATGGGTTTAGCTAGAGAGGGATTTATATTACATACACTTCTTGTACTCTATCTAGGACCCCTGGTGGTAGAGTGTGTTAACCACATTGGACTATTAACCACAAGGCTAGCAGTTCAAACCCACTAGCCTTCCCTCAATAGAAAGATGAGGCAATCTGCATCTATAAATAATTACAGTCTGGGAAATTGTATAGAGCAAGTTGACTCTGTCCTATCAGAATGAATTTAATGACAGAATTTAATGATTGATTTGTACTGTACCTTGGAATTTTTTTTAAAGTTTATTTTGGTGTGGGTGGGTAGGAGTAAGGAGTTATAGCTAGGGTTATGGTTAGGCCTAGTGTTACTGTTAGGGGTGAGGGTTGGGCTAGGTCTATGGGTAAGGTTTGGTCTAGTTTGGGGGGTTAGGCTTATTTTTTATTTACCTATTTATTCATTTTTCTTGAAATCGATTTCTTCTTAATTTGGAAGATCTGTAACTGGATTATTCCCTCTTTTTACTATATGAGTTTTTTTTTTGTTGTTGCTTTTGTTGCAACTGTATCTCTTGTTCTTTCTTTGCAGTCTTATAGGTCTGTTTTTCTTTGCATACTTCAATAAAGAAACTCTGTTTGCGTAGTGGTTACGAGTTGGGCTGCTAATCTCAAGATCAGCAGCTCAAAACTGCCATTCTGCAGGAGAAAGTTGAGTCTTTCAGCTCCCGTAAAGATTTACAGTGTCAGAAACCCTATGCAGGGTTGCTGTGAGTTGGAACCAACTCCACAGCACACATCCATCACCACCACCACATATCTGGGTGATATTGTCATGTATGTTAATTTCAGGTTGTTTTATGTTGCTATTGGTTCTCCAAAGAAATCCCTTTAGTATTTTTGGTAAGGCTGCTGATTTTTACAAATTCTTTTAATTTTGCTGTTATATTTGATGGAGAGTTTTGCTGAATACATGATTCTTGGTTGACATTTTTTTTTGTTTTAGAGTTTTATATATGTGATTCCATTGTCTTCTTGCCTGCATGATTTTTTATGAGAAATCAAAACATAGTTTTATTAGTTCTCTGTTGTAGGTAACTTTTCATGTTTCCTAAACTGCTTTTAGGATTCTTTCCTAGTCTTTGGTTCTAAAAAGTTTAATTATAGTATGTGTTGGTATTTTTTCTTTTGGAATCTATACTGTTTGGAGTTCATTCAAATTCTTGAGTGCCTATCTTCTAACCTTTCATGATGTTAGGGAAGTTTTCTCCAAAAACTCTTGGACAATAGTCTTTATGGTTTTTTTTTTTTTTTTTTTTTAATGTATCTACCTGTTCTAGAGTTCCAATCACATGTAAGTTATTCCTCTTGATAGTATCCACATAAATATTAGTCTTAAAGATTTTTTGTTCGTTCTTTTTATAAAAATTGCTTATCTAGGTTTTTTATTTAGGCATATAGATTTCTAAATCAATTTTTTACTAAACATTACCTAGAATGTAAAAAAAATTAAAATTGCTCATCTAGCAGGTGATTATTAAGAGATATTTTTTTTAAGTGCAGCTATTTGGTTTTCCACTGATATAATTTTTTTTTCTTTACCCTCTCAATGTGTCTTCTATTTTTGAAATCTTATTGTTAATCTGGTTTTCTAATGGCTGATTTTATGTTTCTCACTTATTTTGTTAGTGTGTTTCATGACTTTCCCCACCATAGTTTATCCATGTGTCCCTTGATCTTTTAATCTGTTGACATTGCCTAAGTAACATTATTTAAAATTCATTATCAGATAGTTCTGATATAATTTCTGGTGTTATATTTCTGACTGTATTTTGGTGACTTGTTTGAGGCACTCTGTCTTGTTTCTTTCTCTAAGCTGGAATTGTCTATTTTCACTGAGATGTTGTGGTGTTATAATCAGATAAGGACAGTGAACTGGAGATATCATTGCTGATGTTAGATGGAACTTGGCTGAAAGCAGAGAATTCCAGAAAGATGTTTACTTGTGCTTTATTGCCTATGCGAAGGCTTTCGACTGTGTGGATCATGACAAGCTATGGACAAGATTACCAAGAATTAGTATTTTGGAACACTTAATTGTGCTCATAAGGAACCTATACATAGACCAAGAGACAGTTGTTAAAACAGAAGAAGGGAACACTGAATGGTTTAAAATTAGGAAAGGAGTTGTATTCTTTCACCATATTTATTCAATCTGTATGCAAATAATACTATAAATTGGATTATGTGAAGAAAAAATGTGGCAGGATTGGAGGAAGACTCATTAACAACTTGTGATATGTAGATGATACAATTTTGCTTGCTGAAAGTGAAGAGGACTTAAAAGAAGATCAAAGATCACAGTCTTCAATATTGATTGTACCTCAGTATATAAAAAAAACAAAAATCCTCATCACTGGAGTAATAAATAATATCATGATAAATGGAGAAAGATTGAAGTTGTCAAAGATTTCATTCTGCTTGCATCCACAATCAACACTCATGGAAGCAGCAATCAAGACATCAAATGATATATTGCATTAGGCAAATTTGCTTCACAAGACATTTTTAAAATGCTCAAGAGCAAAGATGTCAGCTTGAAGACAAATGTGCACCTGACCCAAGCCATGGTATTTTAAGTAGCTTCATATGCCGTGTGAAAGACAGTTGGACAATGACTAAGGAATACTATAGAACAATTGATGCATTTGAATTATGGTGTTGGAGTAGAATATTAATGTATCATGGACTGCCAGAAGAACAAACAAATCTGTGATGAAAGAAGTACAATCAGAATATTCCTTAGAAGCCAAGATGGTCAGACTTTGTTTCTCATACTTTGAACATATTGTGAGAAGGGAACAGTCCCTGGAGAAGGATATCATACTTGGTAAAGTGGATTGGCACAGTGGCAGCAGTTGTGAGGATGACGCAGAACCAGGTGGATTTTATTCTGTTGTACAATAGGGTCTCTATGGGTTGAAACCAACTCATCGGCACCTAACAACAACGTTTATATATAGTTGTTGATTGTATATTGGTGTATTCTCAGGCCTTTACCACCTGTTTCCTGGTGAATGTGATAGAGACCAGGAGTGTAAATGCAGTTAGTTCTCTGTTCACGGTTTGTGTAGTGTATTCTAGTGTGTGCTTCTGTGCCTCCAGAGTAAGGATCACTATGCCAGGTGTCTGACCCCAGCAGAGCAAAGGCTGTACAAGAGGAGGTGCCAGTGGCCACTGAGTTGGCATGTTCAGGGTCTGGCTGCATCCCTGTCACCAGCTTCCAGCCATCACCTTGCCCACAGGCTGCAGTGCAGACATCCTCTTGCAAGGGCTCAAGATGGTCATGCTGTTCCACAGTAGCCCACAATCCACTCTTTTTTCTTTTCTCTCACTGTTGCTGTTCAGCTTCTTCTTCCAGTCAGTACTCAATTCACCCTCTGTCCTGTTGTCTGAAGTTCAGAGTTCCAGGATCACATCCTTATCTGTTTTACTTGGTCTCTCAGGTCTTTGTTGCAAAGGGTGGGCTTGGTGCTTCTGTTTACTGTGCCACCTTGTCTTTAAATGAATCAATCACCCTAGCACATGTAATTCTGTCTTTTTCTCTCTTTCTTCTTTCTTACTTTTTATTGTTTGTTTTTTTTCTAAGACCTGAAAGAGGGAACCCAATTAGTATTTGTTCAACTACTTAGAGGAAAAACAAAATTTAACCAATCATAGGAATGAAATATTTCCGAAGCCAGGTTTGGCAATGAGTAGTAAATTTTCTCTATATTTTCAATAGCAAATAAAGAATTATATTAAACTACATTATAGTTACTATTATATGATGCTAATGTTATAATTATTATGAATTTACCTTTCAAAGGAAATTCTATGATAAAATAATAGTAAAAGTGTTTAGATAGGTTCCCAAATACTCAACAACTTTATCACCATTAGCCTTATTTACTTACTTTATAGATAATTAGAAGTTCACCATTTTTATTAGTAAACATGTTGTTCTAATATCCATTATTGTCACTACTCTTAAACTTGTGACTATAAGGCTAGAGCTGAACTTGCTGTCAGAACTGTGTCTTGTTCAAATGCTCCAAAATGTGAATATAACCTAATTATTGTGTAATTATTTTGCCATTCAAATTTTAATTTTAAAAGAACTTGGAAGTCTGAAAAGAGTGGAACATATTTCTGCTATAGGTTAATAAAACTCTTCTTCTTTGGGAAAGGCATAAGCACAGGTAAATATAAGAAGTGGTAAGGTCAGAAGAAAAACGTTGAATATCTCTTAAGCAACATAAAAGTGTGGGAAATGAAAAAAAATATAAAGAAACAAAAACCCCAGAAGTATTAGAATATTAGTATCCTGAAATTTTTGCTTTCAAGGTGCTGTGGAGTTGATTTAGGCTCATGGCAACCTATGTGAGTCAGATAAGAATTGTGTTCCATGGCGTTTTTAATGGCTGATTTTTCAGAAGTGAATCACTAGAACTTTCTTCCAATATATCACTGGGGGTATTTGAACATCCAACCTTTCCGCTAGCATCCAATTGTCTTAACTGTTTGTATAAGCAAGGAGCTCCATGCCGTAATGACTATTATTATTATTGTATAGTATTTTCATCCATTCTTTGTTTCTTGCATACTTGAAAAGAAGTATTTTAATGCATATAAATGTATAATTTGTTTTATAGTCTGTTTCTATTAGCCTCTCAAGTTAGATAAAAAGGTTTAAGGTTTAGTATTCAAACTGCAGACTGATGAAAACTTATAAAAATGTGTTTCTTTTAACTTTGTCATGTGTTTGGAGTTGGCTGTTGAACAATGTATTTCCATACCTCTCCTCTCACTGTTGGGAAAGTGAAGAATCTGATATACTACTAAATTTTGTTTGTTCAGTTTATCTTACTGCTGTCATTTACTATAGTGCTCTAAACAATAATTAGTCATCTTCATTTTGGGAACTCATATTGGTGGCTCAAACCCACCAGTTGTACCTTGGAAACTCTATGACTCAGGGTCACTGAGTCATAATCAACTTGACAGCACTTAACAACAACAACAACAACAACAGTGGGTAGTATAGGTTCAATTGCAGTTTGCACCACAGAGTCAGTATAGATAATTCTGTTGAACCAAGTTGTTCAATAAAAACAATAAAACCCATTCTCATCAAGTTGATTGCGATTATCAGTAAACCTTTATAAGATGTTCAAGAGTGTAAATTTTTATGGGGACACATAACCTCATCTTTCTCCCACAGAGCAACTGGTGAGTTTGAACCTCTGACATTGTGCTTAGCAACCCAATGCCTAACCTACACCACCACCAAGAATCCTTAAATAATAGTAATGTTGTACTTAAGTGCTGTTGAGTAAGTACTGACTCATCGTGAATCTGTATAGGGTTTCTGAAGAACAGCTGGTGCGTTCGAACTGCTGACCTTGCTGTTAGCAGTCCACTGCTTATACTACAGCATGACACCAGGACTACAAATAAAAGAAATATTGTTGTTATTGTTAAGTGTTGTTGAGTTGATTCCAAGTCAAGTGACCTTGTGTAGGGTTTCTGAGAAGTGACTGGTATGTTTGAACTTCCGACCTTGTGGTTCAAACCAACCTTTAGTCCAGTGCTTATTCTACAGTACCACAGCATGACTCCAAGAATGGTAATGGTACAGATAAATTAACTTACAAAATCATCCTTTTCATTATATCAGGTTAATAAAATCTCTTTTTACTTCAAGTTATGGTAATTGCTGATAATTTAGAGGTTGACTTATATCTCTCTTATACAAAAAGCTTGGATACCTTAACAAAGAACTCCCCAATTTTAGTTCCTTAACATAATCACAGTTTATTTCTTCCTCTTAAAAGTCTCCGATGCCAGCATACCTGGTTGGGTGGTTCTTTTGTAAAATCTCTCCTCAAAGAGGCAACTTAAGGACCTTGCATCTTGAATCTCTTGTTCTTCTAGGTTGTTGGAGTTGTCTCCATGTGGCACATGGAGAGAGAATGAGAAGGTTGCGAGGGAAATTTATGGCAAGACTGCTGTTGATATACATTGATTCTACCTATATTCTGTTTCCAGAATTCCATCTTCTAGCCCCACCTAATTGCAAGAAAGGATAGGGAATGCTGCCTACCAAAGTATCTAGGGCAAAAAAGAAATGGGATTTGTTGAATCATTTTTTTCTGCCATATATTGCAACATACTGTAAATAGAATTCTAAACTTAAAAGTTGCAATTATGATAATCTTAAAAATGATATTTAACTTGTTTCTCCTCCTTTTACACCATGCTAGAGTTTTTCTTTTCTCTTCTTTCTTCTTTTCAGGTAATGGTTGATGAATCCCTGTTGTCTGATGATACTGATTCTTATGTGACATTAACGGTTGTCCGGTCTCCAGGAGGAAAAGGAGCTGTCCAACTTCAATGGACCATAGATGAGATGGCTAAAGATGATCTCAGTCCTTTGAATGGAACACTTCATTTTGATGAGGTATAGTCACCATCCTGCTGTTTTCCTCTAATTTGTCAATGCTTCATTTTAATTTTCATAGTGGTACTGCTGAACATGATAGTACTCAATATGTCTAGTAATTAAAAAAAAATCCATGTGGACTATAGAGAACAATTCAGCTAGTTAATTTGGACCCTGGTTTTATCCCACAACAGAGCTGTCTTCCTTTCAACAGTTCTCCAGATGAGAGCAAGCCAGATAGGCGTTTCCCAAGCTCTGCTTTTTTTGTAACACTTACATACATTTATTCAGAAAATCGAGTCAATTTTCCCTTTTAAATGATTTTCTGATTGGTCCTTCTCATTCATGTCTCCATCACCTATCCTTGGATAGAATCTCTTAACCAATATCCTCATTCACATCTTGTTCGTTTTATGGTCATTATCCATATCCCTGGATACCATTTTTCATATCTTTATAACTGTGTCAGAATTTTTTTGAGAATAACCCCAGAAGAGCCAAATAATATTAACATAATTCTGATTAAAATGGTATCTCTTCTCTGGGATAAGTTGAGAAGAATTGACAAACTGACTCCAAAATATATTTAAGTGGCAATTCAAAATAGCAAAAAATAGTCCGAAACTCTTAAAGAAAATAGTGAATGGACTTTTCTATAGAAATTTAAGACAAAATATAACAAAGATAAATAAAACAATATGATTGGCCTTGATGAAAAAAAAACATACCAAATAAATACAAGGGGCTTCAAATACTAATGTGAAAAAATTGATTATTTTTTAATTCCATTAAGCTACTAAATTTTGGATAACTCTTATGGAAAAAAATAGTCTAATTTCATTCATTTTGTGGTTATTTTAAAGGGGATTTTAAAGTAAATCCTAAATTTATAAAGATGAAAGCAGAAGATGACGAGAAAACAAATATAGCAAAATTGATCAATAAATAAACACGCTGTCTCTGAAATTTGAAAAACCACCACAAACAACAAAAAACCTTACAACATAAAAAAGACACTGAAATATAGGAAACATTTAAAACAGTAAATATTCTAATCTTGTTGTTAGTTCCATCGATATATTACTGACTAATAGTGGCACTGTGTACAACAGATTGAAACACTGGCTGGTCCTGTGTCAACCTCACTATCATTGCTATGTTTGAGTCCATTGTTGCTGCCACTGTGCCACTCCATCTCATTGGGGTTTTACTCTTTTTCACTATCCTACTTTACCTATCATGTTGTCCTTCTCCAAGGACTATTCCCTCCTGGTAATATGCCCATAGCATGAGAGACAAAGTCTGGCCATCTTGGCTTCTAAGGAACATTCTGGTTGTACGTCTCCAGCACAGATTTTTTTGTTCTTCTGGCAGTCCACTGTAATTTTAATATTCTTCTCCAACACCATGATTCAAATACATCAATTCCTCTATGGTATTCCTTATTCATTGTACAACTTTCACATACATGTGAGGATATTGAAAATACCATGGCTTGGATCAGAAATACCTCAGTCCTTAAATTGACATCTTTGCTCTTCAATGTTTTGAAAAGTTCTGGTGCAACAGATTTGCTTAATGCAACACATCATTTGATTTCTTTACTGCTGCTTCCATGGGATTGCGAATTCAAGCAGAATGAAATCTTTGACAACTTCAATCTTTTTTCTCCATTTATCATGTGTTATTTATTACTCTAGTGGTGAGGATTTTTGTTTTGTTTATATTGAGGTACAACGTATACTGAAGAATGTACTCTTTGATCTTCACCAGCAAGGATTTTAGGTACTTTTCACTTTCAGCAAGAAAGCTTGTATCATCTACATATTACAGGTTGTTAATGAGTCTTTCTCTAATCCCTATGAGACATTCTTATCATTTATGGGAACAAATAACAATGATGTCAATGCACCGTGCATTTCTTCCTTCGATATCATATGCTTTTTCTATATCACATGGCTATTTTTTTGAAAAAACAAAAAACAAAAACACACATTTATATTTATATGAATAATGAAATAAATAAATAGTGGCTGTCGAGTCTACTCTGACTCATGGCGAACCCACGTGTTAGAGTAGAGCTGTATACCATAGGATTTATTTTTTAAAGCTTTTATTGTGCACTGAGTGATAATTTACATGGTGTTGTTGTTGTTGTTAAGTGCCGTCGAGTCGGTTCCGACCCATAGCGACCCTGTACAGGGTTTCCGAGGGTGTAAATCCTTACGGGAGTAGAAAGCCTCATCTTTCTCCCGCGGAGCGGCTGGTAGTTTCGAACCGCTGACCTTAAGGTTCGCAGCCCGATTCGTAACCACTACGCTACCAGAGCTCCTTAATTTACATGGTAGAACATCAGTTTTGCACGCATCCTATTGTATGTTGTATCATTGCAATAATTATGATCCCCTCCATGCATCACCATTCAACAGTATTTGCTTCTAGTCCCTGGTTTTTTTTTTTTTTTTTTTATGTACACAAAAACACTCAGGAATATATAATCATTTAAACAACCCAAGGGCAAATCCTGCAAGCCAGCCTCCTGGCCACCAGCCCACAATCTTCCTCCTTCCATGAGTCTGGAGTCCTCAGCTGCTGTATCTCTCCATGCCATCATCTTTGCTTCTATCTCTGGTGCCGCTGCTTCTCTGGGTAGGTTCAACATTCAGCTCATACTCTTCTCCCTTGATGGTCCTAGGGTCCTCTGTTTCTGGAATATAAGATTTACTACTCCCCTTCCATGTTACAAAACTTCTACCTTTACAGTTGTGACAATTGCAATTAGTCATGATAACAATTACTCACTATTGAACCATAAGAATCTTTTCACCATCTCGTTTCACCAGACCCATCTAGACAAGATGAAAGCTATTCAGTGAGGACTCTACTTTTCCCTACTCTGAAACTAAACTCCCTCTTGAAAACTTGTAAGCCAACCACTTTATGCCTTTATAGCTCCCTGATTTTAGGTAGCCAATGTCTAAGTTGCCCATCCCCATCAATCCTGTGTACAGTGAGGGTATGTTTGATTCCTGATATGAAGTCTCCTACCCTCTCTGTTGGTATTTTGAGCTACTACATCCATAAGTATAGGTCAAATTCATCAAATTGCAGCAATTTATACTTATTTCCTTTATAATTTTTTTTAATCTTCCTTGAATTCTGATCAAGTCATCGAAGTTAGGTCAAATAGGTACTGTCTTCAAGTTTGGGCATTCTTGTGCATCTCTCCTCACTTCATATCAGCTGGCCATTTCACTCTCGGCTCTATTCCTCTGTGGCTAGGCCGTTTTCCATGGGCTTAGGAGTCGTCAGGTCTCACCACATTTTGGACCAAACATCCCTTCATCTTCTTTCTCTCATCTCCAGGTGAACAGGAGTCTATGGAACATGGTCGAATCAGCTTACATCTTCATTGATACCTTTCCCTTCTACTCCCCAGTCAACCAACGTGGTTGCCAGCAAGCTTACATGCCTGCTCATATGTTTCCTTTGAATTTCAGTCATAAAGGAGGGTTGTCTTGAAGAGACTTGATTACTCACCTTGATGGCTCCCTGGCAGAAAGCTTGTTTGTTCTCTAGTCAATCAGACTGCCATTTTTGTTTTCGATTTTTCCTGCTGGTCTTATTTTCAAGAAATATCTTCTGTTCCTCTAGTTGCTCCAGGCTGGTTTGCATTATCATTTCAAGTGGGAATGTCCTACCTCAGAAGGTTCTGGATGGGGCTCAGGATTCCACCTAAGGTCCTATACATTACAAAGGCTCTGCAAGAGACCTGTTTTACTGGAGAAGTTCTAGAACCCCTTTTATGTATTCCATTCAGTAGGCTGAAGATGGATTTACAATTTTTCTGGAATTATGTTTCCTGATATTCCTTTCTTTCCCAATCAAGTGTCTATTTTACAATAGTAGACAAGGGAAACCAACGTCATAAGACAGTCCAGCATCTTAATATTATTTCTCTTCTTTTACCCCTTCAGGCTAGGCCTCGATCCCTGTATCACAGAGCCCTGTTGTTCCAAGGTTGAAAACACATCACTGTTTCCCTCTGTACTATTTAGCCCATGCAAACCTGCCTAAGTGTTCCCCTAGCTACCTTGTTCTTCCATCCACTTCCCCCTTCTTGTGTATTGTCCTCCCCAACACCTGAACTATGATGTGTCTATCCCCTAAACTGTGTTCTACCGTGCCCTCCCTCCCATCCCTGGCAGCCAACAAAGAATTTCTTTCTTTCTTTCTTTTAGTATGGTATCTTTTCTTAAGCTTCATATTTTTAGTGTTTCCGTGTACTTCTTGGATTTTCATTTTCTTGGTATGTTGTGAAGAATAATTTTCATTGAGGTTACCCTATATTCTATCAACTTTTTGGTCCATTTAAAACAGTCTATTTTACCCTGCAAACTACCTCACTTCCTCATCACCTGGACCTCTGTTGCTATATTTTTACCTTCTTTCACATTGTAATTGTTTTGATCATAGACTGACCTCCCAGATCCTCTAAATTCGTTTTGTTGTTAATGTTCTGTCCTGGACTTTTCCATCTGTCAATTGAATTCTGGGTGTTGTTGCCACATATATCAATCTCTGGTTGTTGTCTATTCTTGTTGGTTCTCAATCCAAAGAACTCTTTTAAGATATTTTTGAAGCACTGGGTTGGCTTTGACAAAGTCCCTTAGCTTCTGTTTATCCTGGAATATTTTTATTACACCATTGTATTTAATTGACAGCTTTGCTGGGTGGACAATCTTGGTTGACAGTTTTTTTTCTTTCAGGGCTATATAAATGTCTCCCTATTACCTTCTTGCCTGCATGATTTCTGATGAAAATCAGAGCTTAATATTATTTGCTTGTCTTTGTAGGTAACCCTTCTCTTTTCCCTAGCTGCTTTCAGGATTCTCTCCTTATCTTTGATTTTGGAGAGCTTGATTATGATATGTATTGGCGATTTTCTTTTGGGGTTTATCCTTTCTGGGGTTCATTGAGCTTCTTGAATGCTTATCTTTTTGTTTTTTAGTATGTTAGGGAAATTTTCTTCCAGAAGCTCTTCAACTATCTCCTTTGTGGTCTTCTGTGATTCTTCCTGTCCTGGAATTCCAATAATTTTCAAGTAATTCCTCTTCATGTTGTCCCATACTATCTTCAAATAATTTTATCCTTATTTTCTGCTTGCTCTTCTATCTTATCAGTATTGAGAGATTTATCTTCCAGCTTACTGGTTCTGGCTTCCATCTCTTCAATTCTACTCCTTTGCCCTTTCAGTGTACTGTCCATTTCTGATATTTTATTAATAATTGTTTGGACTTCATATTGCAGGTTTTGAATTATTTCCAATGCTGTATCCATCTTATTTGATTGTTCTTGTAACACTTTCCTGATGTCTTTCTTATTTTTCTCAATCCCTCCATGGAGCATCTGGAAGGACCTCAACATCATTCCCCTGAATTCCTTCTCAAGCAGTTCCAAAGCCTGCCCTCCTTCCAGTGGGAAGTCTAGGTCTACCTGCAGCTCATTTGTTTCAGTTACTCTATCTTGTTTCTGGACATGTGCCAAAATCTTTGACTGTCTCTTGGGCATCTTCAATAAACAGATGTGTGTTCAGTAATTAGATGAATATATACTGATAAGCTTTTTGATTGCCTCCAGGTAGATGTGATCAGGAGATGGGCATCCCTTCTCACTTTTCTTATTACTCAACTCAGAGTAACTGTAGCAGGTGTTGGCTGTCCATCTGGTGTACAGCAGCTGGTAATGGGTCTTGCCTGGATTATGTGATTTTATAGGGTGTGATTGTAGCTTGGCTATATGACCACAATTTCTATTTCTTCTTGGGTAATGTAGAGAGAGAAAGAGCCCCCCCCCCCCCAAGGTAAAAGGGGAACCAAAAAATAAATAAAACCACAACAGAAAACCAACCAAACAAACAAACAAAAAAACAGATTACTATAGTCTAAATCACACACAAACACACAAAAAAATGTAGCAAAATATGAGTATGACTTTAGTACCCCTTGCTTAGCCAGCTGGAAGTCATTCTGAGAGACTGTTCCATTTTAAGCAGTTCTTGTAAACCTTTCCCCCTTCTTAGATTCTGTGCACTGTGGTCTTTGCTGAGCAGATCTGTATGCATGCATAGTAGAACCCTCTGGGTTGGGGGAGGGGCGTACACTTGCTCAGGCACCTCCTCTAGTCACCAAAGTTGGAGGTGCATAGACAGTGAGAGACCAATGAGCAGGAAAAAATGTTCACACCTTTATCTCCAATGATGGGTCAAACCTCTGTGGTGGGAGCACTCTTCTCATCCTGCTGCTGTTCCGTCATGCCCAAGATGACCGCACCAGCACCCACTGCCAGCCACAGATTACAAAAAACTACAGTGGCTGCAATAATAGGCTCAAATATAGTAATGACATATATTGTTGCAGCCACTGTGCCATTGAATTTTTTTGAGGGTCTTCCTCTCTTTTGCTGACCCTCTGCTTTACTAAACATTATTTTCTTCTCCAGGGACTGATAACATGTCCAGAGTTTGTGAGGTGATGTTTCTCCATCCTTGCTTCACAGGAGCATTCTGACTGTATGTCTTCCAAGACAGATTTTTTTTTTTTGTTCTTCTGGCTGTCCATGCTGTAATTTATATCTTTGACATCATAATTTTTTGTCATCTATTCTTATTTTTGGGAGTCCTTGTGTGGCACTGTGGGTTAATGAGCCAGACTGAAAAGCCATTTGAATTGCAAGATCAATGGTTCAAGCTCACCAGCTGCTTCTCGGAAACCCTATGCAGGGTTGCTATGAGTCGGAATCGACTCAATGGCACTTAACAACAACATTCTTATTCTTATTCTTGTAGTCCTGGTGTGGCACTGTGGGCTAATGTGCTGGACTGCAAAGTTGGTTTGAACTGTAAGGTCAGCAGTTCAAAGGTACTTAACAACAACAACATTCTTATTCTTATTGTACTTCTGGCATGGTGCTATGGATCAGCACTGGACTGTGCACCACAAGGTCAGCAGTACAAACCTACCAGCTGTTCTTTGGAAACCTTATACAGGGTTTCTATGAGTCATAAACAACTTGATTGCACTCAACAGTTGTAATTGTAATGCTGTTGGATAAGCACTTGACCACAAGGTTGGTTTGACCTGCAAAGTAGGTGGTTCAAACTCACTAGCCATTCGTTGGAAACCCTATACAAGGTTGCTCTGAGTCTGAATCAACTCAGTGGCACTTGATAATAACAACAATTCTAATTTGTTGTCCAGCTTTCACATTCACATTAGCCATTTGAAATTACCATGGCTTGGGTCAGATGCACCTTAGTTCTCAAAGTGACGTCTTTAATACATTAAAGAGGTCTTTTGCAGCAGACATGCCACAAATGTCATTTGATTGCTTTACTACTGATTCTGTAGGTGTTGATTGTGGATTATTATCATGACGTTGATTACTGACCTAGTTGTGAGGATTAAAAAACATGTTTTCATGTTGATGTGTAATTCATATGTAGGCTTTGATTTTCATTGTTGTTGTTGCTGTTGAGTATTGTTGAGTTGGTCGGACTCACAGCGACCCTTTCTAGGAGTTCCAAGGAGTGACTGGTGGATGTGAGCTGCTGACCTTTTGATTCAAACTGACCTTTTAGTCCCGTGCTCTATCACACAGCTCCACACCAGGACTTCATTAGGAAGTACTTTAAGTACTTTAAGTCCTCTTCACTTTCAGCAAGCAAGGTTGTGTCATCATCATATCACAGGTTGTTACTGAGTCTTCCTCCAATCCTGATGCCACAATTTTCTTCACATAATCCACCTTCTCAGATTATATGCTCAGCATACAGACTGAATAAACATAGTGAAAGGATACAACCCTGACACGTGCATGTTCTGATTTTAAACCACACAGTATTCTCTTGTTCTGTTTGAATGACTACCTCTTGGGTATGTATAGGTTCTATTTAAACACAATTTAGTATTCTTCAATTCCCATGTTATCCAAAAATTGTTATTTTCTACACAGTCTCTACACAGTCAAATGCCTTTGTATAGTCAATAAAATACAAGTAAATGTCTTTATGGTATCCTCTGCTTTCAGTCAAGTTTGTCTGACATCAACAATGATATAGCTTTTTACATGTCCTATTCTGAATCCAATGTGAATTTCTGGCAGGTCCATGTTGATGTACTGCTACAACCATTTAAAAATTATTTTCATCAAAACTTTATTTGCATACGATATTAATTATATTGTTCAATGGTTCCCTCATTTTTTTGATTACCATTCCTTTGAATGGTATAGGTTCTACTTAATGTGTGTATATATATATATATATATCTGTCAATCAGTTGGTCAGGTAGCTCTCTTCCAAATTCCTTGGTGTACATGATTGAACACTTCCAGCATTGCTTCCCTTTGTTGACACTTCTCAACTGATATTCAGTCAGTTCTGGGAGCCTTGTTTTTCATCAGTACCTTCAGTGCAACTTGGATTCCTTACTTAAATATCATGTGTTCTTGATTTATGCTACCTCATGGATAATGAGTGTCAACCAATTCCTTCCATCTTCTTTTGATGCTTCCTGTGTTTTCAGTATTTTGCCCATTTTTGTTAAGTGCCATCGAGTCTGTTCAGACTCACAGCAACGCTCATAGGGTTTCTGAAGAGCAGTAGGTGGGTTTGAACTGCCGATCTTGTGATTAGCAGTCTAGTCCTTATCCTATATTAGAATGTAGAGCAGCTAAAGTAAATGAAAGACATGGTGAAATAGAAGAACAGAACAGAAGATTTTAAAAAACAGCTTAAAAAGACAAAGTCAAATATTACAATAGAATGTGCAAAGACCTTGAAAATGAAAAGGTAAGCACACATGTAACATTTCTCAAACTGAAAGGACTGAACTAAAAAATGAAATCCTAAGTCATACTATAAAGGGATTTTGCAGGCAAAGTGGAGTCCTGGTGTGGCACTGTAGGATATGCACTGGACTGCTAACTGCAAGGGTGGCAGTTCTAACCCACCTATCACTCTTCAGAAACCCTATACTGGGTTGCTGTAAGTCAGAACCGACTCACCAGCAAGTACCAGCTACAATGGTACTAAATCCCTGACCCCCCAAAACACACATACAAAAACAAACTAACTTATTCCTGTTAAGATGATTAATACTTAGCAACCATATAGGACAGAGTAGAACTGCCCCGTAGGATTCCCAAGTCTGTAATCCTGGTGTGGCGCTGCCAGTTAATATGCTAGACTACAAGATTCATTGGAACCACAAAGTCAGCAGTTCAAGTTCTCCCGCTGTGCCTTGGAAACCCTATATAGGGTCACTGTAGTCAGAACTGACTCGGAGGCACTTAACAATCTTTATTGTAGTGGATTGCCCCTTCTTTCTTACACAGAACAGCTAATGGGTTCATACCACCTATGTTTCTGTTAGCAGCCGATCATTTTAACCAGTGAGTTTGCAGTACTCTTCAACCATGGTCACATCACTTTTATCTAGAACGTTTCCCCTGCATTCTGGTGAAACAGCTTCTGATTGCTCTAAACATTACTATTTAACATTTCTGCAGTTTGAATTTTTCTCTGTATTGCTTCCATGAATATTTTATTTTTGCAATTTTATTATTTTTTTGAGATTCTTAATTTCATAAAACATTATCTAAGTGTCTCTTTTCACTCAAACTGTTCACTCTTCATAGTGTCTTACTCTTAATTCTCACTATGTTAAATGTATTCCTGGTAAAGCTAATTGCTAGGCTGCATTTTGTAACTTCCATCTCTTTGACTGTATGTTGGACATTGTAAGGTCTGGATTAATGTGGATGAGAATACTGTAGCTCTGTGTTGGGGTGGCTGCTGGTTATTTTGGTTGCTGTAGACTAGAGTTCAGAGAAGCTAAGGGACTCTGTTCTCTCTGTTGTTTTCATTCCTGATATACACTATATGCATGCCATTTCACAAGTGAACCTGTTGTCGTTGACTTAATTCTGCCTCAATGATGATCAGAGTTAGAGTAGATGTGTACTCCATACGGTTTTCTATGGTTGACATTGTAGAAAGTAAATCACAAGGCATTTCTTCTAAAGCATCTTTGGGTAGACTTGAATCTCTAAAGTTGTGGTTAGCAGCTAGACGTGTTAACTGTTTGCACAACCCAGAGACTGCTACACCCACCCCAAATTGATTCTTCTGTTTGTGGAAATACTCCTTAGATTTTACACCCAAACCATGGTAATTTCAGTTGCCTCATATACATGTGAAAGTTGAACAATGAATAAAGAAGAATAAACCATGCATTTGAATTATGGTGTTTGCAAAGAATATTGAAAATATCATGGACTGCCAGAAGAATAAACAAATCTGTCTTGGAATAAGTACAGCCAAAATATTCCTTAGAAGCTGTCTGTTGTATTTGGGATATGTTGTCAAGAGGGACCAGTTCCTAGAGAAAGATAGTATGTTTGGAAAAGTTTTTTGTTGTTTTTGTTAAGTGCCCTTGGCTCAATTCTGACTCATAGTGGCCATGTACAGGGTTTCCAAGGAGTGGCTAGTGAACTTGAATTGCTGACTTTGTGGTTCAAATCAACCTTGCTGTCCAATGCCTTAACCCACAGCATCATACCTGGACTCCTGGAAAAGTTAGGGTCAGTGAAAAAGAGAGAGCATCCCACCACAATGGATTGACACAGTGACAACAGCAAAGGACTCAAATGTTATGATAATTGTTAAGATGGCACAGGACAGGGCAGTGTTTCATTCTGTTGTACATAGGGTCACTATGAGTCAGAACGGACTCAATGGCATCTAACAATGACAACAACATTTGATTTTTAGTTTGTAGTCTTGCTATTTTAGTTACCTACATGTGCATTTGGGTAGGATAAAATTTACTGAACTGGTTTTCTGCCAACTTAACTCAGAAATTTCTTCCTTCTGCCTTTGCTGATAAATACCTTAGACAATACAGATGGGTGTAAAATTAAAAAAAACACACCAAAATTTCCCTATATCCTGAATCCTTTTTGATTGTCCATTTCTATTTCCCTAGTGCAAGCACTGTTGACACTTTCTTATGCATACTGCCAAAATTTTTCTTTGAATATTCAAACATTTTTGTTTTATTCTTACACAAATGGAATTTTCTCCGCAATCTGTTTGTAACTTGCTCTTTCTACTTAACAAATTATGCTAAACATTTTTGTTTTCATACTACCTACCCAAAATCCTGCCTTATTGAAAAATTGGTTACATATTTTCCTTTGCATGATTTCTTCTCAGTATTGATGTTGTCAGTCATTGCATCATGAGCACTTTGTTTTACCATGGTTTTCATGTTCCTAACAAGTCTTATCCCTCCTTCTATGCTTCTCTATTTCTGCTTAATATTTAATACTGTTAAAGGTATGGCATTGTAGGATAAGCAGTGGACTGCTAACCTAAAGTCTGGTGGGTTAAACCCACCAGTCACTCTTTGGATGCCCTATACAGGGTTGCTGAGTCATAATTAACTCAATGACACTTAGCAAGTCTTTCTCTAGAGGTTTTCAAACAATTACAGAATTGAAAAAAAAGTTGAACAGCAAACCATTAATCCACAGTGCTCACTAGTTATGGGGTTTATTAAGAAAATCAACAGGTTACAATGCAGGATCAAAATATTCTCAGGGTATAGTTCTTACCTTCAGGACTTCCTCTCCTCAATCATGCCCACAGGCAGACTTCTCTCTGTACATCAAAGTTACAAAGCTCTTTTAGGCCTGCAGATAAATGTCTACAGCACATACCACTCCACCATAAACCTCAGCCTGAAGTTACTGGACTCTAGTTCTGAGGGTCAGCAAACATAGCTCCCATTCTTCTCAGTGTTACTCATAGTTTCTTATGATCCACACAGTTGAATGCATTTGCAATGTCAATAAAGCTCAAGTAGACAACTTTCTGGTATCCTCTTCTTGCAGCCAAGATCCATCTGACATAAGCAATGATGTACTTCATTTCACATCCTCCTTTGAATCCAGCTTGAATTTCAGTTAGCTCACAGTCAATGTCATGCTGCAACCATTTTTGAATTGCCTTCAGCAAAATTTTTTTTTGCTGACCCACTTTACCAAGCATGATATCCGTCTCCAGGGACTGATCTCTCCTGATAATATGTCAGAAGTATGAGAGATGAAGTCTAGCTAACCTGGCCCCTCAGGATCATTCCAACTCTACTTTCAACACAGATTTGTTTGTTTTTCTAGCAGTCCATGGAACCTTCAATATTCTCTTCCAACACTATAGTTCAAATGCTTCAATACTATAGTCTTCATTATTCTTTGTCCAATTTTCACATGTGAATGAGGTTACTGAAAATACTATGTTTTGGGTCTTATAACTGAACTTTTTGCTACTGAACAGTTTTAAAAGATTTTCCTAATGCAATACATTCTTTGATTTCTTGACTGCTGCTTCCATGAATGTTGATTGATTCGAGCAAAATGAAGTCTTTAAAACTTTAATTTTGTCTCCATTTATCTTGATGGTATTTACTGGTCCAGTTGTGAGGATTTTTGTTTTCTTTATATTGAGTTGCAACCTATACAGAAAGCTATGGTCTTTGATCTTCATCAATAAATATTTTAAGTCCTCTTTGCTTTCAGCAAGCATGGTTGTATCATCTGCATGTTACATATTGTTAATGAGTTTTCCTCCAATCCTTACGCCATGTTCTTCTTCATATAATCCAACTTCTTGTTTTATTTGCTTAGCATACCATACAGATTCAATAAGTATGATGTAAGAATACAACCCTGGTGCTCACATTTTCTGATTTTAAACCATTCAGAGTCTCCTTGTTCTATTCGAACGACTGCCTCTTGGTCTATGTACAGGTTCCTCATGAGCACAATTAAGTGTTCTGGAGTACTCCTTCTCCACAGTGTTGCCCATAGCTTGTCATGATCCACACAATAGAAAGCCTTTGCATAGTCAGCAGAGCATAGATAAACATCTTTCTAGTATTTCCCACTTTCAGCCAAGGTCCAACTTGCGTCAATGATATACCTCATTTCACGTCCCCCTCTGAATTTGGTATAAACCTCTGGTAGCTCCCTGTCAATGTATTGCTGCAGCCAATTTTGAATCAACTTTAGCAAAATTAACTTGCATGAGATATTAATGATACTGTTCGATGATTTCCCTATTCCATTGGGTCACCTCTCTTTAGAATGAGCACAATGTGGATCTCTTCCAATCCGTTGGCCAGGTAGCTGTTTTCCAAATTTCTTGGCAGAGATAAGTGAGTGCCTCCAGTGCTGCCTCAGTTTGTTGAAAGATTTCAATGTGTATTCCATGAATTCCTGGAGCCTTATTCTTTTATTTAAGTTTTTATTGTGAATTGAATGATAGTTTACATGGGAGAACATCAGCTTTATGTTCATCCTGTTGTATTTCATTTCATTGCAAAGATTACAATCCCCTCCATGCATCATCATTCAACAGCATTTGCTTCCATTCCCTCTGTTTGTTTGTTTGTTTGTTTGTTTGTTTGTTTGTTTGTTTATTTATTTATTTATTTTTCATTTGGATGTATACCGAAACACTCAGGAATATATAACCATTCAAAAAACCAAAGGGCATACCCTGTTCCCTGGCCACCAGCACACAGCCCCTCTCCCTCCTTGAGTCTAGAGTCCCCAGCTGCTCCATCTCTTCATGCCATCTTCTCTGCCTCCATCTCTGGCATCACTGCTACTCTGTATAGGGTCCGCGCTCCGCTCTTCTCCCTTGATGGTCTTAGGGTCCACTGATCCTGGACTGCAAGATCAACTACTCCCCTCCTTTTGTTACAAAACATCTACCTTTACATTTGCAATATTCATAATCAGTCCTGATAGCAATTATTCACTACTGAACCACAAGAGTCTTATTCCCATCTCCTTTCACCAGCCCCATCCATACAGGTTGGATACCACTCAGTGGAGATATTACCTTCCCCCGCACCCTCTGAAACTAAGTTCCCTCTTGAAAACTTGCAAGCCAGTCACTTCATGCCTATGTAGCCCCCACATTTTGTGTAGCCAATGTCTAAGTTGCCCATCCCTGTCCACAATGTATACAGAGGGGGTGGGAATGATCCTTATTGTAAAGATTCGTTCCCTCTTTTGAGCTACTACATCCATAAGTATAGGTCAAGTTCATCAAGTTCTAGTGGATTAGATCTTTTTTCTCTGGTTGAATTCTGATCATCCATCCATTATAACTAGGTCATGAAGCTTTATTCTTTAGCCATGCTTTTATTGCATCTTTGACTTCCTCCTTCAGTATTATTGGCTCTTGAGCTTATGCTGCTTCTTAAAATTGTTGAACATCAACCATTTCTTTTTGGTACAGTAACTGGGTATTCCTTCACCTAATTTTGATGCTTTCTGCATCATTCAGTATTTTGCTCATAGAACCCTTCAATATTTCAAGTCAAGGCTTGAGTTTTTTCTTCAGTTCTTTCAGCTTGAGAAATGTTGAGCGTGTTCTTCCCTTTTGGTTTTCTACCTCTAGGTCTCTGCACATTTCAGCATAATATTTAACTTTGTTATTCAGCTGACCTTTGAATTTTTCTATTCAGCTTTTTTACCTCCGCATTTCTTCCATTTGTGTTTGTATCTCTTCAGTGGAGAGCATGTTTGAGAGTCTCTTCTGATATCCAATTTGGTCTTTTTCTTTTTTCTTGTCTTCTTATTGACCTTTTACTTTCTTCTTGTATGGTATCCTTGATGTCATCCCACAACTCTTCTGGTCTTTGGTCTTTGGTCTTCAATGTCTGATGCAGCAAGTCTGTTTCTCAGATGATCTCTAAATTCAGAAGAAGCTGGTAAAATTCTTCAATTTCATCATCACTCACTTTAGTGGCTGGTACATAAATTTGAATAACAGTGGTATTAACTCATCTTTCTTGTAGTATACTGATACTATCCTACCACAGAAAGCATTGCACTTCAAGATAGATCTTGATATGTTCTTTTTGATGATGAGTGTGAAACCATTCCTCTTTAATTAGTCATTCCTGGCATAATAAACCATGTGATTGTCAGATTCAAGGTGGCCAATTCCAGTCCATTTTAGCTCATTAATGCCTAGGATATCAATGTTTATTCATTCCTTTTCATTTTTGACAATTTCTAATTTTCCTAGAGTCATATTTCATACATTCCATGTTTTGATTATTAATGGATGTTTACAACTGTTTCCCTTCATTTTGAGCTGTGCACCATCAGCAAATGAAGGTCCCGAAGGCTTTACTCCATTTGTGTCATCACGGTCAAATCTTCTTTGAGGAGTCAGCTCTTCCCAGTTACATTTTGAGTGTCTTCCAACCTGAGGGGCTCAATTCTAGCCCTATATCTGACAACATTCTGGTGCTCTTCATCATATTTCAATATTAAATATTCAGTTGCTGACGGTGTTCCACTGCTATTCATAAGCTTTTCAGTGACGAAATGTTCAGAAGTAGTCTATCTCTTCTTCTTAGTTTGTCTTCTTCAGGAAACTCATCTGAAAACTGTTCACAACGGGTGACCTTGCTGATATATAAAATACTGGTACTATAGCTTCCAGAATCACAGCAACGTGGAAGCCACCACTGTATGGCAATCTGACAGACCAGTGGTGGATTTTGAACACTTAAATATTCTAAGTTGAAGCTTGAACTTTTTCAAGTCTTTCAGCTTCAGAAATGCTGAGTGTGGTCTCCCCTTTTGGTTTTCTAACTCCAGGTCTTTTGCACATTTCATTTTCACTTGATTTTTGCTTTTCACTCTACCTTTTAAATTAATCTGTTCAGCTCTTTTACTTCATCATTATTTCCAGTAGCTTTAACTTCTCTACACTGAAGAGCAAATTTCAAAGTCTCTTCTGCCATCCATTTTGATCTTTTCTTTCCTTCTGTTTTTTTTTTTTTTTTTTTTTAATGAACTTTTACTTTCTTCCTATGTGATTCTTTTGATGTAATCCTACAAATCTACTGGTCTTAATGTCATAACTGAATCAAATCTGTTACTGAGATGGTCTCTAAATTCAGGTGGGTTATACTCAAGGATATATTTTGGCTTTTGTGTACTTTTTAAAATTTTCTTCAGTTTTGACGATGAGCTTGCTTTTGAGTAATTTGTAATATGCTCCACATTTAGCCTCTGGTCTTATTTTAGTATCTCCCCTGACTCTTCCCACAGATATACTCAATTTAATTTTTATGTATTCAATCTAGTGAGGCCCATGTGTATAGTTGCCTTTAATTTTTTTTTAATGTTTTATTGTGAATTATGTGATAGTTTAAATGGGAGAACTTTAGCTTTACATTCATCCTATTGTATATTGTTACATTGCCATGGTTACAATCCCCTCCATGAATCATCAATCAACCAAATGATACATCCCACAAGCCTTCCCCTTCGTGGTCGGCACACAGCCCCTTTCCTTCTCTGGGTCTAGAGTTCCCAGCTGCTTCATCTCTCCACATCATTGTCTCTACCTCCATCTCTGGCATCACTATTTCTCTGGATAGAATCCTGCACTCTGCTCTTCTCTCTAGATGGTCCCAGGGGCCTCTGCTCCTGAACTGCAAAAGTCAACCACTCCCCTCCTTTTGCTACAAAACATCTACCTTTACATTTCAAACCCTCACTGTCAGTCCTGATAGTCATTATTCACTATTGTACCACATGAGTGCTATCCACATCTCCTTTCATAAGTCCCATCTAGACAGATGGGATACTACTCAGTGGAGATTATACCTTCCTGTGTGCCTTCTGGATCTAGGCTCCCTCTTGAAAGCTTGTAAGCCAGTCACTCCCCTATTTTGGGTAGTTGGTGTCCAAGTTACCCATCCCTGTCTACCGTGTGTATTGAGGGGTGGAAATGATCCTCACTGTAAAGATTTGTTCCCTCTTTTGAGCTACTGCATCCATAGCTGAAGGTCAAGTTCATCAAATTGAATCAGATTACTCTTTTTTTCTTCTTCTTCCTTCTTCTAGTTGAGCTCTGATCATCCAGCCTTGAAGCCAGGTCAAGTGGGTATTACCTGCAAATGTGGGTGTTCTTACTCATATGCCCTCTTTTCTTATCATCTCTACTCTTCATTCTCCACTCTAGTCCTCTGTGGCTATGTCACTGACTCTGGGCCCAGGAGTCCTCAGGTCTTTCCAAACTGCTGGCCAACTAGTTCTCCACCCAGATTCACAGGAATGTGCTGAACATGGTTGGACTTAGCTCACAGCTTCATTGCTGTTTTTGCCTCACTTCCCCTTATTGGTGACCAATGTGGTCATCAGTCAGAGCACGTGTCTGCTCGTGTATTCCCACTGAGTCTAGTCTCAGTTTTGGAAAAGGGTTTACCCTGAGAGGACCCAACCACTTGCCTTGATATCTCCTGGGTGAGCAGCTTGCTTGTTCTTGTAGTAGTCAGTCAGTTTGCCTATATTGTTTTGTATTTTTCTTGTTGGTCTTTCTTTCAAGAAGTATCTTCTGTTCTAGCCACTCCAGGCTGGTCTGCTTGTCCTTTCAAGTGGAAAATTCCCACCTCAGAATATTCTGGATGGAATTCAGGATTCCATCTATGGTCTTATGTAATGCAGAGGCTCCGCAGAAGGCCTCCTTCACAGGGCACGTTGTAGCCAGCCCCATTTTAGGTACTACAATCAGTTATAGGCAGAAGACAGACTTACAAGCTTTCTATGGTGGTATTTCTGGCTATTCCTGTCTGTCCCCCTCAAGTGTCTATTTTATAATGGTATGCCAGGAAAACTAAGATTCAAAAGACAGTCAAGCATCTTAACATTATTTCCCCCTTTTGCCCATTCCAACCATGTCTTAATCCCTGAATCCCAAAGCCCTGTTGTTCCAAGGTTGTGCATACATCATTCTTTACCTCTGTCTCTGTCCCACTTAGCCCATGCAAACCTGCCTAATTGTTTTCCCATCTGCCTTGTTCTTCCATTCCCCTCCCCCTTCTTATGTATTACACCCCTCCATAGTACCCAAACTTTCCTGTGTCTATTTTCCCTACCCTGTGTTCCACCTTCCTCTCCCTCCCCTCACCCTACTCCCTACATTCTGGTAACCAGCAAAGCATCCAAAGCAACCCCCCACCCCCACCCCGTTAGTATGGGTTCTTTTTCTTAGTCTTTTACAGTAGTGGTCCTATGCAGTATTTCTCCTTTTGTGACTAATTCTACTCAACATAATATCCTCAAGGTTCATCAATGTTACGAGATAGCTTACAGCTTCCTTGTTGTTTTTCAAGGTAGCATAATATTCCATTGTGTGTATGTACCACAGTTTGTTTATCCATTCTTCAATAGATGGGCACTTAGGCTGTCTTCATCTTTTGGCTGTTGTAAATTGTGCTTCTATGAACATTGGTGTGCATATATCTACTCGTGTTATAGCTCGTATTTCTTGTGGGTAAATACCAAGTAGAGGAATTTCTGGATCATAAGGTATTTCTATTTCCAATCTTCTGAGAAAGCACCATATTGCTTTTCTGAGAGGTTGGACCATTTTGCAATCCCACCAGCAATGCAGGAGCCATCCCAGTCTCTCCACATCCCTCCAGCGTTTATTGTCTTCTACTTTTTTGATCTTTGCTGTTATTGCTGGTGTGAGATGATATCTCATTGTTGTGTATAGTTGCCTTTTATGTTGTTGAAAAAGGTATTTGCAATCAATAAGTCATTGGTCTTGCAAATTTTGTCATGTAATCACAGCATTGCTTCTATCACCAAGACCTGGATTTCCAACTACTGATCTTTCATCTTTGTTTCCAACTTTTGCATTTCAATCACCAGTAATTATCAATGCATCTTGATTTGCATGTTTGGTCAATTTCAGATAAAGTAGTTGATAGAGTTCTTTAGTTTCATAATCATTGGTTTTTGTGGTTGATGCATTAGTTTGAATAATAGTGATATTACCTGGTATTTCTAGTTGTCAAATGGATATTATCTTATCACTGACAGTATTGTACTTCAAGATAGATCTTTAAATGACCTTTTTGATGATGAATGAAATGCTATTCACTTTCAATTTGTCACTTATGCCATAGTAAACCGTATGATTGTCTGATTTAAAATAGCCAATACCTATTCATTTCAGTTCATTAATGCCTAGAATACTGATCTTTGTTCCATTTCATTTTTAACAACTTTCAACTTTTCTAGATTCATGGTTTGTACTTTTCTTGTTCCAGTCATCAATGGATATTTACAACTGAGGAGAAAAAGGAGTGGGAGAGGAGCAGCAGAGAGAACCGTGGGGTTCCCAGTACATGGAGACCTTCAGTCTCATGAAGGTCAACTGTTACAAGAATGCGGTCTTGCCAGTCATATTTTTAGTGTCTTCCAAGGGGCTCATCTTCTGGCACTATATCATACCATGCTCTGCTTATATTCATAAAGTTGTCAGTGTCTAACCTTTTAGAAGTGGCCTGCCTTTCCTTCTGCCTTCATTGTCTTAATCCAGACGTGTTGCTGAAACCTGTCTTCCATGGATGATTCTACTGGTATTTAGAATACCACTGGCATAGCTTTCAGCATCACAGTAACACACAAGTCAGCACAATAATACAAACTGACAAGGGAATGGTGGATTAGGGAAGTTAACAGAGCATAGTTCTTCCATTCAGGACATCTTCCTTGCCAAGCCTGCAGACAGGCTTCTCTCTGATCCTTCACTTCTCAGCCATTGGTCCCTGCCTTCCTCCAGCAATGTTACAAAGCTCTTTCAGCACTGTGGATAAATGCCCTTTGGGCATTTGCTGTAAACCTCAGAGTAAAGGCTCTCATCTCTAGTTCTAATAGTCAGCAAACATACTAAGTACCTAGAAGCAGCCCCACTACAACAGTCTCCTGCCCAAAGACACAGTTTACTTACTTCATGTACTGGGAACCCCACGGTTCTCTCTGCTGCTCCTCTCCCACTCCTTTTTCTCCTCAGTTGTCAGGTATCCCTGGGCTAAGGAAGGTCAGTACTCAGTGATCTTATAGTCTAAAGGACAAGCTCCACTTCTGGCTTGTTTTTCTTGTTGGTGGTGAGATCACCCTTCTGCTTCTGAGATGGCTCGTTTTATACCCACATTATTGTTCCAAGTTTTTTCAATCACAATAAAACCTGTTAGCAGTCATTCACAACTGAATCAGATGAGGTTAATAAGCATCATATCCCACCTTTCTTACCTAGATCCAATAGGCAAATAGTCATTTGGTGGGAGTTTACAAAGCCTAGAAGAAACATTAAATAATTTACTGCACCACACTACTGCATTCAGATTTTTTCCCTCTGCTCCAAAGCTAGGACAATGACTTTCATAAATTAGCATCAGCAAGGCATGTGATGAGTTGAAACTCGTGCAGACTTTCTTCTCAGTATATTCACTTGAACCTAAGACTGTGATTCAAAATTTCTCTTTCAAATAGAGCTAGAAGAGCCCTAGTGGTATACTGGCTAAGTATTTTTCTCCTGACCAAAAAGTTGGTGGTTTGAACCCATCTAGATGAGGCTTTCTACTCCCGTAAAGATTTACACCCTCGGAAACCCTGTACAGGGTCGCTATGGGTCGGAACCGACTCGACGGCACATAACAACAACAACAACAGTAACTTTTTAGGTGGAAGACAGTCTGCTCCTGTAGAGATTTAGTGGTGGTGGTTATATGCTGTAGAATCAGTTCCGACTCATAGTGACCCTATATAGGGTTTCTGAGGCTGTAAATCTTTACGGAGTGGCGAGTAGATTTGAATGGCTGACCTTGCAATCAACAGCTTGATTAGTAATCCATTACATTACCAGAGCTCCTCCTGTAGAGATTATTGTTGTTGTTGTTGTAAAGATTACTGCCTAGGAAACCTTATAGGGAATTTCTGCTATTTCACACGAGGTCTTTATGAGTTAGAATACATTTTATTACACCTAACTTCAACTGCTACTTGTAGTTAATAAATCATGACCCTGTCTCAGTTATATCATGCTCTGACCACCACTTTGCTCTCGTTAAGAGATTAGATTAGATTTTCTTTTTTTTTTTTAATTAAATGTTTTTATTTTGCATTGAGTGAAAGTTTACAGGGCACATCATCAGCTTCACATTCATATATATTCATATAGCTTGTTTCATTACATTGATTATTATCCCCGC
>NW_006408854.1:1231341-1236824 GCF_000296735.1 Chrysochloris asiatica
CCAGGGGTGTAGGCTTGCATGGTATACCCTGTGTTTGATTGATGATGCATGATGGAGGGGATTGTAACCATGGCAATGAAGAGATATACTATAGGATGAATGTAAAGCTAATGTTCTCCCATGTAAACAAAAACATAATTCACAATAAAACACGAAAGAAACACAAAACAAAACCCAAAAAACAAACGGCATTTAAAATGAACAATTCATTGGTCTTACAAAATTCTATCATGAGATCTCCAGCATTGTTTCTATTACCAAGGCCATATTTTCCAACCACTGATCCTTCCCTTTGTTTCCAACATTTGCATTCCAGTCACCAATAATTATCAATACAGTTTGATTGCATGTTTGATCAATTTAAGACTAAAGAATTTGGGAGAATTCAGTGTCATCATCACTGGCTTTAGTGGTCATTGCACAAATTTGAATAATAGTGATTTTGACTGGTCTTCCCTGTTTGTTGTTGTTAAGTGCTGTCGAGTCAGTTCTGACCCATAGCGACCCTATCTAGGATTTCCAAGGAGCGACTGGTGAGCTTGAACCTCCAACCTCATTGTTCAAGCTGACTTGCAGCCCAGCACATTAACTCAGAGTGCCACACTAGGACTCCGGTCTTCCCTGTAGACATATGGATATTTTCCTTATCACAGACAGCTGTATGCTTTAAGACAGATCTTGATACGTTTTCTTTGATGATGAATGGGATGCCATTCCCTTCAATTTGACATTCCCTGCATAGTAAGATATGTGGTTGTCTGATTCAAATTTGCTAATACCAGTCCATTTCAGGCCCGCTAATGTTTATGTGTTCCATTTAATTTTTGACAATTTCCAATTTTCCTAGATTCATACTTTGTACAATCCATTGTTCTGATTATTAATGGATATTTACAGTTGTTTCCCTGTATTTTGAGTTGTACTTCATCAGTAAATGAAGGTCCCAAATGCTTGACTCCGTTCGTGTCATCACGGTCAACTCTACTTTGAAGAGACAGCTCTTCTCCTGTCGCATTTGAGTGATTTCCAACCTGAGGGTCTCATCTTCCGACACTATATATGACAATATTCTGATGTTTTTCATCATGTTTCAATATTTAATGTTCTGTTGCTTACAGTGTTCCACTGCTATTCATAAGGTTTTCAATGACTAGATAATTGGAAGCAGTCCATCTCTCCTACCTAATCTGTTTTCACCTGGAAGCTTAGCTGAAATCTATCCACTGAGGGTGACCCTATTGGTATTCAAATACCAGTGGCATATCACAGCAACCCACAAGCTACTACAGTATGAGAAACTGACAGACGAGTAATGGACAGCACCACTACACACATATTTTTGAAGGATGCAATTCACAACATGATAATAGAATCAATGGCTACATTGATTCACTTGTTCCTTTGTTGAAGCATTAGTCAAAAGTGACCTTGGGCAAGTTATTTGGCTCGGTGTATTCAGTACCTCAATTTTCTTATCAGTAAAATGGTGATAATGTTGTTGTTGTTGTTAGGTGCCATTGAGTCAGTACTGAATCATAGTGACCTTATGCATAGCAGAACGAAACACTGCCTCATCCTGGGCCAACCTCACTACTGTTGCCATGCTTGAGTCCATTGATGCTGCCACTTGGCCAATCCATCTCATTGGGGGGTCTTCCTCTTTTTCTCTGACCCTCCACCTTACCAAACATGATACCCTTCTCCAGTGATTGGTCCCTCCTGACAAGATGTCTAAAATATAAGAGACGAAGTTTCTCCATCTTCGCCTCTAAGGAGCACTCTGGCTGCACTTCTTCCAACACAGATCTGTTTGTTCTTTTGGCAACCCATGGCACATTCAATATTCTCCGCTAACACCATAACTCAAAGGCATCGATTCTTCTACGGTCTTCCTTATTCACTGTCAAGCTTTTGCATGCATATGGGCTATTGAAAATACCATGTCTTGGATCAGTCGCACCTTAGTCCTCAAGCTGACTTCTTTGCTCTTCAACACTTTAAAAAGGTCTTGTGCAGCAGATTTGTCTGGTGATAATGTTAGTATCTAATTTATGATTAGGTATAAATGAGGGATTCAATATGTTAGTGTAATTAAAGCATTTAGAACATTGCATGGGATTTATAAATGCATATCTGAATTTGTTACATGAGCAGTGTACATCATCTTAATTTTAGGACATGCATCAATAATCATTCGGGGAGACAAAGGAGTTTCAAGTGAAGTTGGAATAGCTCCATCATCTAGGCATGTCCTCATTGGGGAACCCTCAACAAAATATAACGGCACTGCTATAATCAGGTAAGAGCTTTGTCATTTTTATTTACTTAGGTAGGGGTCCTAAGTGTGGTGCTGTGGGTTAATGCACTGGACTGCAAGATCGGTTTGAACTGTGAGGTCAGTGGTTCAAGTTGAACTTTGGAATTTCTATACAGAGTTGCTATGAGTCAGAACAAACTTGATGGCACTTAACAACAACAACAGGTAGCGATTACAGAATTAAAAAAAAAAAAAGATAATTAGCGTTTTTTATGCCTTAAATACATGATACTTCATGCAGTATCATTTTCTATGTTAATAACATGCTGTGGAAAATAGAATAAATGACAAACATTGAATCTTGTTATGTCTTAAAGTTGGAGTCACTGGGTGGTGCAAAAGGTTAATAATGTGTTCAGCTGCTAACCAAAAAGTTGGAGGTTTGAGTCCATCCAGAAACACCTTGCAAGAAAGGCATGGTAATCTACTTCTGAAAAATAAGCCACTGAAAACTGTATGGAGCACAGTTCTACTCAACACACATGGGGTTTCCATGAGTTAGATTTGACTATAAGGCAATTAGCTTACCATGAAGTTAGAACATTAGGAGGTTGCTGACTATTTTTATTTTTATTTTTAGATCATTTGTGCAGCATTTTCAGAACAAAGCACATTGAGTCACGTTCAGATCTATGCTTCATATCCCATTCTGTTACTAAATATGTAAAACAAGAGAGTTACTTTATCTATGTAAAGCTTGTATGTGTTAGCTACAAAACCATTCTGTACAAAGTTATCTAGATGAGGCATTTTATGATTTTAGTGTTATAAAGTTAGTCGGTCATGTAAGTAGTTTGATTATAAACAAATATGGCTGCTACAGTGTTCTCATGAGTAGTAACTATCAATGAAGCTGCTGAATTTAACTTAATGCTTTATCTTTTTCACAGTTTTTCTGTTACCCTTTGCATATATAAAGTGTTTACTATCGTTAGAGAACTTTCTTAGACAATTTATATTTTGTACAAAAAAATCTATGAATACTTCTCTTTATTCTTTTGAACTTTCCATTTCTAGTATTCAACTTTTGCTAGTATTCTTGTCAAGATAGATTTATATTAGCTTAGTACTTTGGGTATAACAACTGGACGGTACTTAACAACCACAACATATCTTGGAATTATAATATTTTCTTTTGGTTTATAGTTGATGTTGCTGTTAAGCCCCGTTGAATCTGTTCTGACTCATAGTGACCCTGTATAAGGTTTCTGAGGCTGTAAATCTTCCAGGGAGCAGAAAGCCTCATCTTTCTTTCACGGAGCAGCTGGTAGTCTCCTTGGAAGCCCTATATAGGGTCGGCCCTGTGGTTTGCAATCCAATGTTTACTGTGTAGAGCCGCTGCGTTCCTTTATAGTTGATGTTTTTGTTATTAAGTGCCGTTGAGTTGGTTCCGACTCATAGAAACCCTGTGTAGGGTTTCCAATGAGCAGTTTTGGTGGGTTTGAACTGCACTGCTGACCTTGTGGTTAGCCATGCAGCTTATCTTCCAGTGATAGACGATATTATTGAACAGCACAATATTTGTGATATTAATAAAAATTGTTTATTGTTGAAAGACAACACAGATTTAGGAATGGTTACTTCAGTAAAAATATATTAAGTAAACCTTTGTGTGTTGTAGCCTTGTTCGTGGCCCAGGGCTTTTAGGGGAAGTCACTGTGTCCTGGAAAATATTTCCTCCTTCAGAAGAGGAATTTGTGGAAACTTCTGGAAAACTGACAATGCAAGATGGTCAGTCTGCAGCCATTGTATTAATACAGGTATCAACACTACTCGTTTCTATTATGTCTTTTACTTTGCATGTATGTGTTGGGATTGGGTAGAGTAGTTGATATTACAGGTTTTTGTTGCTTTTCATATAATGTCTGTGTTTCTTTAAATTTTACAGAGTATATTGTTAATGGCTCTTTTTGCCCTTCTCTAGGCTTTGAATGATGACATTCCTGAGGAAAAGTGTTTCTTTGAGTTTCAGCTTACTGGAATCAGTGAGGGAGGAAGACTGAGCGAATCCAGCAGAACTGCTAGTATCACAATGGTGGCCAACGACTTTCCCTATGGCCGATTCAGCTTTTCACAGGAGCAGCTGCGAGTGTCAGAAGATGCTCAAGGGGTATAGAGTGAAGTCTTAAATATCTGTTGTGTTTTTATATTGAATGATCAATAAAGTGTGTTTTTTGTTCCTGTTCAAAACTTTTCATACCCATTAGTTTGCTTCTAACATCATTACTTGTATTTCAGTATAATTTTAAACATGATTTTCCTATATAGAATCACTAATTGGAAACAATAAGAATGAAGTTTTGTGAAATAGATTAAACATCCAAATCAAATACCTCTCCCATAGGTTAATGTGACAATCATCCGTTTGGGTGGATCTTTTGGCTTTGTGCGACTCTGCTATGAGACTGTGAGTGGAACTGCCCAGGCTGGCTTAGATTTTACTCCTGCAGCTGGGGAGCTCCTCTTTGAACCAAGGGAGAATGTGAAACATATGCAGATTGAAATACTTGATGATGAGCTCCCTGAAGGCCCTGAGGAGTTTTCTCTAACAGTTACAAAGGTGGAACTCTTGGGAAGGTAAAGTAAAAAAGAAACATCAAAAAAAAAGAGGAGAGAAAGAAAGAGTAAAGGTTGCATTGTGTACATTGTGTAGAGATTAATAATACTAAACTGTAAAATTGTTCTGTCCCTGCTCTTTCTGAGATTTATGCATTGTGAGGACAAGGCATAAGAGAAAAGTTCTGACAAAGGCTAAATATTATTTCTTTTTTCAATTCCCTAACATGTAATTTTTTTTTTCTTCAAAGTTAAAAATATGTTTAAATTGTAGGGATTCAATCTGTGTGACCCAGGATATGATATGAGTGTGTGGTAGCTCGGGAGAAAATACACATATAGCATACGTGTTCTGTGTACCAAAGATCAGCTGTGTGAAAGATTTACTTCCCTCTAATTCTGGTGTGACACTGTGGGTTAAGGCACTGGATGACAAGGTCGGTTTGAACTGCAAGGTCGGTAGTTCAAGCTCACCAACTGTTCCTCGAAAACCCTGTACAGGGTCGCTGTGAGTTGGAACCAACTCAATGGCACTTAACAACAACAACAATCCTGTTGTGACACTGTGGGTTAAGGCACTGGACTGCTAGGTCGGTATGAACTGCAAGGT
>NW_006408854.1:1236924-1241914 GCF_000296735.1 Chrysochloris asiatica
TTTTTTTTTTTTTTTTGGATGTGGGGGGACTTGGCTTATTGGAATTTACAGTCTCGGCTTTTAGGGAAGGTTTTTACATTTGTCTGTGGATATTAGATTAGATTTTCAATGGTTAAAATTTTTCAATAAATTGAGGGTATCTTATTTATTTAGTGCTGCTATAACATAACATTACAACTGGATAGCATTAACAAACAGAAATTTATTCTCTTACAGCTTTTTGTTGTTAAGTGCCATAGAGTAGAGTCTGTTTCAGCTCATAATGACCCTTTGTAGGGTTTCCAAGGAGTGGCTGGTAGATTTGAACTGCAGACCTTGCTGTTAGTAGTCTAGTCCTTTTCCCATAATGCCACACTGGAACTCTTCTGTCACTGCTTAGGAAGCTAGAAGTCCAAATTCAGGGCACCAGCTCTAGGGGAAGGCTTTGTCTCTCTGTCAACTCAGGGGAAAGGACCTTGTCTCATTTCAACATCTTTTGGCCCAGGGTTCCTTGAAGATCTTCATGTGTCTTGCCATCAGTTTTCCCCGGGGGCTAGGAGGTTCTTAGCATATGAACCTCACGTCCAAAGGATGGCCTTTCCTTCTGGTTGCTTTCCTCATGGTACTGTTGTCTCTCTTTCTCTACTCACTTCTCTCTCCTTTTATCGCTTGTAAGATGAAAGGCCACACCCCAGAGAAACTCCTGTAAGATCAGGGCTATGATTTTAGTCCCAGTGTGACATCACATCCTAATTCCCTTGCAACTAAGTAATTGATCATATCAGTTCTAACAGGGGGGTGATTACATCCTAACTGCCATTTTATGTCATTCCATAACTTCCAAATGTTAAACATTTAGTAGCCTAAATATTACTTATGGTCAGATCTAATTTTTAAATAGTAATTCTCTCTAAAAGAAACCCATGCTTCTTTAAGACAAAAAAGACACATTTAATAGTTACTTAATGGACATTAACATTAGTTGTCTAATTTTGTTGTTGTTGTTAAGTGCCGTTGAGTCAGTTCCGACCCATAGAGACCCTGAACAGGGTTTCCGAGTCTGTAAATTATGGGAGCAGAAAGCTTCATCTTTCTCCCACAGAGCAGCTGGTAGTTTCGAACTGCTGACCTTGCAGTTCACAACCCGATTCGTAACCACTACGCTACCAGAGCTCCTTAGTCATCTAATAAGAACATTTAAAATTTAGCTTTGATGAATCTGGAAATTTTATTATTTTCTGATCTGGTGCAGACTGAGTCCCAGAAGACCATTGTATTACATACACTTCAAGATACTATGTTGGAGGAGGATAAGCATTTCATCATTCAGCTGGTATCTATTGATGAGGTAGAAATATCTGCAGTGAAAGGTAAGTGGAATTCACATTCTGGGAACCTAAAGAGCAGATCCTTAGGAAAATATGACCAAATTCATTGTAATAAATACAGGCTATCATAATAAATTTAGGTTTTATAATTCTTGTAATGTTTGCATATTGTCAGATTGAACCATAAAGATGCTATTTTCCACCTAAATTGTAGGGGGAAATTTCCAAAGTTTTATTACCCAGTGTTGATAAGATTGTAAGCCAAATATTTCAGATTGCTAAGCTGTGAGGTTTTTTGTTTTTTAAAAACATGTTTATTGTAGAAGTATTTATAGAATAAAATATGGAAACTTCTTCAATGTTATAACAGTAAAATACTGGTTAAATATGACAGAATGGCGTGCAAACATTTAAAGTGATGTAGAAAAATCAGCTTTAATTCTAATAAATGAAGAACACTTAATAACATGGATAATTGTTGTTGACAAATTGAGGTCATAGCAGTATGTTCAATATAATCTCATTTTTGTCATGTGCATGTCATTCGTGTGTTTGGAGTTATTTACTTGAAATGTTAATAGAGATTTTTAATTGCCTGTATTTTCTAAACATGTTTATAATGATCATAATTACTTTTGTGATAAGTTTTGTAAAATTTAGTATTTTACTATGTTTAATATTTCACCCAATCTATACCAATTTTCATCTGAAAGTAGTTATTTATTTTGGCATTTCAGAAACAAGCATCATAATTCTCATTTGCTTATGGTTCTTATGCTAATTTGTTTCTTAGATCTGTAGAGAAAAGATCATTGGTTTAAAAATAGTCTTTTGCTATAAATAAGATATTTGTACATGGGTAACCACAGGGAGGAAGCAGGATAACTGATGTTGTGTGGAGGGGATTGAAATTATTGAAATGAAATAAAGTGTATGATTTGTTGAATGTAAAACTGATGATCTTATCTGTGATCCTTCATTCAATTCATAATTAAAAAGTTTAAAGATAATAAAAATAGTAATCACAGAAAATGGCCAAGAAACTTTGGTATAAGAGCTTGGATACTGTTACATATCTGTCTTTTTTGCCAACATGAACTTCATCTTAGGCCAGGGGACTGTGGCCCAAAGCAAATTCTGTGGCCAAGGAAATTCTTTAAATGTAGCAGCATCACCTTACATACACAGGGTAGCTACTCTTTCTGCATATTTATGTAAGACTACATTTCACCAAGACTATCAAAAAGTAGAATTGATGCTTTTGAGTTATGATGTTGGAGGAGAATATTGAAAGTACCATGGGCTGCCAAAAGAACCAACAGATCTGTGTTGGAAGAAGTGCAGTTAGAGTGCTCCTTGGAGGTCAGGAGGGCCAGACTTAGTCCCTCATACTTCTGACGTATTATCAGGAGGGGCTAGTCACTGGAAAAGGATATCATGTTTGGTAAGGTGGTGGGTAAGAGGGAAAGAGGAAGACCTCTAGCAAGATGGATTGGCAAAGTGGCAGCATCAATGGGCTCAAGCATTGCAACAATTGTGAGGTTAGCCCAGAACTGGGCAGTGTTTCAATTTGGGAGTTGGGGAGGAGCCCGTGATGGGGTTGGCACTGGCTGCCTAGCCCAAGGGGACCCTGTCAGGGTCCTTGCTAGGAGAGTACAGTCTGATGGCTCTATGCCATACCTGGTTGAGTGGGGAAGAGGGTACCTGGTTGAATGGGGAGGAGGGGCCATCTTCTGAAGAGCCCACCTCTATCCGCCTCACCATTCACACACACCAGCACTTTCATACCCTGACCTCACCTGCAGCTGGGATGTATCTAGAGAGGTAAGGGGATAGGGGTAGTTCTCCCTATTGCCCAGGCTGGAATCTGGGTAGGGGTGTGGGAAAGAGGCTGCTCTGCTCTTTTTTCTCTAGCCCTTTCATGATTCCTGGACCCCCCTCCCTTTCCTTCTTCCCATATCTTTTGATGTTATTTTGTTATAGCTTTTTAAATATTTTAAAAATCATTTAACCACTAGAAATGGAGTCTGAAGCGGGGGGGAATGAAGGGATCCTGGGCTCTGTGTGATGGAAATAAAGAGAAATAAACAACAACAACAACAATTATGAGTAGGTACTGACTCTATGGCACCTAACAGCAATAACATGAAAAAGTCAAAATTTAAGTAAGCTAAGTTGTCCCATCATGTTAAAAAAAAGCAGTGTAGATATCACATAGACCACCTAGACACTAACAAGAATATTTCAATGAATTAGAGCAAATGATTTATCAATATTGAAAAAAACAAAAACATTCAAAATGTATTTCCATTCCTGGTTTCATTAAGAAAAGGAGAGCACAGTAAACCCTACAGCATACTCTGGAAACAATTTTCTTCAAATTAATGATGGGGTGGTGGCTGTGTGCTGTAGAGTCGGTTCCGACTCATAGCGACCCTGTACAGGGTTCCTGGGGCTATAAATCTTTACGGGAGCAGAACGCCTCATCTTTCTCCCGCTGAACAGCTGGTAGTTTCAAAGTGCTGACCTTGCAATTCACACCCCAATTAGTAACTGCTATGGATAGACTATAATATAAATACTCAAATTATTTGATACAATTTTTATTTCCATATCAGTCATATACTTTTAGATTATAAAAATATTATAGAAATAGTTGACACATTTTTATAAATGCTTGTAGATAAGTTGTAAAGTTAGAAATAATAATAAATGTGCCTGCAAGAATTCTTACTTTTCTTACTTGGCTGATTGTAGCTGAATTTCATATGTAGAAATGAATTAATGCAAATGGTAGAGTGCTTACTTATTATGTGAGTGATTGTTACTAACAAAAATAATACAAATAGGTGATTTTAACAAGCAGGAATTTATTTTCTCAGTTTAGAAGGCTAGAAATCAGAATTCAGGATGCTGCAGATAGGAAATGCCTTCTCTCTCAGTTAACTCTGGAGGAAGGGCCTCGTTTGTCCCTATTGAGTTTCTGCTTCAAGGCATTCTTCATGTGGCTTGGCATCTCTCATCCTCCATATCTGTTTTCTGATCTACTTGTGTAATCTCTCTTATGTCTCCTAGAAATTTTTAAAAGACATACCCTGTACTCATCTTGGAGTCCTGGTATGGCGCTATAGGATAAGCATTGGACCTCAAGGATGGTTTGAACCTCAAGGATCAGCAGTTCAAATTCACCAGCTGCTCCTCAGATACAATATACAGGGTCACTAGGAGTCCAAAACAACTGGAGGGCACTTAACAACAAAAACATACTCATCCTATCTTACTAACATTAGGAGAAAGAAAAAATTACAAATGGGATCACAACTACAGACATAGAGATTATAACTTATAAGTGCTTTTGGGTTGGTTCTGATTTCTAGTGATCCTGTATAGGATTACCAAGGAATGATTGGTAGGTTTGAAGCACCAACCTTGTAGTTAGCAGCCCAGTGCTTAACCTACAGCACCACTGTTGTTGTTGTTAGGTGCTAGCAAGTCAGTACCAACTCATCGTGATCCTATGCACAATGAAACTTCAGCTTGAAGTTGTGTATGAGCAATTGATGGTAAGTTACACATTCTGTCCCTGGCCTTGTTTAGGTTGATGATATGAAGCTTTTCCACTGCCTCTTTCTACAGACATAGTCAATTAGATTTCTGTGTATTCCATCTGTTGATGTCCTTGT
>NW_006408854.1:1250451-1276228 GCF_000296735.1 Chrysochloris asiatica
AAGAAGCCCTGTATAATTTACAAAGAACCTGACACAGAGGGGCCTTTAAATCAATTTCTGTTTGCATTTATCTTAACTCCTAAAGTTTTCCTGATGAATGAAATGCTTTTACGTTTGCTTACATAAATGCCAAGGTTTAAAAGCTCTTTTTAAAAAATAATTGAAACATTTCATTCATTGACTTAGGTAGCATGTATACTAATTATGATACACTCAGTTCTTAGGTTTTCTAGGGATGATTATGTGTATAGCAGTGCGATGAATTTGTACTCCTTCTATATATGAGCCGGCCAATGATTATTTTAATTAACTGAAAATTTGTCAAAGTAGCTCATTAAATAGAGTCATGTCTGTATTAATGTCTAACTGAGTGAAAATTGATAATTTTATCCTCTCCTCTACTCTCTTGAACAGAATCAGTTCCTACTTTAATTCTGGGCAAAAAATTATTGCTTCTAGAAATATTTCTAGGCTTATTTTAATCTTAGAAAAGGAAACACTATAGTCTAATATATTTGTTTTCTTGCCTAGTTATTAGAAATGTTAATGCTTTGGTATTTAGTACTGTAATGAGATAATTGGTAACCTATTAGATTCCTGATAAAAGTTACTGTCAACATGTATTTCTGTTTTTATTTTATCTTTTAAGCTTTTTATTGAGAATTGAGTAATGGTTAACAGACAAGATCATCAGCTTTACAGTCAACAAATTATACACTTTGCTTCATCTCAGTAATTGCAATCCCCTCCCTGCAACAACCTTTATGCTGCTTCCTCCCTGTGGCTCCCCTTTTACATCTTGTATTTCACAAATGAACAAAGCAAAAATATTTGATGTACACATACTCAACATATATTTCAATCTCCAGTTTTTAAATTTTCCTTCTATGTGACCTTGTTAACAAGCTACTGGTCTTTCAAAACCTGATAGAGTACAAATAACAAGTAAATAGAATTTGGAATTTAAAGAACGAAGCGCTTTAAGTGATATATTTTTAGCCTCAGGAATTAAAGAGTGACAGAAAATCCTGAAAGTCAAAACTTTTGTGTTATGGGAATAATAGTAATCTAAACAAGCAAAACAAATAACCAAAAAATAAAACCACTGTTTTGGAAATATGTCATTAGAGAAATATGTCATTAATGAATAGACACATTGATTGCAACTGATTTCCTAAAAATAAAAAATAAATATATCCTCAAATCTAGATGGTTAGCTTGAAGTTTAATTAGTGGGATAACATCCATCATTTCCTTTAAATAATCTTCTAACCTGAAACTATAAATTTCAAGCCCAGCTAGATTACTAGTTTTCAGTACAAAACAGTTTGGTGTAATTGTCTTTTCTTAGACCATTATTGTAGGAGATGTTCAAGAGATTTTGTTTGCGACAGGTTCCTCTCCATTTCCTATTAGCTTTATTATCTTCCCATTGCCCAAATGCAGTAACTTCATATTAGTTTTGGTTCCATGCAGACAATATTAATTAGGAATAGCATAGAAGATAGTTTTTAAAAATCATTCCAGGAAAAAAATAATATCTTAGTTTGGGGAATTTGTGGAGCTGTAGAGTAAGGTACTGGACCAAAAGATCTGTTTTAACTGAAAAATTGGTGGTTAAAACTTACCAGCTGCTCTTTGGAAACTCTAGATGGGATTACTAGTTGTCAGAACAAACTCAATGCACTTAACAGCTACAACAAAGTACATTAGAATATCTAGTAGGTCTAGGAGCTAACAAGACTCTTCAATTTCTGCTAAACAATTGTATATTTCTTTACTTTTTTTATGAATATGAAAGAGGGTATGACTTTACCTTACAAGAAAATGGACTTCAGATAGATCAACCTCCTGAAATAGGAAAAATCTCCACTGTCCGTATCACAATAATGAAAAATGATAATGTAGAGGGCATCATTGAATTTGACCCACAGTATACTGCTATTGAAGGTAGGTTCAAGTATCCTTACTTACAGTAAGTTTACCACACTTTTAGAAATACAAAATAACTGAGCATGGCATTGTTGAATTGTCAGTTTGAATTCCTGTGTGTAAATTTACTAGGTGTAGTGTGTGGGTTGTCTCTGTGTAGATACACATACATTCTTATACACATATTTATTTATTGAGTTACATTTGGACATTCCTGAATCTTAATTTTGTATAACAAGTGGAATGGTTTACATTGAGACAATTTAGAAAAATTATATTTAACTTTAGGATTATTTCTAACATTTTTATGAAAAATTTTCTAATATATTCAATACTTAAAATTCTCACTGATCAGATATCAGTGTATATTCGGTTTCTAATGAATAGTGTTTTCCTTTTAAATTAATTATTTTGGGTGGTCTACAGATGAATGTGTTGTCTTGATCTCTGACCTTACTTTGCCAAGACCGTTTCTAGTAGTAAGTTGTCTGCGATGGCTGGTTTTTCCTTCTTATAGACACTTGTTGCAGTATATATATCTTGGGTAGAAACTGTGGTTATTTTTCTAGGAAATGATTGTATTCAAAGGTATAAATATACCTTTTTAAATTAACATGTTATTCTCTTGCTGTTAATTTATCAGTTTCATTATCTCCATCAAAATTCTTAGTTTATCTTGCTAGCTATTTCAAATATTAATCTAAATTACTTTAAGTGTTGGTTTATGTTGTCTTTATGAGTAAAGTCATGGAAGATACCATCTTTTTGAGAACTTCACTTTAAAGCTAGCAAAAGTCATAGTACATGTTTACATCAAAAATGAATTGGATTCTGAATTATGCATTCATTTTATTGTTGCTAACTGCTTTCTTTTTAATTCACTATTTTGGGAGAGCTTTGAACAGTGCATATTTAAGTTTATAATGAAGTTAAGAATTATTTGGCCCTGAATTGGAATCAACTCAATGACAATAGACTTCTCTTTTCTTGTTTAAATGTGAACTCTATTATAGGATGTTTTACTATGGAGAGGTTAGCATAACCTAAGAAGAAATAAAGATAATTCTGGGAAAAGGACCCTTTAGTTGAAATGAAACATTAATTTTCAGATGCACAAGTTTCACTGGAACTGGAGATATAATAGAATATACATTTTGACATTTTAAACATTCATTCATGTGTCATAAATGGGGAGTGTAATTGTTTCGTTTGATAAGCATTGGACTGTGGACTGCAAGGTTAATAGTTTGAGCCCACCAGCTGCTCCACAGAAGAACGATGAGGCTTTCTGCACCTGCAAAGATGTATAGCCTCGTAAACCCTACACAGAGTCGCTATGAGTTGGAACTGACATGAAAGCACTTGGCAACAATAGTAACATGACATACATAAATAAACTGCATTTATTTATATCATATTATTTGCATTTCAGCTAAATGTATAGGAACAATACAGAGTGGTTTCCTTTCAATACATATCATTTAAGTAGGTTTCTTTTCCTGTCGATCTAGCATTTTTCCGTAACAGAAGAGTCATGTTTGTGTATAGTATACAGTGGAAGGATGCTTATGTCAACTATTTGATACAGTATTTAAATTTTAAGTTACTTTGCATACTGTAACTTTGCACTTTAAATAAACAATAGTACTCCTAAAAATAAGTCATAACATTTTTACTAATCCTTTTAAAAATTAATAAACAAACATTGGAAACAATGTGTGCTTGCATTGTACCTTGATATTTAATTCCATATTTCATTTGGCTGAACTCCTAGAAAATGTAGTTGCTGGCCTCCCAGTTAATTGTGAATCCCTTTTGCAGTGGAGAAAGATGTCAGGATGATCAGGATCGCTGTGGTGAGACTGCGCGGAACGTATGGGCTTGTGACAGCTGATTTCATCTCTCAACACTCCCCTGCCGTCTCTGGTGGTGTCGATTATGTAACGCATGGTAGTACAGTTACATTTCAGCATGGACAGAACTTAAGTTTTATAAATGTCTCCATCATTGATGACAATGAAAGGTAGTGTTTAGTGATAGAGAAAAAAATGTAGACATACGTAAAGCATGACTATTGTGTACTAATCCTGGGTGGCACTATAGGATAGGTATTGTACTGCTAACCACAAGGTTGGTAGTTCAAACTCTGTGGAAGAAAGAAGTTTTCTACTCTTATAAAGATTTACAGCTTCTAAAGCCCCATATGGGGTCACAAGGAGTCAGAATTGACTCAATGACAGTGAGTTTGGTTCTTGGTTAATCTTTACATAAGGAGCCTTGGTAGTGCAATGATTAAGCGCTTAGCTTCTAACCTAAAGGTTTGGGCTTTAAACCTATTGATAGGAGAAAGACCCTGGCAATCTGTTCCTATAAAGATTATAGTGTAGAAAATCCTATGGGATAGTTTTACTCTGTCACATTGAGTCCCCTATGAGTAGCCTATCTACCAGATGGCATGTAACAACAACATTCCTTACATACGTCTTTCCTTGATAATAGAGTTTTAGATGATCCATGTTCCATTGAGAAGAAACAAATGAAAAACTTTTTGTGATGATAGAGGTTTAGGAAGAGGCTCTGGGAGATCATTGTGCTTGCTTAAACAACTGTTTCTTCAAATTAAAGGAAAGAATTTTTGTTCCTTTGAACTTGCAAAAGTTTTATCAGAATGTGGAAAACCATCCTTCAATTCCCTTCCTTAGTGTAATAACTAATATAAAAGAGTGGGGAAGAGTACAGGGACTAATTACTGTTTAATATATGGAAATCCTTCAAAAAGTTCGTGAAAAAATTCCATTATCTTTTAATTCCATTTTTTCCATGTACTTTTTGAAGGCCTGTCATACAATATTGATGTTGATAATTCATGCTTTTAGCTAAGCACCCTCTTCTTACCACTTGGTGTGTGACTACTGTGCCTTGAATATGTATGACCAATTTGGTAAATGACTAGTTATTTGGGGTTTAGAGGCATTTTAATATGTTTAGAATCACAGAATTGCTCTTCTTGCTATGCAGTGAATTTGAGGAGCCCATTGAAATTCTGCTTGTTGGGACTACCGGTGGAGCGGTCCTTGGGCGCCACCTAGTGAGCAGAATTACGATTGCTAAGAGTGACAATCCTATTGGAGTTGTGAGATTTCTCAATCAAAGCAAACTTTCTGTTCCTAACCCTAATTCTACAATGATTTTATCATTGGTACTGGAGCGGACCGGAGGACTCTTGGGGGAGATTCAGGTAGAGTTATTCTTGTTTATTTATTTATTTTGAAATTTTTCTGTGTCTCAGGTGAAAGTTTGCACAGCAAATTTGTTTACTTTCAACTATTCATACACAAATAGTTTTGTGACATTGGTTGCTATCTAGGCCATGTGTAAGCTCTCTCTCTGTTACCATCCTGCCTTCCCTGTTTTCATCCCTCCACTTTCCCTGCTCCTTTTTTGCCTTCTCATCTTTGCTTTTGGATATATGTTGCTATTTGATTTTGTATGGTTGATTATTCTAAGGAGCACATTCCTCGTGGGTGTTATTTACATTATAGGCCAATCTGTCATTTGTCTGAAAGGTGAACTCTGGGAGTGCTTTCAGTTCCAGGTTAAAATGGTGTCATAAACTGAGAGCCTTAGGGACCCACTAATCTCTGTTAGTTAAGTAAATTTGGGGTTCTTTATGAATTTGACTTTTGTTCTGCATTTTTCTCCCATTCTACTTGGTACAGGTAGTTATTTTCACGTTTGTTTTACAAATAATTTTTGATACAACGAGTATAGTGTTCAATTTTCACATTTCCCAAATTAATTTATTACTTGTTAACAATGAATGCATATTTATCAATTGCTGGTATTTCAAAAGTATTTTCTAAGTTCTTTGAAGTGCTTAAGAAGTGCAGGAAGCATACATCTGCCCTCTGGATACACTTGAGAGCAAGCTAGAAATTAAATGAATAAATCTGGTAACAATGAATTTAGCAAATATTTATTGAGTGCATTCCATATACTAAACCCTGTTTTGGGTACTGGAAGTATACTAGTAAACAAACCTTGTTTTTATTCTTTAAAACGTTTACATTCTAGTACACAGAGTATATTCTGAAGGAAAAAAATGTCACTGAACTAGGGTGTCGGTTGAGGGGAAAGGAATCAAGGATAACTCTTAGAAATTTGTTGTTCTTGATGTTGTTTAGTGCTGTTGAATTGGTTCTGACCCATAGCAACCCTGTATAGGGTTTCTGAGGAGCAGCTGGTAAACATGAACCACCAACCTTGCAGTTCAAATGGCTTTGCAGTCTGGAACATGAACCCAGAGCACCACACTAGGAGAAATTTAGCTTGAGCTAATTTATATACTATTTACTCTGATTGAGAAGCTTGGGGAGAAATCAAGAGTTTTATTCTTGGAGGAAAACTAGGAAGAGAGAGAATCATGTAAGCCAAAAAGGGCAGGTCTCTGAGTTTCAAGAAAGAAGTGGTCATCTCTGTTCATTGTAGAAGAAAGATCAATTACAACCTAGGAGAAGTGACCAATATTCTTTCTTCAGAATATACATGTATAAATTATAGACATTTTAAATATTGCTTGTTGTTGCCTGGACCAAGAAGCAGTTGTTCGAACAGAGCATGGGAACACTGAATGTTTTAAAATTGGGAAAGCTGTGCGACAAGGTTGTATTCTTTCACCATACTTATTCAACCTGTACGCTGAGCAAATAATATGAGAGGCTGGGTTCTATGAAGAAAAACGTGGCGTCAGGATTGGAGGAAGACTCATTAACAATCTGCAATATGCAGATGATGCAACCTTGATTGCTGAAAGTGAAGAGGACTTGAAACATTTACTGATGAAGATTAAAGAGCACAGCCTTCGGTATGGGATGCATCTCAATGTTAGGAAAACAAAAATCCTCACCACTGGACCAATAAACAACATTCTTATCAATGGAGAAAAGATTGCAGTTGTCAAGGATTTCATTCTTCTTGGATCAACTATCAACACTCGTGGAAGCAGTAGTCAAGAGATCAGACAATGTATTGCATTGGGCAAATCTGCTGCACAGGAACTTTTCAAAGTGTTGAAGAGCAGAGATGTCAGCTTGAGGACTAAGGTGCACCTGACCCAAGCCATGGCATTTTCAATAACATCATATGGATGTGAAACCTGGACAGTGAATAAGGAAGATTGTAGAAGAATTGGTGACTTTGAATTGTGGTGTTGGAGGAGAATACTAAAAGTGCCATGGACTGCCAAAAGAACCAATGGATCTGTTTTGGAAGAAGTGCAGCCAGAGTGCTCCTTGGAGGCCAGGATGGCTAAGCTTCGTCTCTCCTACTTTGGACATATTGTCTGGAGGAAACAATCGTTGGAGAAGGATGTAATGCTGGGTAGGGTGGAGGGTCAGAGAAAAAGAGGAAGACCCCCAACCAGATGGATCAGCCAGGTGGCATCATTGATGGCATCAAGTGTGGCAGCGGTAGTGAGGTTGGCCCAGGATTGGACATTGTTTCATTCTGCTGTGCATGGGGTCGCTATGAGTCAGTTCTAACTCTATGGCACCTGACAACAACAACAACATGTTTTAAAAACTTATATCTCCTTTACATACTTGTATAGATAGAATATTCTATATTTAGCTTGTTACTTTTACTTTTTATATTTTTGTTATCTTGTTAAGGTGAATTAAGATGCATTACTATTTTTCTTCTCTTATTGGATAATTGTTTCAATAAAAACTGATAATTTTTTGGTATGTAGTTTACATTTAGGAGTTTGAATGGTATAATGGGTTGTGTGTTGGCCTGTTAACCGCAAAATCAGCTGCTCGAATCCACCAGTCACTGCACAAGAAAAAGATGAGACCTTTTGCTCCTGTAAAGGTTTACAGTCTCAGAAACCCTATATAATGTCACTATGAGTAGAACCAACTCAACAGGATGCATCAGTAACAGTTTATATTTGCAATTTTCCATTCCCCCCCGCCAAAGTATAAATGAGTTCATGAAAGGGGAGTCACAGAACATATGTGGTGCTGTAGGATAAGCACTGGACTGCTAACCACAAGGTTGACTGTTCAAACCCACCACTAACTCATTGGGAGGAAGATGAAGCTTTCTGTTCCCATAAAGAATAATAACCTTGGAAACCCTTTACAGAATTAACTTGATAACAGTGAGTTTAGTTTTGGTGGGTTTGGATTCTAAAGTTATTTATATGGATGTAATTAATATTTAATTACATACACTCTGGTAGCGTAGTGGTTACGAATCGGGCTACGGACCTTAAAGTAAGCAGTTCGAAACTACCAGCCACTCTGCCAGCGAAAGATGAGGCTTTCTGTTACCATAAAAATTTACATCCTTGGAAACCCTAAACAGGGTCACAATGGGTCGTAACCGACTCGACAGCCCTTAACAACAACAACAAAAAATTAGTATTTATATTCCCCATGAACTACTGAATATACTGCAAGAACTCTTAGTTTAAAACTAATTGTGTTGTTGTTGTTGTTGTTATGTGCCGTGGAGTCGATTCCGACTCATAGTGACCCTATACAGGGTTTCCGAGGCTGTAAATCTTTACAGGAGCAGAACGCCTCATCGTTCTCCCGCGGAACAACTGGTAGTTTCGAACTGCTGACCCTAAGGTTCGCAGCCCGATTCATAACCACTACGCTACCAGAGCTAATTAAAACTAATTATTTCCTTAAAAATACCTTGCAGGTGGACTGGGAGATACGAGGACCCAATTCACAGGATGTGTTGCTGCCACAGAACGGGGACATTGCAGACCCGGTGACAGGGTCCTTCTGTTTCGAAGACGGAGAAGGAGGACTGAGGACCATAATTCTAGCACTCTATCCTTATGAGAAAATTGAAGTTGAAGAAACTTTCATTATCAAACTTAAACTTGTTAAAGGAGAAGCTAGATTAGACTCCAGAGCTAGTGATGTTACATTAACTGTAAGTCTTTGTTTTTTCTCTACAAAATTTTGTGTTTCATGCATTTATTAGAAAACATATTTATATTTGTTGAAATCTTATAGGCCTAAATGAATTGAAAATTGTAAAACCAAATAAAGTCATAATAATTTTTACGGGTAGAAGAACTTTTAGATTTTCATCTTATTTCATTATATAACCTGATTATCCTGGTGTGGTGCTATGGGTTAATGTCCTGTACTGCAAAGTCAGTTTGAACTACAAAGTCAGTGGTTCAAGCTTACCAGCTGCTTCTTGGAAACAGGATCTCTATGGGTCGGAACTGACTTGATGACACTTAACAGCAACAGCAAGTTTTTAATATGATAGCTTTATATTTTACAAACGTTGAGAAAACTCTGTTTGGGGCATATTTGGTGCTTTCAGACAGAAGGTATTTGATGTTTTATCCTACATATTCTTACCTTTGTAATTAAGGTAAAGTGTCCATGTATAGGATTTCTGAGGAGCAGCTGGTGATTTGAACCGCCGACGTTGTGGTCCAAACTGACCTTGCAGTCCAGCGCTTATCCTACAGTGACACACCAAGACCCCATAGCAAAATTACTAATTGCTAAATCAGATTATTTGAGGGATGAATGGTACTTGTTCATTTAGCACAATGTCGGTGGTATGGGTAATGTATCTGAAGTTAGTATTTCTGAAATGAACAACCAGTCCTTCAGGGACAGAAATTGCTAGATACCAAGATTACTAAAATAATGCAGAGACATTACACACTGCATTTTTAGTTATATCATTGCCAATAGGAAGAAGTCAGCAAAAGTTAACTGGTTATAATGGAGCAAATATGAGGTGAATAAAGCTAAATACAGGCACTAAAACATGAAGGGGCTTCAGATGTTCATGGGAAAATGGAATGAAAAGATAATGATATTTTTCTATGAATTTATGAAGTTCCGTTTACTGTTTTCTGATTGAATGCATTATGGTTTTCTGGACACTTATTTCCATTATACTTGAGAAATGTTGTTGAGGGCCTTTGAGGTTCTGATTCATAGCGATCCTGTACAGGGTTTCCAAGGAGGGGCTAGTGAGTTTGGATTGTTGACCTTGTGATTCCAATTGACTTTTCATCCCAGTGTTTTATCCCACAAGGTCAGAAGCACTGGACTGCTAATCTCAAAGTTGGCGGTTCAAATCCTCCAGCTGCTCCTCGGAAACCCTATATAGGATTGTTTTGAGTTGAAAACAATTTGATGGCATTTAGCAACAAAAAACTTAACAACAACAACAAGTAGTTGACTATAGAAGCAAGAGTCTCTTTTATGTTTCATTTCCTCTGCTGGTCTGCATATTGATATGTTGAATACTATTATAATCTATAATAGTTATATATGTTACTCACTCTGCTTTGTTTATATTCTTCAGATACAAAAGTTTGGTGATCCAAATGGAGTTGTTCAGTTTGCTTCTGACTCTTTATCCGAGAAGGCATATGCAGAGCCACTGGCTTCAGAAGGGCCCCTACTCATTACTTTCTTTGTCAAAAGAGTAAATGGCATTTTAGGAGACATTACGGTATAATTTTTCTTAATAATTTTGCTAAATAGAGTAACACTTTGCCCAAGAAATGTGGTTGAGAAGGACAGAAAAACTATGGTATCCTGGATAATTGAGGTTTCTGATAAACTGAAAATATGTGAGTTTTCACAGAGAAGCTAAGCGGCTTCTTTTTTGCACTTTTAGGATCTCCAATTAGCCTTGACCTCTAGCAATTTCTCTAAATTTGGCTAAAGTTAGGCTAGAAAATTTGCTCTCATATTTAATCAAGAAAGGTCTGCTTAACCTATTTTATATTTCCTTATTTGCTATAACATAAAGTCTTTCTTATCAAAGCTTCTCAATAATTTTTTTCATGAATCACTTACTATTATATATTTCTCACAGCTCGGTTTCTTGTAGAATTTTTTAGCAACTGCTGTTTTAAGAGATTGCATTTGCGTATGTACTGATAGAGAATATTTGGATATACTCTTGTAAGACATTTAGGTATTCAACTACCAGATTAGGATAATTTGTTTATTAGCAAAGCATATTTTGTGAAATTTCTCTATACACTTACCTCTCTTCTTACATTGGATATCAAGTAGTGTTTATGTACCTATACTTATTTATAGCTTGGAGGCTAAAACTTGAACAATAACTCTTGTAGTCTTACAGATGTTCTTTGATATGAATCATCAGATTACCTACTCACTATTATCTTCAAATATTGTTCATATATCACTAGTGAATGCATTAAAGTTAACTTATATCTATTTACCTTTTCAAATTATGTTACTGTTTTAGAACCAAGTGAAATAGGTTTGTAACCTTGTCCTGAAAATTGAATATCACAGTCTGAAAGAGTTCATATACTTTTCAGATTTACTTATACTTGAAGCATTTGGCTTTGAATATAATGATATGCAATTAAAATTCCCTTTTTTTCCCTTGTGGTATATTATGGAAGAAGAAGAATTTAAAGGATTTTCATTCCATATACTGAATTGCCTAATTTTGTTGGATTTTTCTCTTTTCACTTTAGGTTTATTGGGAATTAAGTAGTGAGTTTAATATTGCAGGAGACTTTGTTTCCACGAAAGGCTTTTTTTCCATTGCTGATGGAGAAAGTGAAGTGAGGTTTGATGTTCATTTGCTACCAGATGACACACCTGAGATAGAGGAACATTATGTGATCCAACTTGTTTCTGTAGAGGGAGGGGCAGAACTGGATCCAGAAAAATGCATCACACGATTTTCTGTTTTGGCAAATGATGACCCACATGGAGTGTTTGCCTTGTATTCCAGTCACCAGTCAATATTTATGGGGCAGAACCTTAGTAGATCTATCCAAATCAATGTAACCAGGCATGCTGGAACATTTGGAGATGTGGTTGTTGGATTTCGAATATCATCTGACCTTAAAGAGCAGCCGATTGTTACTGAAAATGCAGAGAGGCAACTGGTGATCAAAGATGGTGCCACATACAAAGTAGACACGGTGCCAATCAAGAATCAGGTTTGTAGCATTACTTAGTTTTCTCATCATTTCAATAAAAAACTTGTAAAGCTTCTTTGTGAGTCCTGGCTTATTCATATTTTATTCAGATCTATAAATATAACCACAAATATGTTTTAGAAAATGCATAGCAACTACTGGGTAACACAAGTCTATGCATTCAAACCTTTGTAGATTATAAGTGAATAAATATATTTCTATTTGGAGATAAAATAGTTTGGTCTGGAGAGCATTGTTGTTAGATGCCATCAAGTCAGTTCCAACGTACATCGATCCTGTACAGCAGAATGAAACATTGCCTGGTTCTGTTCCATCCTCACTGTCATTGCCATGTTTGAACCTAATGTTGCAGCCACTGTCTGTCCATCTCACTAAGGGTCAAACTCTTTTCCACTGATTCTCTGTTTTATCAGCATGATGTCTTTCTTGAGGAATCCCAACTGCCACCAAGTCTGACTCATAGAGACCCTATGTAAGACTTCAGAAGTTATAAATAGAAACAGAAAATGTCATCTTTCCATGTGAAGTGACTGGCAGGTTTGAACTGCTAAAATTTCAATGAGCAAACCAGTGTTCAACCTTCAGGGCTTATTCTTCAAGGATACAACTTTCCTAAAACACATCCAAAGTATGTACAATGACTGTGTATTTTTCTATCTTCCCTTCATACTTCTAGTATCTTCAATATTTTGCCCAAAGAATCCTTCACTATTATAAACTTAAGGCTTGAATTTTTCTTCAGTTCTTTCAGTATAAGAAGTGCCAAGCATTTTCATCATTTTTGGTTTTCTAACTCCAGGTGTCTGTGTCTTTCATTATAATAATTTTCATTGCCTTCTTGAGACACACTTTGTATTCTTCTGTTCTGCTTTTTCACTCCACCATTTCTCCCATTTGCTTTAGTGTGGCTCTGTGGGTTAATGCACTGGACTGCAAAGTTGGTTTGAGCTACCAGGTTTGAGGTTCAAGCCCACCAGCTGCTCCTATACAGGTTGCTATGGGTCGGAACTGACTTAATGGCACTTAACAACAACTTTTTATTTAAGAGCAAGTTTCAGAGTCTCTTCTGACTTCTTCAGTTAGGTCTTTCATGGCTCATCTTTATTTTTAGCGACTTTGGCTTCTTTCATGTATGATGTCGTTGACATTATTTTACAATTCATCTGGTCTTCAGTCATTGGTGTTCAATGAATCAAATCATTATTGAAATGATCCCTCAACTCAGGTGGGATATATTGAAAGTCATACTTTGGCTCTTGTGGACTTGTTTTAATTTTCTTTCGCTTCAACCTGAACTTGCATATGAGTATTTGATGGATTCTTCCACAATTGGCCCTGGCACTAATGATAGTGAGTTTCTACATTGTCTTTTTTCACAGATATAGTTGATTTGGTTCCTGTGTATTCCATCAGTGATGTCTCAGTTTATAGTTACTATATTTGTTTTTGAAAACATTTATTTGCAATGAGTAAGTTATTGATCTTGCAAAACTCCATCATGGGATCTCTGGTGTTGTCTCTATCACCAAGACTGTATTTTAAAACTACTGACCCTTCTTTGTTTTCATCTTCTGTGTACCAATCACCAGTAATTATCAATGCATCTCAACTTCATGTTTAATGAATTTTAGACTGCATAAGTTAGTAAAACTCTTCAGTTTCCTCATCTTATGCTTTAGTGGTTGATGTGTAAAATTGAATAATAGTCGTATTAACTAGTCTTTGTTTTAGGTATATGAATATCATCCTAACATTTATAGCATTGTATTTAAATAGAGGTTTTGAAATGTTTCTAATGATGAATGTGACACCATTCCTTGTAAATTTGTCATTTTTGGCATAACCCATATGGTTGTCTGCTTCAAAATGCCCCATCCTAGTACATTTCAGCTCACTAGTGCCTAGGCTATTGATCTTCAAGCACTCCATTTCAATTTTGACAACTTCCACTTTTCCCAAATTCATACTTCATACATTCTCTTTCTGGTTACTAATGGATATTTGCAGCACTTCTCCTTTTGAGTTATGTCACATTAGAAAATGAAGGCCCCTAAACTTTGCTTCATCTACATTTTTAAGACCAGCTCTACTTTGAGAGTCAGCTTTTCCCCAGTCATGTTTTGATCACCTTAAAACCCAGTGGTCTCATCTTCCAGCACTAGCTCAGACTGTTGCTATTCATAAGGTTTTCAATGGCATTTTGAGGGGGAACTAGATCACCAGGTTCTTCTCAGTCTGTCTTAGTTTGGAAGCTCAACTGGAACCTGCTCAACAAAAGTGGCATAGTGTCTAGCTTCACAAATCACCACAGTATGAGAAAGTGACAGACAAGTGGTAGGTCTAAATGGTGGCAAGCACTTATTTAGTACTTTAAAAATTCTAGGAACTCTTTACAAATGTTTAATATTGATTATGGATTGAACTGTGCTCCCCAAAATACATGTTGGAATCCTCACCTTTGTATCTGTGGCTGTATTTGCAATTGGGCATAGGTTTTTTTATGTTAATGAGACTATATCAGTGTAGGATATGTTTAAAATCAATCATTTTTGAGATCTGAAAGGAACAGATTAGGAACAGAAGGAAGCAAGCAAAACCAGGGATGATAGATACTACATGAAAATAGGCAAGGAACTGAAGAGGCTCAGAAGGTGAAAGATACAAAGATCTACCTCCAGAGCTTAAAGAGAAAGAGCCTTTACCTACCGCCAGCACCCTGACTTTGGATTTCTAGCCTCTCTGCAGGTTAATGCGCTAGATTGCAATGTTGGTTTGAACTGCAAGTTGGCGATTCAAACTCACCGGTCATTACTTAGAAAAGGTGGCTGTGAGTGAAAACAAACTCAATGGCACTTAACAAAAATAAAACTGCGTAAAAGCAAATTGCTGTTCATTAAAGCTGCACTCTTGTGGTATTTCTGTTATAGCAGCTCTAAGAATACATGTTATCTATGTGTATATATATATATATATATATATATCCCATTTAATGCTTATAAAAACTTCATGAGATAAGTAAATAGTAAAAGCCTTATCCCTTACATGTGATAATGAAGTCATAGAGAGTAACATAACCATTTGAAAGTCATAAATTTAGTAAGTAGCAGCTGGTCATAAAGCTGGTAAGTACTAGGAATCATACCTAGGGAACATGTTCTGAAGACAGTGCTTTTAATCACTCCCTTTAGGTTTAGTATGGTACTATATTGTTAATTTTAAGGTACTATAGGCATAATTTTTATGTGGTAGCATAGTGGTTATGAATCAGGCTGTGAACCACAAGGTCAGCAGTTCAAAACTACTAGCTGTTCAGTGGGAGAAAGATGAGGCTTTCTACTCCCGTAAATATTTACAGCCTTGGAAACCCTGTACAGGGTTGCTATGAGTTGGAACCGACTCCATGGCACATAACCACCACCATATTGTTAATTTTATAGCAGCATAAAAGATGGCTATGCATATGGAGCTCACTAGATGGAATACACAGAAATCAAATTGACTACATATGTGGAAAGAGATGGTGAAAAACTCCATATCATCAGCCAAAACAAGGCCAGGGGCAGACTGTGGAACAGGCCATCAATTGCTCATATGCAAATTTAGACTGAAGCTGAAGAAAATGAAAACAAGTTCATGAGAGCCAAAATATGACCTTGAATATATCTCACCTAAATTTAGAGATCATCTAAAGAACATACTTGAGACATTAGACACTAAACACTGAAAGCTAAAAGAGTTGTGTGACAGGAAGAAAACAAAAAAGGTCATTAAGAAGACAAGGAAGAAGGGAAAGATCAAAATGGATGTCAGAAGAGAATCTGAAACTTACTATCCAACATAGATCTGCTAAAGCAAATGGAAGAAATGAGGAGGTACAAGAGCTGATCAGAAAATTTCAAAGTCCAGTTCAAGAAGACAAAGTCAAATATTACAATGAAATGTGCAAAGACCTGGAGTTCGAAAAGCAAAAGGGAAGAACATGCTCAACATTTCTCAAGCTGAGGTAACTGAAGAAAAAAATTCAAACTTTGATTTTCATTATTGAAGGATTCTCTGGGCAAATTATTGAATGATGCAGAAAAGATCTAAAGAAGACAGAAGGAATACACAATTACTGTACCAAAAGGAAATGGTCAACATTCAACCATTTCAATAGGTAGCATATGACCAAGAGCCAATGATACTGAAGGAGGAAGTCCAATGTGCATTGAAAGAATTGGCAAAGAACAAGGCACCAGGAATTGATGGAATAAAAATTGAAATCTTTCAAGTAAACGAGGTAGCACAGGAGGCACTCATTCATCTCTGCTAAAAAATTTGGAAGACAACTATATGGCCAATTCATTGGAAGAGATCCATATCTGTGCCCATTCTTAAGAGAGGTGAACTACCATAATGTGGAAATCATCGTACAATATCATTGATATTCCACATGAGTAAAGTTTTACTAAAGGTAATACAGAAATAGCTGCAATTATAAATTGACAGAGAACTTCCAAAGCTTTAAGCCAGATTCAGAAGAGGACATGGAATGAGGAATATCATTGCTGATGTTCGATGGATCTTGGCTGAAAGCAGAGAATACCAGAAAGATGTTTACCTGTGCCTTATTGATTATGCAAAGGCTTTCAATTGTGTGAATCATGACAAGCTATGTACAACACTGTGAAGTATGAGTATTCTGGAATGCTTAATTGTACTCATGAGGAATCTCTACCTAGACCAAGAGGCAGTTGTTCAAACAGAACACCAAATGGTTTAAAATTAGAAAAAGTGTGTGCCAGGGTTGTATTCATTCACCATACTTATTCAACCTGTATGCTGAGTAAATAATCCAAGAAACTGGGTTATATGAAGAAAAATGTGGCATCAGGATTGGAGGAAGACTCATTAACAACCTGCGCTATGCAGATGATCAACCTTGCTTGCTGAAAATGAAGAGGACTTAAAATGCTTATTGATGAAGATCTAAGACCATAGCCTTCAGTATGAATTGCATCTCAATATAAATAAAACAAAAATCCCCACCACTGGAACTATAGACAACATTCTTATCAATGGAGAAAAGATTGAAGTTGTCAAAGAGTTCATTTTTCTCAAATCAACCATCAACACTCATGAAAGCAGCAGCCAAGAAATCAAATGATGTATTGCATTAGGCAAATCTGATGCACAAGACCTTTTTAAAGGTTGAAGAATATTGATTGATGTCAGCTTGAGAACTAAGGTGCGCCTGACCCAAGCCATATTTTCAATAACCTCATATGCATGCGAAAATTGGATAGTGAATAAGGAAGACCATAGAAGAATTGATGCTTTTGAGTTATGGTGTTGGAGGAGAACATTGAAAGTGCCATGGACTGCCAAAAGAACCAATAAATCTGTTTTGGAAGAAGTGCAGCCAGAGTGCTCTTTGGAGGCCAGGATGGCTAAGCTTCGTCTCTCATACTTTGAACATATTGTCTGGAGGAAACAATCGTTGGAGAAGGATGTCATGCTGGGTAAGGTGGAGAGTCAGAGAAAAAGAGGAAGACCTCTAACTAGATGGATTGGCCAGGTGGCATCATTGATGGACTCAAGTGTGGCAGTGGTAGTGAGGTTGGCCCAGGATCGGACATTGTTTCGTTCTGCTGTGCATGGTGAATGATTTGTTGAGTGTAAATCTGATGATCTACCCTGTGGACTTTCACTCAGTTCACAATAAAATCATTAAAAAAACAAACAAAAAGAAGAATTGACATGGTGGCTGAACAATAAGCTCCTCCATAGCAAAGGTTTTTGGACGGTATAGGACTGGGCAGTATTTTGTTCTCCTGTAATTAGGGTCCCTTTGAGTTGGGGTCTACTAACAACAACAACAAATGGTCTTGTTAAGTTGTTAGGTGTCATTGAGTTGCTTCTGACTCAGGTATCTTGTGCACAACTGAGCAAAACACTCCCTGTTGCTGCGCCCTCCTTCCAGTTCTTGTTATATTTGAGCCCATTAGTGCTGCTACTGTGTTAATCCATGCCATTGGGGACCTTCCTTGTTTTTGCTGACCATCCACTTTTCCAAGTATGATGTCCTTCTCCAGGGACTGGTTCCTCCTGATAACATGTCTGTAGTATGACACAGTCTTCCCATTCTGCCTTTTAAGGAGCATTCTGTCTGCACCTCTTCCAAGACAGATTTCTTTCTTCTTCTGGCAGTTATAAAAAGCTCTTATAAATAGGTATACACTATTTTATTCTCATTTTAGCTTAGTTTTTTTCTTTCTGTAATACATTTTAATGTTATGTCTAAAACAATTCATTGACTATTAATGAAGCTATAGATTTTGTTACAACTCTTATAGAGATAGTGTTGTTGTTATTGGTGTTATTGAGTTGGTTCTGACTCATAGCAAACTTGTATAGGATTTCCGAGACGTGGCTGGTGAGTTTGGACCGCCGACCTTGTAGTTCAAACTGACCTTACGGTCTAGTGCTTATCCTACAAGGCTATACCAGGACTCCAAGAAAGATCCATTTCTTTTCATTTAAAATGTCAATACCAAATGCTGCTGGCCTCCTTGTCAGGGAAACAGACTGTGGTCTGCATGACAGACAGGGATACTCACCACTTTAGGGATCAATGTGACAATGAATGACTTAAAGATTTCTTTGTTCAGAGTTCCGTTTTGTTGTTACCATAATGGAATCCTATTGTGGTGGTGTGGGTTAATGCGCTGGACTGTAAAGTTGGTTTGAACTGCAAGGTCAGCGGTTTAAGCTCAGCAGCCACTCCTTGGAAACCCTATACATGGTTGCTATGGGTCAAAACCAACTCCACGGCATTTAACAACAATAGCAATGGGTCCTTCAAGAGCCACTGGTGGCACAGTGGTAAAAGAACTCAGCCTCTAAATGAGAGTGTGCTGGTTTGAACAAGCCAACCACCAGCAGATGTGGCAATCTGCTTCTGGAAAGATTTACAGCTTTTGAAACCCTTTTTGGCAGTTCTAATCTATTCTGTAAGGAGCTCTGGCTGTGGTTACGAATCGAGCTGCAGTCCCACCATCAGCAGTTCAAAACTACCAGCTGTTCTGTGGGAGAAAGATGAGGCTTTCTGCTCCCATAAAGATTTACAGCCTCTGAAACCCTGTATGGGGTCACTATGAGTCAGAACCAACTCCACGGCATATGACAACAACAACTCTATTCTGTGGAGTCTTGGTGTGGTGCTGTGGGTGAATGCGTCAGACTGCAAAGTCATTTAAACTGTAGGGTTGGTAGTTCAAGCTCATCAGCTGCTCCTTGGAAACCCTATACAGGGTTGCTATGGGTTGGAACTGACTCAATGGCACTTAACAATAACAACAACTCTGCTCTGTATGGTCTCTGGGAATCAGGATTTGGTTAATGAACTGAGACCATTAAAAAAGTTATATAACTCTCAAGATGATTTTTGTAGTGTTCACTTATTTCGTACACTGGTTTTATTAATATCACTGAGGATTAATGATCTAATAATTAAGAAAGATTGGCCCAGAGGATAGTAAGATCGGAGCTATCCTGAGAAGACACTGTGGAATGGATAGCTTATATTCACTTGAATGTTTGATTTCTGGCACCCTTTGTATCTACTACATTAGACAAGTTTGTGTATGTTGAGCTGGCAGAGGCCACAAAGCCATGAGCAAAGTTGCTGAGTAAGAAGGCATGGATGGCTGCATGGTTTAAACTGACACCTGGCCCTTCTGTCTTTGGGAAATGGAAATAAAAACTCCTTAACTGCCCAGCCAGTGACCTTATAGGAGTTGCAGGGTACACACGACTGAAGTCAGCATACTGTGTTTAGCACTTAACTATGGTTCATGTTCAGTGAAAGCTATTTTCTGTAAATGATGATTGAATGAATGTTACCCTCTTGTTACATAAATACCTTGTTACCCCTCATGTTACACAAAGTTTGAAACCATTTGATACATATTTGTGGATGTGGTATATGGTTAAGTACATTATATCTACATCCAAGGAAGATATACAGAGATTTTAGTAATAGTCTAGGTTATGGAATTACTTCAGGGTTTACACACTATGAATAACAATGTTTCAATGGTAGCATGTATTCTATGATTCCAAAACTTTTAGAATTAAACCAGTATGCAAATTCTTGATTTGTCCTGTTTTGGAAGATTTTAAAACTTTGAAAATTGGTGATTTAATACAAGTTATTAGTAATTTTTAAGAAGCATTGTGGCTCCATATGATAAGCACTGGAGTGCAAACCACAAGGTCCAAGGTTTGAGCCCACAAGCTGCTACACAGAAGAAAAATGAAGCTTTCTGCTTTCACGAAGATGTAAAGCCTCGGAAACCCTATTCAGGGTCATTATGAGTCGGTACTGACTCAGTGGCACTTAACAACAACACATTAACAATACTTGTGTTTTCAAAATATCTAGATAATCAGGCCACCTAAATTCTTTTAAAATAGATACCAGTAGAATTATTTTTATTACTCAGCGAGGAGGGAAAAAAACAAGATTTGCTGAGCTTTAGGAGTTGAAGTTGACACTATTTTTTCAAAAGCTTTTTCCATTTTCTTGGCTGTGATTACATCACTCATACTAGTCTTATCCACCACTCATCTGTCAGTTTGTTGTACTGTGGTGGCTTGTTAGTTGCTGTGATTCTGAAAACTATGCCATGGGTATTTTAAATACCAGCAGGGTCACCCATGGTGGACAGGTTTCAGATGAGCAAAACCAGTGAATAAAGAATACCATAGAAGAATTGATGCCTTTGAGTTATGATGTTAGAGAAGAATATTGAAAATACTATGGGCTGCCAAAAGAACCAATAGATCTATTTTGGAAGAAGTGCAGCCAGAGTGCTCCTTGAAGCCCAGGATGGCTAAACTTTATCTCTCATAATTCGGACATATTGTCAGGAGGGGCTAGGCCCTGGAGAAGGATATCATGTTTGGTAAGGTGGAGGGTCAGAGAAAAAGAGGAAAACCCCCAATGAGATATATTGGCCAAGTGGCAGCATCGATGAACTCAAGCGTGGCAACAGTAGTGAGGTTGGCCCAGGATCCAGCAGTGTTTTGTTCTGTGAATAAGTTCGCTATGAGTCAGTACCGACTTGATGGCACCTAACAACAACAAAAACAACAACAACAACAACTAGTCTTATGATTCATGGTATTCTTGACATATTTGGTCTTTACAACTAACATTCTTCACCCTACATTTTCCATATTGGTTATTTGCTTTATAAAAAGGGAAAAGGGAAAATATTGATGAAACATTTTGATACTAAAGGAGCTGTAGTTAATATGTTAATGGATCATGTCTAATGTCAGTATTTTGTTCTGAAAATTATATATTATTTTAAAATCATTGATACTTTTTTTATTTTTAAATAGATCTTCCTGTTACTGGGTTCTAATTTTATTTTGCAACTGGTGACTGTGACGCTTGCTGGTGGACGTAACTATGGAAAGCCAAAGATTCTCCAGGAAGCACAATCAGTTGTCCTCCCCGTCCCTGAGAAAGCTGCCAATTCTCAGGTAAGTGGCTCTGGGTGTTGTGCTATCAAGAAACCACTAGAGGGCAACTCTTACAGAAGATGCTAAGATTCTTGTGAATTTCTTCAAGTTAATGATTTCTTTAAATCTAAGTAATCCTGTGAATATAAAAATACACTTTAGGAATACATTACTTAAAATAACATATATTTTCAGTATTAAGTAGAAAAATATTTTTTATTTTTGGAATATTGAAAAATGTAAATATTAAAGAATTTGGATGCAAAGTATAGAATTTTTTAAAGAAGTAATCTGCAGCCAAAATTCCGATGTGTTTTCTCAATATTGTAAATAGAATATTGAGACATCTCGTGGTAAATCATCAAATTAGAGTGAAATATCAGTTAGTTGTTTGGTTTTTAACTCAATTGTACATTTTTGTCTTTCATTTTTGGATTTGTGAAAAGTTTACACTGATGTAGATAATTGTTGATTGTCAGATCCTATGACATGGTTCTAGCTGATTTCATTATAGAAAACACAGTTACCCAATTGCTTCATAAATTCAAATGAAAACAGAACATCTTTTGTGCTTTATGTCCTTTTAGTCATTATAAACTCAAGTTGATTCCAATTCATAGCAAACATAGGACAGAATAGAACTGCCCCATAGGGTTTTCAAGGTAAATTTTTATGGAAGTGAACTGCCATAGCTTTCTGCTGTGGAATGACAGGTGTGCACATACCGCAGAACTTTCAGTTAGCAGCTAAGTACTTATCCACTGCACACAGGGCTCTTGTTTTGTCAGTACATGGGCTGGGGAAAATGGTTATTGTCTATGACTATGGTAAGCTTTGTGCAGTTTTGAAGTGATAATGAGAATACCATTATGGCTTAATTCTTCAACTGTGAGCTCAAAGTGATTAAAGCAAATCTGGCATAAGATGCTGCCATGGAAACTGTGCGGAGATGAAGGGGAATTTGGGCTGATTCGGCCAGCAAGTTGTGTAACAGCATCTCTGGCCATCATGAGAACATTCTTCAGTTACTCTCTCTTGGGCAGTTATTTCATGGGTGGACTGAAATTGCTTAGTCCCCTAAAGTACAGTCTGTCATTGTTAAAAACAACTATAGAAATATCGTTTTATCGTCCCCTCCTTCTTGCAAGAGGGAATGAGGTCATATAATTTAATAATGCTGTGAAGTTTTCTTGACCTCTATTTACTCACAGGTGTTATAAAAAGATTCCTTCTCATTGGGGTCATTCCATTTGGAGTAGAAAGTATGTCTTACTCCTTGCCCATGCATATCATTGTAACACTGCAACCCCAAATAGCAAGATCTGGGAAAGATGTAGTATAGTATGCCCTTGTTGTGTCCCTGCACTCCGCCTACCAGTATTTGTGTGGGGTATATGGTACTGCGAGGATATTTTCAAACAGCCTTCTAGTCATGTAGCAAGCATGATCTCAGATATAGTAAAGTTTTCAATAACTACTAGGCTGGTATCAAATTGAGGTGCTTTTGTCTTCCACGGTTTCTGCAGAACTACCCCTTGGCATCATCTCAGACTTTTCTGCTAGTCTCTATCCCAATTGAAAAGGGAAGACAATTTATAATATGTAGCTGTTGATCATAGTGATGCATATAAGATGCATATAATTGAGTTGTCCAGATTTGGTTTTTGTACTCACTGTTTAGAACTTATTTCATCATTACATGCTATACCCTGGGAAGAGTGCCCTTACAGGAAGATCTTACTTGAAGTGTATTAAAAAGATAGCTATTTTAAAAAAACCTTTAAGACTTTTTGATCCTCAAAGAAAAATGTCAGGTTGAATCAAGCAGCTGAATAATAACCTTAAGAGAAGGTCTAGTTCATTTTTCTGATTTTATAAATGAAGAAATTTTTGATTGTATCTTTTAAGAGAAGTCAAATTGCAGTTCTAGGCAAATCAAATTCTGGAAAGACCTGCAAAAACGTTGGAATACAATGCAATTTTTTTCCTTGTTTCCCTTGATTTAACCATAATTACATTTATCTTTTATGAATATTGTTCACTCTTAGGATTTCATTTTTTTGAACTTTTTATTATGAATTGAGTGAATATTTACAGATAAGATCATCAGTTTTACATTCATAAATAATACACTTTGTTTCATTTGAATGATTACAGTCCTCTCTGTGGAACAACACTCATCTGCTTCCTTCCTGTGGTTTCTACTTCCCTTCCAGTCACCTTCCCATCCCTTCTCGTCATTGTCCTTGGGTACATATTATCCGTATGATTTTGAATGATGGACTATTCCATCATTCATCGTGAGCATATCTTACTGGTGCTGTTGTTCCCCCTATGTACCTATCTACTGCTTGGCTGAAAGAGGGTGTGTTCCCTTCTAGACCTGAAGCATGGTCAAAGACCACAGTCTCAGCGTCCTTCAGTTTCTTTCTGACCAGTAATCCTGACCTTTTAAAATATTTTTGAGTTTGGTTCCACACATTTTGTTACTCTATACAGGACCTACTAATGTAATCCTGTTCAGGGCAGTTGGTAGTGGAGACTGAAGTTCACATATTCCATTAGTTTGTTTGACAAGTTGATTCCAAGCATCTTTAATTCTCAACACTCTTCTTTCTTATGCACATAAAGAGACCAATAGCTGCACTTTAGATGTCTGCTCATGAGATTTTAATAGCCCAGATGCTACTCACCAAAGTAGGATGTAGAACATTGACTTTGTGTACTCTGTTGTGTCAATAGACCATGGTGTCATCTGAGACTATCGTCGTGAGCCCTCAGGCTCAGCAACTCATTGCCTTAAGATGTTTGATAATATCCAGTATTCATCATTTTGCCCATGGTGTGTACTACCACATTCACAATGGTGTTTGCAGGAAAAGTAAATACTCATGAACCAATTTCCTCTTTCACAGTCTTGTATATCTGTGGGCCACATATATGTATACCTACATATATACATATATATGCATATACACATACATACACATTTACACACAATATACTCTTCTTCCCATAATCATTCAACATTTGTCTTTGTACATGTAACTACCTGCAGAGTATTGTTGTGACAAGGTTGTATATATATATATATATCACTATTTACCTTTATACTCTTTAGTCTTGTATATCCCCCTGTCTTCCTCAAACTTTTGCCAGCCTCCCTCTTCATGTATATTGTCCTTTCTTTTCTTGTGTTGCCCTCCGATTCCTGGAAACCATCAAAGAATGTTCCATTTTTCTCTTTCAAACTCATATATTTATGGGATATAGCAATATGTACGTGTCACTCTTCTTCCCTTACCCATTCAGTCTATGTTTCAATTCATGTATCTATGCCCAGAAACACTGTTGTTCCAAGGTTGTATATATATCAATATTTGCACCTATCTCCTCTAGCATCTATCCCTGCATACCTCCTAGTATCTTCAAATATCTTCAGTACTCTTCTGCCACCCTCCCTCTTCTTGTATATTGCCCTCCCCATAACTGAAGCCAACATGTGTCTACCCTCTGTTCTGTGAATTATTTTCCCCCTTCCATCCCAGTAGCCATGAAAGAGTGTTTCTTTTAGTCTGGAAACCTTTTCTTAAGCTTTTGCAATAATGGTTTCATACAATATTTGTTTTGTGATTGACTAATTTCACTCAGCATAATGTCCTCAAGGTTCATTCATATTAAGAGGTGTTTTTTAGATTCATGTTATTCTTTAACATTGCATAGTATTCCATTGTGTGTATTTACCAAAGCTTGTTTATCCATTCTTCCATTATTACTCACTTAGGCTGTTTCCATCTTTCTGCTATCTGCTATAGTGCTGCAATGAGCATCGGCGTGCTCTGGCTTACATTTTTGTGGATATATACCAAGTAGAGGGATTGCTGTGTCATAGTGTATTTCTATATCCAAATTTCTGAGGAATCGTCATACCATTCTCTATAGTGGTTGAACCATTTTACAGTCCCAGTCTCTCTACATCTTTGCCAGCATTTGTTATTTCCTGTGGTTTAAAAAAAAATTTTTTTAACTTTGCTGTCAATGTTGGTAAGAGATATCACATTGTTTTGATTTGCATCTCTCTAGACATTGTTTTGATTTGCATCTCTCTAGACTGCAAAGTTAGTTGGAACCACAAGGTAGGTGGTTCAAGTTCACCAGCTGCTCCATGGAAAACCTATACAGGGTCACTATGGGTTGGAACCAACTGGATGACTTTTAACAACGGCTGATGATAATGGACATTTCTTTATATATATTTGTTGGCTGCCTTGATGTCTTCCTTGGTGAAGTATCTGTCCATGTCCTGTGTCCATTTTTTAATTGAGTTGTTGGTTT